>NW_021604786.1:387415-405278 GCF_004785775.1 Grammomys surdaster
GAGAGAGAGAGAGAGAGAGAGAGAGAGAGAGAGAGAGAGAGAGAGAGAGAGATACATATATGGGTATTTCACTCTATCAGTAAATACTATTTGATTGACTGATACAGGAGATTAGAAAACCATCTGCTATCTGCCGAAGCATACACATTTAAAGACACGAATAGGCTTTGTAAGTCCAAAGGCTTAGTAAGAATAGAGAGGATCACATATTTGTGAACAAGGGTGAGCACTGTAGGTAGTAGCTTACCATCCATAGGTTCCCAAGTGGCTCTTACACAGGGGAAGCTTACCAGAAACTTGGGTTCTGGTAGACAATGCTATGTAGCAACTGTGAATTAGGAATGATTGGAATACATGACTTCGCTCTACCAATTCTTTCCAACACATTGCATTTTAAGAAGAAAAGCCTGGGGAAGCTAAAACATTTCTAATAATCTTCCTCTCTCTAAGTAAGGTTCTAGATGCAGCTGTGGCTCCCAAATTTATATGCATTTGCTTATACTGGAATTTGGAAATAAGGAGGGTTATGATCTCATTGTTTGCTTCTAAATATTGTCTTGAAATGTTTGTCATAGTGAAGAAATATTGAGGAACTATATTCTATTCATATATATAACATATATTTTATATATAATGACTTACTATTATGATCAGTATATTCAATGTAATACCTATACTAAAAAGTCATTGCCACAAATTTCCTACATTTATTTGTTAATCTTGTAGTTAGACACATGTGGTTTTATTCTCTTACAACTTACCTATTTATATCACACTTTTGTCTGTAGGATCTGTGAAACTTTTCGTTTCTCACATTGTGCCTTTTTCTCTTTCTCATCGGTCATAATGCAGACTTTTTAATCTGTAGGACTCTTCAAAATTTTTTATTGTATTTGTTTTCATTGTACATGTTTGAATCTTCAAGCTTATTTTTCTAATCTTTTGAAGTACAAGTTTAGATGACCAAGGCAGGCTGTTTCTTATATGGGAGTTGACACAATGCCTCACAGTGTAAAAGTGCTTCTCTGAAGCCTGACAACCTGAGTTTGATTTCCCAACCTCACATGGTAGAAACTCCTATGTGTTGCCTTCTGACCTCCATACATGAGTCTTTGCATGTGCATGTAACAAAAATACTAAAGCTTTCATATGCATATGATTATATGATTTCTCTCAAAGCTGTTATAGGAGGTTTTCATACATTTTGATATCTTATTTTTCATTTTCCTTTAGTTAGTTATCATTAGTCAACAGAAGTTAACATCTGGTGTGTGTGTTTTGGGGGAGGGTTACTAGTCTTAGGTTCACTTGACTCTTTGAATCTGCCATTATGTTCTGTAAGATCTGAGAGTGTTTGAGACAATATTCTTTTATTGTAAGTCTGGCATTTTGTACCCCTTCTAATCTTTCAGCCAAATCAGAAACCTAGAGTGTTCAAACACCATTGTTTCCTAAGTCAAGTGTCATTCAATGTTCCATGTGTACAAATGTTCTCCTGAGGTTCAGATCTGACAACTCAAAAACCATAATTTTTTTGGTGCCAAAGAGCAACCAGGGAAAGCAAAACCGAAAAACATGAATAAAACAGAAATAAGATGTTTACAAACATATGAGATTGAAACACTTTCTCTCATAAAAATTGCAGTATATTTCCTTTAAAAGCCTTTAGCTGTCACACCAAATAGTTTTTTTTTTTACAAATGTAAATTTTGACAAATTCAGCATCAGCTAAAGTAGAAACTATCTTCTGATACTACACAAGTAATTTAAATAACGCTAGACATCATTGACACTTGATGTAAAAAATGCTATTCTAACAAGAGCAAAAAGCTTTTATAAGATATGTTATGATAAAGATAAATGTACCACTTACACCTTAACTGATGCTCCAATGAGTTATTTTTTGTAAGTTGCTTAGAATTAAATTTTAAAAAGTAGATACAAATATTACAAAGATTAAAAACCTCCAAATAAAGAGAGCTCATTACAGAGCTATTTCCACCTTAAAGAAAAAAGAAAACTATTGTTCATAGTATAAGATCTCTGAGTCCTTTATATATTTAAGGACATGTGTGCTGTGGACATCTAATCCAGGATTATTAGATGTACCTTGCTAAGCAATTACCCAAGAAAGACCCAGTCAGATCCTTATTAGGTTCAGACATTTTATTATTTGCACATAAGCCTATGTCTCCTTCTCTATCCTAAACATGAGCTATAGCAGAATGCATTTAGGAAGCACTCTCTGCATTTGCAGTTAAGAACAGTGAATGAAAAGAAAAGCAGCAGAGAAAACCATGGTCATCTTTGTCTTAGGGCCTCTTGAATAATTTCTCTCCATCCCTCCTGCTTCCCTTCTAGCAAACAGTTTTAGTAAAAGATCATAGAAATGTGCAAATAAAGACTATTAAATCTAGGGATGAGTCTGGCTTATCACAAGAAATGGATAATACTAACCTTTCCAGGCTTTTAATAAGGCTTAGAAGGTGAATGGCATCGTTTTGCTATATAGTTGGTCAAATACAAAGTATAAATTCTTATGTTCTGATTGCCAAGCCCACTTGAGGATCAGTTATAGATAGAAAATAAATAGATGGAGGATCATTTACAAGTGATATAAACAAGTTAAACATATTTTAATTATATGTGCCTACATTTATTTTTAGGTCTTACATTGTCCAGTGTATGATTTGGTTATGGGAAATTAAATTTTCTGACTATATAAATTTTCTGAGGGTTAATTGTATATATAAAAGGTCTAGGAAAATGAGCAGAGTATTATCCAACATCTTCAGAAGAAAGTCATGGCTGTCCTCAGTTATCACATGAAGTGTGGGCAGCATTTTAGGGAAGTGGAAATTTAACTCTCACGGTGACTCCACTACATAAACCTCAGGTAGCTGCAGGGATAGGAGTCTGCATTGCACCAGCTCACTCAGAAAGGAGATAGTAATGTAGTCTCCTAAGAAAGCTATAACCACTCTAGATATCTGCCAGGTAAGTTTTCATAACCTTGAACATATACCTACCGTAGAACAAACAAATGAGAAACGGACAACATAGAAGTCTACTTGAAAATGTTCATAGGTGCAACAAATACAATAAGACCAACTTAGAAATAACCAAACTAACTACTACAGGAATATCAACAGATGTCAGTTTATTAACATATTGAAAATTATAAAAAGTTAATTTAAAAATAAAGGACACAGGCAATAGGATAAATAATTCAGACAAATAATTGTGATAATGGTCCAGTATCTTCTGAATATGTTATGTTTTATTCCCACACTCATAAAACATGTACTTTGGCCATCTCTGATAAAGCTTTTCTACTGTAGTCTACAATCTCAAATAAAGTGAAGTGGACCATTCCTTGGCCTCCAGTCTCCTAATGTCATGAAGTTGTGTTGTGTTTCAGCTAGGGAGGAAAGTTGCTCACAGAAATTTTTGTAGCAAGGGTTTTGTAGCAATCACAGCTCTGAGGGTTGTTTGCCTAGGGTGTACATTCCGTTCTATGAAGGTACGTTCATTTTTTCCATATGTGAATGGAAGGGAAATATTGTACAGAGACACTAGAAATTATAAACATATACAAGGTATGTTTCCACACATAGAGAATTATCTATCCCTAAGTTGCATCAAAATTTAGAACTCTGACCTCCAGGGACTATTGGCAGTGAAAATAGTAGCAAAAGCGTTGCACAGGCTGTTGCATGCTCCAACATAATCAGACACTGACACAGTGACCTGCACCAACGTCTAGGTCAATGATTCTTAATCAATATATGTGAATGCATGAATGATGCTCACTGCAGAAATATAAATTTGCTTAAATATTTAATTATTGAAAGTAAGGTCACACTAAGGATTTCTTTTGTAAATCTTTACTAAAATCCAGGTCATTCAATATCAAGAGAATGATGCTTTAGATAACACCTTCAGTTCAAAGTAAATAGAAAGGAATTGGTGATTCTTCCTGAGCCACTGAAAACTGCATTTTTTAAACTGTATAATACTGTAAAGTCTCAACCTTGTGGCAGCTTCCACTAACCCAGGAAGGTGAAAATAAAGCATATCACTGGAAGGAAGCTAGGTGAAGACCAAAAGTTGGGATGTTAAACAAGTTTCAAATCAAGCTAATTATAGGATAAAGAACACGTGATCTGGATCTAGACACAAAGCACAGGGTATAAAGAAGGCAAGGTGGGGTGTGGAGATTGCTTCATTAATGACTTGTTTCCCTCACATGGAGGAGGACCTAATAGCTCAGAAGCCAGATAGAAAATCTGGGATAGGTAGTACACACATGAAATCTCAGTCACTCTCTCCTGGTTAGTAAGCCCAGGCCATTGAGAGACATTATCTCAGAAAACAAATTGGGCAGTGCTAAAGAGTAAATATTGCATTTATTTCCTCAGATGAAGTGATCTGAGGAAACCCAAGCTGTGCAAATGTATAGCTTCAGCTGAGCCCAAAGTGTTTCTTTCTCTGTTCTAACTATCCTTAGGCAGATTTTTGCCTTCATACAATTTAATTTTTCAAGCTGATTCAATCCACCTTATCTTGACTACTGACTGAATTGCTCTGTCTGGCCTCATACTTTGGCAATATGTTCTAATCTTCTGGCCCCTTCTCACTCTCCAGCTCATTCTGTGTCTTCACCAGTGCCTTGTTTGTTCTCTATGTAGCCTGTCTCTGTAAACTGTCTTGATAAAAAAAACTGCCGTATATGCACCAAGCCACCATGACATTTTTCTCTTACTCACTGCTCATAATCAGCCTCTCTCCCTCTGCTGTTTTTGTGTGAGTTGGGCATATCCTATCTCTGACTCATTCTGTCAAATCTTACTCTGATTCATCACTTTGTCTACCCCTCAATTAAAAGTCACTCTCAATGTGGCTGCTTTCTTCTACACTCTAACCTAACATTCATTGTTAAGAATTAAGTATATACTAAGGGCATGTCTGTATTTCTGCTGGATCATAACTTTGGATGCGAACTCTTGCTAGAGCAGCCATGTTGCTGAATAAGAATTCCTCTATAGCCAAGGAATGACAGCTCAGGATGGACTCTGGCCTCCATATAAACAAACTTATACACATACCTGCAACACACATACATAACACAGAAAAAATTCCAAAATTTGAAAAACTGTGTCTCTGATATTTTTATTGCAAAAGTGTCACTCATATTTTGTGGATAAATCTCAATAGAGCTTGGAATGCAAAGTTTGAAAGCTAAGAAATAGATATAAAGATAGTCATTAGACAGAATAAACAAATGGACTAATAATAGATATTTGCTTCTTATAATGCTTCCTATATTAAATATTTTATACTATTTCTTCATGTTATAAATGCATTTGAGTAATTTAAATTTCAAATATTTTCAAAATATATTTTAATAAAGACAGACCTCATGTGTTAAAAAAATATATGTCCTATCTAGAAACATGTTCACTGTGCTCATTTCATTTTCTTATGCTTTATATTTGCTTCTAGCTAAAGTGTACACCATGGGTAACATGATAAATACTTTTGAATTAACAAAATTCAATATTTGACTATATGAGACCAGAGATTTAAAAATGATTGTATCAGAAAAATGTTGATAAAAGTATGCATTTATAGAGAATATTCAATGATATATCACTTCTGGATATTTAGCATATTACAATGATAAAAGTCAGTATTTTAAAATGCCCTTTAAAATGAAAGAAAAGCAAATATTAATTAATAATATAGTATGTATTTAATTTGAATAAACATTCAAAGGTAAAGTTAAATTACTTTAAAACATTCCTTAGTCTTTACACACTTAACCGTACTTTTAAAGGACTATAAATTACTTGTGTTTGAGAAATGTAAAGTTTAAAATTACTTGTGGCTTACATACATATCTAAATTTTTTGATGAAACTATAACCAAAATAATGACTGCTCTCTAACATTACAATTAAGATGAAGTATAATGTACCATAAAGGTAAAGGAAAGCATGGTGTAATATACATAAAATATATTGCATGACCTTATGTCTACATGTTTCAAGTGAACATGGATAAATTGTCTTCTTAGTTTTATGCCAATTCAGGGTATAGAAATCCTATAATTGTGGTATATGATATCAATAGATGAAGTATTATAAAAATAGGATTTTCAGGATCTTAGAGAAAATGTTGATATGGTATAAATTCACATAGCAAGACTGAAAAATTACATAAAATTGTATTAGAACGTATCCAGCATGCACTGCAAAATGTCTGCCTCCAAACAAAAATATTAAATTTGATTTTAGGGGTGAAATGTTTGCATACAAGTTTTGGAGTGTTTAGACACTAGAATGTTACGGAGCATTCAACAGTGAGACATACTGGCTTATGCATTTCTTTTCTTCTCTCTTTATGTCATTTGTCCATTTGTTGTCTCCTTCTCCTTCTTCTTTTTTCTCCTCCTCCTTCTATTGCTTCTCCTCCTCCTTCTCCTCCTTCTCCTGCTCCCCCTCTCCTTCCTCTTTTTCCTCCTCCTCTTCCTCTCTGTCTTTCCATCTTGTTCTTTCTTACATGAGGCTCTTCAACTCTGAAGATTAATATTTCCTATTTCACATACTTTTGATAACTCATAAGTAATAATTACTTTTTCTAATATGTTTTTCTAAATGTGGACAACCAAACAAAAATTCTTCCCTGCTTCTACTAGTCTTATTATGTTTTCCCCATCGAACCTCCTTCCATAAACCCATTTAAGGTTAAAATAAAACACATCGTAATAGGACAAATATTCTGTTTGTCCTTTTGATGAGGCAAATAACAATCACCTTGATTGTTTTCTGCATGAACATTTTTCAAAACAAAATTCCTTACTATGTTTCAGGAAAAGAATGACAAAGTGCAGCTTATGAGGCAAAGGTGCGCATCGTATATCCATGGAGACACTGAAATTATGTCAAAAATGTACCAAGAACATTTATGAGCAGACAAGGGAAGAGTCAACCTCAAATGAACTTGTACTGAGGAGCATAAATCTAGTGAGGATGAACCCATGCCTGAAAAGGAATTAAAGTAGTTCTGCAGCGGTGAGCTAGGACTTACTCTACAGAGGTAAATCATCACCTCAGTCCATTTAAATTAATGGAGAACATTTAAATTTATAGCACAGAGAAGGGATCACCTTCTTTTCAGGGTCAACCTCATGATTTTGTGGTATCCTGTAGAGATTAGTATAAAAGTTTAACCTCTCAGATCCACAATTAAAAGTCAATTACAGCACTTAGGTTTTGTAGCATATATACTTTCACTGCGCAAAATGTGTTGCGCTCTTTTTTTTTTTTTTTTACTGGAAAATCTATATGAGCAAATTATGTGAAGTGAAGAGGGTCAGAAGCTGGTGTGGGGGCGATCACTTTAGATTTTTTTTGTTTGTTTTTCTTTAACAAACTCCCAAATCTCTCCTGATATGTATGAAACCTGTAATAATCTTTGTAAAGAAGTCTATTTCAACATTTTCTTTAGTAAGAGTTACACAATGGATTCACAGCATGACTTCAGGGAATCGACTCCAACTGGAACAAACTACAGAATTTTAAGATCAACATTGATTATGTGTGAAAGAGTAAGTGAGAATTTAGCGCAGAGCAACTATACTGTCAAAGAGACACTGGAGGCAACTGTATCCCCTGCTGCATGAAAGGCAGGGTTAATTTTAGCTTTCTACCTTAAAAGCTCTCAAGTCAACAAAACAGATACATATCCTGTCTGTCTATCTATTGATCTATTGTAAATTTGTATATTAAGTGTCAAGACATAGTTAAAAAGCAAAAGTTATAAGTAATTTCTTATAAAAGGTGACTTTTTGATGGGATCTGGGGAATATTTATTTGACAAGAACAATCTATGTTGAAAGTAATAGAAAGAAATATTTAAAATGGGCTTGAAAATCGAAAGAAAATTTATGCTTTCATGTGATTGACCATTTCAGGTTTTAGGTTTCCAGAAGAATTTGTGTCACTCTGGAACAGAAGGACTGCCCCCTACCTGCTGCCTTCTTTCTCATATGTACTCTTTCTCAATAGTCTTCATGAAGAAGCCCTGATTTCCTTAGCTTCTGATAGCTTCTGTTTCAGCTTCAGAAACCCAAGAACTATGACCAGACTCTCTGACTGGCTAGAAGGCCATCATATTCTTATTTACAAGTGATGGACATGGGGACATTGTGCACATAAGTCAAATGAAAACATTATGTGAAGTTCATACAGGATACAGGTAGCAATATTACCAGATCATTCATACACACACACACACACGAATGCACACACACACACACACACAAGTGCATAGATAGATAGATAGATAGATAGATAGATAGATAGATAGATAGACACATAGCACAGTAGAAATTTTCAAAATTTTACCAATCAAAGAAAGTCTAGTATTACAAAACCTGGTTTAAATGGGAAACAGATTATATGACTACAAAATTTTATGCAAGATAAATTATCTACTAAAAGAATTCAAAATAATTTTGGCTTTGGATGCTGTTAATTTTATTTCTAATTTTTACATTCCTTAAGATTTGTTGATCAAATAGTCAAATAAAATAGTTGCTGAACTTATCTAATTAAGGTGTAAGCCACGGATCTAGGAATTCTCTCAGAGAAATATGTGTTCCTTATTTCATAGCCTACTAATTAGCATGAAAAAAATTAACCATGAAAACGATTCAATGATGATCATAAAGGAGATTGGTTTCTTTGGCAGAGTGTCACCATGGGAGGGTTGATTACAGGCTGTTAATTAGCACATGCCATTGAGAAAATAGTGTATAATATAGACACCAGAAAGTCAGATCATTTTTAATTAAATTAAGTATTCCTTGATGGCACAAGAATAAGAACAAAAGCTAAATACGTTTAAAAGTTTTCAGATAAAACAGGCCTCAAATTTTATTAGCAGTTGCCCAGAAAGCAACTATACAGATGGATATAATGTTCATGATTTATACATGGAAAATCAGAAGCTATGTGTTAAACTATGAACATTTTGAACACTAAATAAGAAAATCAAAAAATCCATGTGTGTTTGGGTGGTAACTGAGACTCTTTGGAATCTGTATTTCTTGTTAGCTGTCACAGTCTGCATTCCATCTCATTTTTTAAATCAGGTGATGTCATTAATAGAACAACATCAGTGTTGATCCGGTAGGGATAAGGATCTCGCTGGCCTTTTGAAAATTTTACTTAATTTTCTTGTAAAACTGAAGGAGAAAAAAGTATTTTTCCAAAATTAGTTTTTAAATATATATTTTAAAGTGTTGTGTATAGACTGGTGTCTCTGTGTATATGTGCCCATGAGTACAGGTTCTTGAAGAGTCACAATAGGGATCTGATCCACAAACGTAGAGAGTTACAGATGATTGTGAGTCATCTGACATAGATGCTAGGAATTGACCTTGTGCCTTCCAAAAGGGCAGCAAATGCTCTTAACCACCGAGTCATCTCCCCAGACACTCTTATTTTCTTTATGATATTGAGAGGAGAGAGATATCAGAGTTTGCAAAAAATAAAAACATCTCTTTCAGTTGAAATTGTCTTATACTGTACAGTAATATCTACCATATCTCAAATCTAGAAAGTGGACTGATTTGCTGAAACTCCATGTAAGTAGTCAGTAGTATTGAGGCACCTTTTTCAAATTACAGGAAATTAAATTGATTTTATTTTACAAATCTTTGAGAATAGTATTTTTAAAATTAGAAAGAGAGAAGCCAAACTATGAGCTAAGTACGGCCATATGGTTTGGTGTGTACTTGAAATACCAAAATTAGAAAGAATGGTACAGGAGGATTGCTCTAAGTACAAGGGAAGCATTGGAAACATTTTCTATTAAGTATTGTAAAGATATCTTTTCATATATTATGTTTGATTATATTACTACCCCTCAGTCAAGCCCTAGAATCTCTCTACCCAACTTCATGTTCTCTTGATCTCTCTCTTTTCATCTCTAAGTCTCTCAAAAAAAAATAACACACACACACAGACACACAGATACACAAACACACACATATATATACACATTTTGGAATTTGTTTTGTGTTGATCAACTACCCCTGTGCCTGGGGCCTGCCCTGGAAATTTGAAATTTCCAGTGAATGCCCACTGGAGAAAGCTGAGTTTTCCTTTCCCAGCAGGTATTATTTGCAGATATCTTCTTGGCTCAGAGTGGAACTATTATATCCACTTCCCCTTCCCCATGCTTAAGCTTTTCAGGTTTGAACTTTTCGGGCTTTGTGTATGTGGCTTCCGATTCTATGAGTTCCTACATGTGTCAGTCCTATTGCATTTGGAAGCTGCTCTTTCCCTGGGGTGGTCCAGCTCCTCTGTCTCTTATAATCTTTCCACCTCCTCTTCTGCAGAGACCTCTGAGCCTTGATCGAGGGTGCTATAAAGACTCCCAATGGCCAAGAACCTAACACTACACAGGTCATGACTCTAGCAGTATATCTACTACTATTTTGCTAAAGGAACATAGCGAGAAAATGACTTCTAATGACATTCTGCTTCCTCTATAGGGCAATGTTTCTTTCAACATTTTTTACAATGGACGGAATTAACATGGATTCCCCCGACTGGGCAATATGCAGAGAATGAGAGAACCTGGAGACCTCATTTTTAACAGAATTTGTTTAAAATGAACAAAATATTTTATCAGATGGCCTAAAATATGAAAGTATCAGAGATTTAGTATCTCAATATTCACACATTAATCATGAGCTTTAAGAATCATTAATGGGGAGACACACAAGATAGCAAACACCAGACATTAACTATTATATCTATGCAATAAACAAGGAAGCTATACTCTTAGGTCTCCAAAAAAAGTTAGTACTTTCCTGTTTTAAATTTATTCTAACATAGTCAAAGCCAAGCTAATAAGAAACCACATTGCCCTGGTGCTATAGATCAAATGTAAAATCGCTTTAAGGTAAGGGTAAATCACTATTTTAAACTAACATGATTTCTTATGCTATTGTGATTTACTAAAAAAATGACTTGGTATTTACAAAGTTCCCATCTACAAGATGTAATATTACAACTGATGGTATAAAAGGAAAAGGAGTTTCTAATTTTAAAAGAGTTTGAGGGTTGATAAGCGTGATCTAAGTGAGTGGATGCTGAAAACCCCCCAAGGGGTTTGTTGATGATGTATTCCTTACCAGTGACACCAAGAGTTAAATCAAAGGAATAAGACACAATGGGTGGAGTTCAGTAACATAATTTTCTTGTGGATGGGAGAGGGAGGGCTCACCAAGATAGCTATTGGAAACTTTCTAAGAACAGAACACTTAACCTCCAGCTGCCAACATTGTATCTTGCCTAGTTATGTCCCCGCAAATCACCCCCTAGGGAATCTGGACCCCAGCCTGCTCACTAGATCATTCTTCAACTGTGCCTTAACTTGGCTATGTATGTTTGAAACAGAGTTCCTGTACCAAGATGCATTATCTGTCAATATAGCTGAATTTTTATTGCTGTGATTTTTATGATGGCAAGGGTCTGTCCTTGTTCCGGCAGTGGGGGGGGGGGGAGACTTTTAAGGATTTTCTCCATGATCCTCAGTGTTGGAGGCAGTTTGGGTACAACACTATCTCCACGAATTGTCATCCAAATAGACTGCTGTGTAGACCAGCTATACTCCTTTCTCATTTATCTCCAACACAGCCAATTTCAGTTCAGGAAAAACAGCATGGCATCTAGACCGTGGTCCCCATAGCCTCAGTGCTGCTGGAGGCAATATGTCTAGATATTATACTGCAGATAAGGAATCATGCTTGGCAAAACTGTCAGTCCAGGAACGCTGCAATTAGGGACTTAACAAAGATGTCATGCACTAATGGAGAGGAAGCATTGATGAGGTCACACGTTGGGCTCCTCATTAAAACACGCAAGTTCTAATAATGAATGGATTCACAGCTCAATTCTCGAATATACAGGAGAAACTACAATATAAAAGCTCATATCATGGATCGTCCCATACAACTTGACAGTTTGATACAGCCTCATTGTCAGGATGGAGTTTGAAGTAAGTGACTTGTATACATGCTAAGAGTTTTGAGACCAGTAGCAATCGTTGCAGTGATTATGTAATTAAAAATAAATTATGACTATCACCTCTCTCTCTCTTTCCTTCCTCCCTCCCTCCCTCTCTGCTCACCTCCTCATGCCCTCTCTCTATTCGGAGGGTTGACCCCAAGGGTATTGTGTGTGCTAAGCAAATTTTACTGAGCCACATATCTCTGGGCCATTCGTGGGGAAGAATTCACAAATTAAAATTTGTGAAAAGTAATATTGTTTTTGTATTTACTTAATATGCAATAGTTAGGTTCAATAACTATGGAGACTTTTTAGCTTTCAATGTTTCAAGGCAGTGGAAATCTTCTAGGGTTAATGTATATAGAGACAGAGTAAAAGCAGTTGTGAGAGTCTATGTGTAGGTGCCTGAGGCAAGAAAATTTGCATGAATACAAGTTTGTATGCAGGCATGGGAATAGAACACCACCCAGAAGCATGTGTTGGGCAGGAATCCAGAGATGAAGGCACAAACCCTCTTCAAATGCCCAACTCTTTTGTCCAATAAAAATGACTGTTGTCCCTATCAATAATGCCCTGCTGTGAGAAACTCTAGGGCATAGGTAATTTCCTAAAATCACTACCAATGCTAGGCATCTGCCCTTGCTTAGATACAGAACTGTAAGACTGGCTCAAGGGAAGGCAAGCTCACCTTCCATGTCATAATTGATGCCTTCACAGATAGACACTAAAGGCTTGGTTTTGTAACTGCTTCTGCGAGTTGTCATAAAAGATGGAACTAGAAAAATAATGCCCACTGATCTAACCATCATATTATTATCTGTGAATCCATAAATATCAATGCCAGGATTCTGCAGCATCCCAGGATGCAGGGCTTTACATCAACTGTTAGCCTAGCCTTTCCCAGCATCCCTGAGGGAGAATATATTCTTCTATTTCCCAGCATGACATCATCTGTGAGCTCAACTTTCCCCAACATTAGCAGGGTGATAGGAAGATGGTATTCTCAGCATGAGGGCTCTGGATTCTTTGGATGACTTTGCTTCCTCCACTAAACAAAACTTTTACTGGGTTGCCTGCTGTGTTTGTCTATAAACTTGTATTGATGAGATCAAGAACCCACACAGAAAGAGATATGATCTCCCCAGTTCACTGCATCTACAGCATCATAAAGAATAAACTATGCTTTTAAAAGGTGTTAAAAAAAGAAACCCATATAAACAGAAAATACTCTTCAGTAAACAGAATTTAAATGTCAACCTGTTGTTGTTTGGAGTCTGTACTATAGAAGTTCAGTGTGCATAGCAGTTAACTCAAAGGCACAAAATTAGGACCCGCTCCCTTGCTTAATAGGAACATGGAAGCAAAAAGGATGTCTACAGCCCCACTGTATACTGATATGGGAAACAGACAATAGGGAGAGCTCCTTTGTAATGTGCCAATGGCCACTCTGAATCAGATTCCTAGTGGGTACATGGATGAAGTTATTGAAAATAAAGTTTTCATTTCACAAAATCCACAAGATGAGTAAAACTTTCAAGAATTTCTGGGATAGACTGTTAACACTTTCAGTCTGATCAATTCCTCTTAATACAATATACCAAATCAATATGAACTATCAGTGACAAGTCATTTCTGCTTCTTTGCCCAGGAGACTCAATAAACCAACTGTCCTCAGACTAGACAAGTGAGTTCACCTAATGGTCAGGGTTAGTCACAACCTCTTCTATAAATCAAAACAAAACAACAAAATACCAACAAAAAAAACCCCACATGGTTTCTTCTTAGTTCTTACAGCAACAAAATGGCTACTTCTTGCTCTTAGCTAAAGGGAGGGAAGAGACAGTACTTCAGCTATATTAGGCATAGAAGTGTACAGTTCATGCTACCACAGATAATATATGTTGGGGGTGTTCACAGTATAATGATCCAGAATGAAACATGAGGAATACCTTCAATGCTAGAGAAAGTGTGTCTAAATAACAAGAGTAGTTATTTTTAAATTATAATTTAGATACTATATATATTTACTTTTTAATTATTTTATATATCAGGATGTTTTTTCCATTTTCTCCTCTCTTTTATTATAAGTAAAGTTGTCATATTGAGAAAAATTAAAGAGACAAGGAAGAAAATATATGAAATTAAACCCTGAAATCTAAGGTTTTTCACACCATTCTAAGTGTGATTATACTTGGCTCCAAGCTTTACACAAAAACAATTTAAAAATAATATGTAAGAATTATCACTTGTGTGTGCTTAATAATAAATGTGTTACCCTACAGAATGCCTAATTTAGGCATGATTTAGGAGCAAAAAAAAAATACTTGGAAACCGTGTTTTTATCAAGGTCTGTAACAACTCTGAGATTTTTCTCCATATAAACGTCTCCATGTAGAACTGACCCTCAGTGAGGAAAATATTCATCAAATGGGCAAGGCTGAGGCATGCCTGATGTCATAATACCGAGCATGCCAGTAGAAAGAGTACAGGTTCGAAAATGCTTTGTGAAATCTTGTTGCTATAGTGGAATGTAACATCACTAAGAGGCAATCATCTGACACAGCCATTGCTCATGCCAGAGAGAACGCTGAACTATCATATCAAAGAGTATAATAAGGATTGATTCAAAAGCCCTAATAAATGAACCTAGTAAATCCAGGGAGCACATGCTTTCCATTCATTGTGGCAATGACTATATATATATATATATATATATATATATATATATATATATATATATAGTGTGTATACATATACATAATACATACATTCATACACACACATATACATCATCATATACACATACACATATTCATATACATATATTCATATATATTCATATACATATATATTCATATATATTCATACACACACACACACACACACACACACACATATCACATCTAAGCACCCACACTGCAGTCCACAGACACAGTCAAATCATCCCCAGCTGGGAACCAACTAGGGATAATGGCAGTGGACTCCGAGAACCATCGCTGCCAGGACTATAAGGACACATTAAGAAAATACCTACCCTGAGGAGAGTTAGTGTCATTCACTATTATACACAGTAGTAAATGAGCTGGGAATTCCCTGGAGGATGGGACAGGGTTTGATGACTGTAATCTTTGAACTCTGAGGCCATCATGGACCTCTTTCCTTCAGGCTAATTTCCAGCTTATTTGATCCTTCCAAGTAGTACTGTTAGGTGGGTTGACCTAGTATTTCACAAAGCAAAAGTCTTTTTTGTTCTCAGAGAAAGATAACTTGTAAGAGTTTTTTGTTTGTTTTATGAGTTAGAATCCAGATATCTCTATGCAGGCATACCATGGCTCTCTTCAGGAGTAGGGTGAACTTCACTTTCTGACAATATAGAAACTTTTTCTAGTTTCACGTATTGGCAGCCTGATCTTGGTAGTCACTGGAATCCTTGCCAGGCTGATAGTGAGTTTCCTCCAGATGTGGGATATACAACGTTGCTTAGTTTTGTCAGTCAGCACAGCTGCTACACTGGACTGGGTCAAAGGTAAACACGTCAAGGGAGCCAGAGCATACGGTGCCTTTATTGAGAACATTTATATCTTCCCATGATGGTGAGCAGAGTCTCCAAGTGACATCACTAAGTCCTTGGTCTATCTCTGCCTGAAGTTTGAAGCAGAAAATTTGGAAATTTTTACAATGCAGCAAATTAATTCACCTCAATATTTATGCCAATCCCAGTTACATCTATTTTCACTTTACTATATATTAACCATGTGTGAAATACTATTTATGATTAAATGTGAAACAAGTTAGCTAAGTATAGAACACAAGATATTTAAATTATTATTAATCTTTTTTATTCTTGCCTCATAATAATTACTATTTAAAATAACACATTCACATATTTATATAATGTATATTTCTTTGAGCATGCATACTTCACACTTTATAGATTTATTATATTTAATTGGTGATGGTAAGTGCCAAGTTTGGCTTTGTGATATAGTCTGTGAATATTAATTTGAGATTCTTTTGATATGTTAGTTAAAAGCAGATATAAAATTCAAGTTAAGGCTGGTGAGATGGCTCAGTGGTTAAGAGCACTGACTGTTCTTCCAGAGGTCCTGAGTTCAAATCCCAGCAACCACATGGTGGCTCACAACCATCTGTAATGATATCTGATGCCCTCTTGTGGGGTGTCTGAAGACAGCTACAGTGTACTTACATATAATAAATAAATAAAAATTAAAATTCAAGTTAATTGTCAGGTAGTGGGTGAAGTGGACTATCACTGATACCCTACACTTTCAATATCTCCAGTACTCTTTGTAAGCAGGAGTTTTGTCCTCACCTTTAGTGACTCCAAAGTTAGATCACCCAGTGACCTCCTTCCAAGGCCAGGTTGTCTCTTTTTGATATGCAAACCCATTGTTTGACCAAACTTAATGACATCTGGTTACATCTGATGGGCTTTCAGAGTGCCTGGAGTCAGAGATAAAAGCTTAGGGAGGGATAAATTTATAGAATCATTAACCTAATATCATAGTACCTAATATTGTGACTGAATTTAATCCAGGCTTGGGAAATACAAAATGGATGATGGGTACTGTCAGATACCCAGAGTCTTTCTCTAGATTTTTACCTAACATCTCCACGGGATAGAAGGGCAATTTGTACGTGGATATTCATGTGTGCATTTATCCCACATAAGACAGAAAGAAAGGAGAACAGGTGGAATGGGTGGGAGAAGAAAGCCTCTAGTGTTTTGTTGTTGATGAGGCAATTGTAAAAATACCACCTCATTTGGGCCTTGTAACAGAACTACAGAGTGTGAAGGACAACTATGATTATTCTCATTTTAGAAGTGATGAAAGAAGCTGGGAGTCCTGTGTGGCTAAATGACTTTAATAGAGCCAAATAGCCCATAAATGGTGGATTTGGGATTATATTTCAGATCTTTTTGATGGCAAATCTCTCTGAAGTCTTATTCTATTTTGCAGTTATAATGCACCACTCATAAATAAGTATTAAATCTAAAAACATGCTAATACGGTTTCAAATGGAGATGCTGTTGAATATTTTATAACATCCCACTCTGACAGGATCAGCTGGTGTCATTTAGATCTGACACGCCTTCGCTTTCTTTCCCTCAAAAGACAATTGATTCTTCTTCTTCTTTTTTTCCTTCCTCAGCGTAAAAATTTATCAGATTGTATTTATCAAGCTGTGGAATGGATATGCTATAGATTGGCTGAAATCATCTTTCACAGATCCAGAAGTCTCATAAAATACATCAAGACCTTTGCAGGAGTCTGTAGGTATCCTTCCCTTTCTCTGCTTCAATAGGAAGGACAAAGACAGAGGCTGCTTTCCCCTCCCATGAACTTATACTCATGTATAAGTTCTATATGTATATCCGTTTCTGCACCATAAAATACAACTGGAAAGGCATGTTACTCCCTCTGGGACATTTCTTCCTCCTATGGGTAAGAGGACCACATACTTGTAACCTCCATTCCTTCCTTCCTTCCTTCCTTCCTTCCTTCCTTCCTTCCTTCCTTCCTTCCTTCTTTTTCCTTCCTTCCTTCCTTTTCCTTCCTTCCTTTTCTTTCCTTCCTTTTCCTTCCTTCTTTTTCCTTCCTTCCTTTTCCTTCCTTCCTTTCCCTCCCTCCCTTCCTCCCTTCCTCCCTTCCTCCCTCCCTTCCTTCCTTCCTTCTTTTTCCTTCCTTCCTTTTCCTTCCTTCCTTTTCCTTCCTTCCTTTCCCTCCCTCCCTTCCTCCCTTCCTACCTTCC
>NW_021604786.1:405378-438444 GCF_004785775.1 Grammomys surdaster
TTCCTTCCTTCCTTTTCCTTCCTTCCTTTTCCTTCCTTACTTTTCCTTCCTTCCTTTTCCTTCCTTCCTTTTCCTTCCTTACTTTTCCTTCCTTCCTTTTCCTTCCTTCCTTTCCCTCCCTCCCTCCCTTCCTCCCTTCCTCCCTTCCTCCCTCCCTCCCTCCCTTCCTTCCTTCCTTCCTTCCTTTCTTCCTTTTCCCTTCTTCCTTTCCCTTCCTTCCTTTCCCTTCCTTCCTTCCTTCCTCCTTCCTTCCTTTCCCTTCCTTCCTTCCTTCCTTCATTCTTTTTCCTCCCTTCCTTCCTTCTTTTTCCTTCCTTCCTTCCTTCCTTTTTTTCTTCCTTCCTTCCTTTTCCTTCCTTCCTTCCTTCCTTCCTTCCTTCCTTCCTTCCTTTTCCTTCCTTCCTTTCCCTTCCTTCCTTCCTTCTTTCCTCTTCCTTCCTTCCTTTTCCTTCCTTCCTTCCTTCCTTCCTTCCTTCCTTCGTTCTTCCTTTTCCTTCCTTCCTTCCATTCTTTCTTTTTTACTCTCTGTCTTATGTGGGAACAGAGGGTGCAGGGTGTTGCAATCTACCATGTCAGTACTGTAATATTCAAACAATGATTGGATGTTTTCTGATTCAAAATGACTTTAGCAGGTAGCAACCTAAACATGCAATATAAGTGACATAATTAGATACTGTCAATTGTACCCTTCCGACTTCCTTCCTCACAGACTTAGAAACTGTGAACATAGTGTCCTTCCTCAAAGACTGCCTGGAAAACCACCCTGCTTGCATTCTTCAGAGCCTGGCCTTCCTTTCAGCTACCCTGCTGACACAAACTTGTCACTTCATATTCCCCTATCTAGTGAGTACTGGCAGATAAAGAAGGGGCTGTCAGAACATTACCTTCTCAAAATCATTATCTGCCCCTGTACAGAGAAGCCTTCCCAGCATCCTTTCTGTTGTAACACAGAAAGGATGTAACACTTCTAGCAGATGTTTTCAATGAAAAATTATTTACTATTATTCGGGGAGTGGAGCCTCACAAAGTATCTATGCTGAGATCTGAGCAAAATTTATAGAAGCTTGTTCTCTTCCTTAACTTTTTGGTTCTGGAGAGCTGACTCTGGTTGTCAGGCTTGGTGGCAAGTCCCTTTACCATCTGATCCCACTCTGTCAGTCCACTGTTTTCAAATTAATCTGAAATAACATCCTTTACATGAAGCCTTGTCTTATTCCTACACCAGAATATTTTGATTTGCCATCAAAAGATCTGAAATCTAATCCCAAATACATACCACACACACACACACCACACACACTACACACACACCACACACCACACACACACACACAAACACACACACAAACACACAGACCCCTAAGGTTTTAATATCCCAGGTTTTATTGTAGTCTCCTCTGTCTCCCTGCAAATTTACCAACATGGCTCCCGGTAGACCATTCAGGTCCCTGAGGGTGGGCTCAGCCTGTGAGGTGTTCCCCTCAAAACAGAGATGAGAATGATCTGAAGGCCACCCTCACCAGGCTTCAGAATTGGGTGCAGAAATCAATTCTGGACCCCATTGTTTCTTTGTAGTTATATAGCACCCAGGAATGTTATTATAGTCATAAGCATGGTTTCTTATGAAGCCTAAGAATTAGAACTTTTTCTCGTATTAATAAAGAATGATTTTTTTCCAGTATAGATACATTTGGAGGTTCCTTTTGAGTATCATTCACAGGTATGGAGAATATAGCACACAGCTCGAATCCAGCTCTTGGCTGCTTTGGTAAAGTCTTCCTGGGACACAGCCATACTCATTTGTAGAACGTCCATGGTTCAGATTTAGGATCATGCCGCTTGTTTAACCCCAGAGGCAGTGTCTTTATTATCAAATGGGAGGCAGGGATGGAGGAAGCTGACTCTTACATTGTTCTTGGGCTCAGATCTCTTGTAGCATCCCTATCTCTCACAGGCGGACACAATTCAAGCTAATGGAGCAAAGAGTACCTGAGGTCTCCTGGTTCAGTGTGCATCACTGTGTTCTTACATAAAACTCTCTACGATTGTTTGACAATATTCTGCCTTTTTCATTTGTTATCCTTGACCACTTAGCAAAACCTGAAAAAATTAGTGCTAATTCATATAGATATAAACTATTTTAAATAGAACTCCCATTACATATACTTATTGTGCCATGATTTTTTTGTAGTATAGATAAATCTAGAATTCCCTCTGCATATCATGGAAAATATAGAACACAGCTCGAATCCAGCCCTTGGCTACTGTGGGAAAGGATTTCTAGGATACAGCCACACTCTTTTTGTAGAATCTCATTGGCTCCAATTTCATTATTATGAAGTGATTTAGAGAGTTAAATAAGATATGCAATCTGGCATGATTTTAAAAAGTTAACTAATATAATATCTATAAAGAGAAAGAAATCATAGCCGGGTTAGATAATTGAAGAATTAATTTATCATTGAGGTTTCCATGCTGTCACTGAACTCTCTCTCCTTAACTGTGCTTTTCCTAATTAGCTACTTAATAGTGCCTAGAAATACAACAACTGCTCAAGGGAAGATTTTCTTTATATTAAGAATAAGACAAAACCAAAAAACAAAACAAAAATATCGCCAAAAATCTCTCAAAGTGGACACTATCACACATTGTATATTTTATGAAATTTATTGGGTGAAATAAATTCATACAAGACCTTGCCTTTTTTTAGACAGCATCTAACACACACACCTACCACAAATGTGAAATGAAAAGGCATAGACATCATTCTTCAGCATTTAGAGGATTGAGACCCCTCAGTGTAAAATGGTTCTGTAAGCAATTCAGCTAAGAAGCCATTTTGGCGGATCTGGTTCCTTTTCTAAGATTTTAGTTTTTAGTGGTATGTTGATGTACATGTGCACACATGTGTGGTGTGTGTGTGTATGTGTGTGTGTGTGAGAGAGAGAGAGAGAGAGAGAGAGAGAGAGACTGAGAGAGAGACCAAGAAAGAGAGGAAGAGACTGAGAGAGAGAGGGAGAGAGGGACAGAAAGAGACAGAGATAGAGATAGAGAGAGAGAGGTACATGGAGAGAAACATAGAGAGACTCAGAGAGAGAGACAGAGAGAGTGTGTGTATGCATGTGGGCCTTATTGTAAGTACAAGGCCAGTCAGTGTTGTTGAAGCCAGAAGAGGTTGCTGGATCCCTAGAACTAGAGTTATAGGTGTTTGTGAGACAGGATGAGTGAGCTGGCAACCTAACTCCATCTATAAGAGCAACAAGCACTGTAACTGGTGGTCCATCCTCTATCTTTTGTTTATCATTGGCTGCTATACCCAGCCAGCTGGTCACACATTCCTACGCATGCAAACATAAGACGTTATAACTCAAAAAATCTTCCTAAAATAATAAAGTATCCATGGTATCTTCTAATTTGAATGGGTTGAGACAACTCATTAAGAAGCCACTGTGAATGCTAACCAGCAATAATTAGGCCCTGGATTTCCCCCTTTTCAATGTTTATTCCTTTTGTCTTCATTTCTTGTGATTCCTTGAATGGAAAAATGATCTGAAATATATTATTGCTTGGGAACCTTATATAGTTTTCCACTAGAAATGAACGTTATGGTTGAAATCCCATGCCTCATCTACCTGCATTCAGCACTCAAATAAGGGCAGTCAATAGCCTGAAAAAATAGAGTAGCCTGAAAAAATAGAGTAGAACTTTAAATTGAATTTATGATTGAAGATAAGTTCTTTCAAATCTTTATCTTCAAAATTTTATCAGTTCTTCTACAAAACATCATTCTCATGAATGGCAAACTCATTTGTAGAATATGCAGCATATGTTTAACTATTAAACTTGGTGTTTTTTTAAAGATGTCTAAAGCAAATTTTTAGATTTTTTCATTGTAAAATGACAAGTTATAGTTGTATGCACTACAAAGAATTTTTAAAAAGTATGAGTAACTTCAATATGTTAATATCTGCATAGACTCAAATATCACAAACATTCTGTGGTAAGAACATGAGAACTCAGACTGTTACATAGCAGATACATCCAGAAAAATCCTGCCTATTCTACTTGAGCCACTACAGAACAAAAAGTTCTATCTTATTCTATTTCTGTTTATTTAAATTATCATGAGGCAAACACTGTTTCTCATATTAGTGCTGTTGCAGGTGAAATGGTATCTTAATTCCTATTTTGTGATTCTGAGGTTCCATGGCCCCTTCTACAATCGAATCATGGGGCCTCACTTCAGAAACACACAACAGCAAGTTGATTTTTATCCAGAAAAATGTCAAAGTTGGGCCTGTAACACTTGGCTGTGGTTTTCTGAACGACCAGCTTGAAAAGGAACGGTAGACCTGACAGTTCCTTGACATTGTATGATAGATGCAAGGCTTCTTGTATGTTACCACTGGGATGTGCTCCAAACGAATGACCGAATCAATGGAGAATAATAAATCTAAACGGAGTAGAAGGTTTGCTTATTCTAAATGTACAATAGAAGATATTTCACTCCTCTAGAGAAAGAGTTTGGTAAACTCTCTGATTAACTTCCTTTTCTTCTTTCTGATTTAGATGAATCAGATAAAAATAAATCTACTTAAAGATCTTTCAACGGTACTCCCAAATTAACTTCTAGGCACAGTGAATAAATTTAATGGGAAATACTGGCCAGTGTATTGTTTTCCTTCTGAGATGGAGAAAAAGTACTTGAAGTTTACAACTCCAAGGAGCCGTAATCACTACTCACCTTCCTGTCTTGTCCCTCTGTCCTCACTGGGTCAGGATTTCAGCCTTTTGTAATAAAGGATGCCTCCATAATCCTAAAGAGAAAGTTACTGATCAGTGTCACATTAAAAACAAATTTTCTTAAAAAAATTTTCTGTGTACAAAATATGACAGTTACTAATTTACTTGTATATTTTATTTATGCTTGAGATAAAGTATTACAGACTATGAAGAACCCATTTTACAACCAGAAATGAAAAGAAAGGGAAATTAAATAGTTATTAGAGGTAGAAGGTGAAAGGAAACCGGATAGGCGAGAGGGCAATAGGAGAAGTGGGTTGGGGATCAGGTTGGGGAGAGAAGAGAGAGAGAGGGCTGAGAGAGAGAATGGAAATCAATAGGAGGCATTTCTGGGACTGTCTGGATGCCTGGCATAGAGTAGGATACAGGGATTCTATGGGGGTGACCCTAGCTGAGATTCCTACCAGAGGGGGGATATAGAGACTGAAGCGGTCTACTCCTGTAACCAGGCAGAACTTCCAGAGGAAGGAAAGGGAATCAATCCGTCCACAAATTTCAACCCCAAAATTGTCTTGCCTACAAGATGTTCAGGGATAAAGATGGAGCAAAGACTGAGAAAACAGCCAACAAATGACTGGCCCAACTTGACATAGGAGAGAAGCAGCTTCTGATGCTATTAACGGCACTCTACTATGCTTGCAGACAGGAACCTAACATAACTTGTCCCAGGACACACACATTGTCAAACGGGTTCTAGGTTATGTTTGTATTTAGAAAATAAGAATCTACTTCCCACTGAAAACCTATGTATCAACAGACTCTGTCTGTCTGCCTGTCTGTCTATCTGTCTGTCTGTCTGTCTGTCTGTCAATAGTGAAGAATCATAGATTAAGTTCTTCCTAAAACATACCATGTTGTGGCAGTTTGATTTTCACCCAGAAAAGGAATTAGACACCATGAACCTTAACTTTGAGGTAGGGGATGAGGTTCATTAATGTTAAGTGCTTGATAGCATGTTTAGGACTCTGGTTTCATCATCAATACCACCAAAAGTTTAAAAAAAGTACATTTAAGTCCAATTATTTCAATATTTACTTTTACCTTTAAGTGTGTAGTGGTATGCCTGTATGTGTGTGTGTGTGTGTGTGTGTATGTGTGTGTAGGAGTGGTCATGTGGATATGAGCACACCACTTGAGGATGCCAGAAGAGTCAGATCCGCTGGAGCTAGCTTTCTAGGTGGTTGTCAGCTGCCGCGTAGGTGCTGAGACTAGAACCAGAGTTCTGGAAAAGAGCAGCTCTCCCCAGATCTTCTATCTAAATTTTGATTGAAATATTTATCAAACACCATTATCACTACCAACTCATTCTTTCCAATAGATTGCTTGGATAAGGAGAAAAATCATTTGTTGCAATGAATGGCTGAATCAAAAGCAGTTTAGCTATTATTATTATTTCTACTGGGATATGATCTTCTCAAAGTTACAGACCATCACGGAACAGAAATTGTCAGTGATAGATGAACAAAATCTGTGTTTGGTCTTCAGCACATGAAATTTCCAGGCATATGCAAAAGAAATTAAGTCCTAAATGCTATAAATACCAGCATTCTTCCCTAAGGACAAGTGCTCGTCTCTTGAGAACATGGGAGGACTTTCTGGTTTAAACAATGTGCTTAGTAAAAGCTAAGGCACAAAACTGTACAAGCAGCTTCTAGGAGAGCCGTTTTGTGACTGGAGTGAATTGAATCAAGATGTTTCTGAGAGTAAAGTTAAAGAGATCACGCTTTACACGTGGCCACTCCAGAGTGCCTGGGCACTGAATCATTATTGGGTTGCTTTGAAGTCTCAATGGCCTTCAGCTACTCCGGGTGCTACAATAGCCCCATGGAATCATACTTCAAGAACACGTATCTAGTCATTACCCTTTCCTGCTGAGAGAGCTCACACAGAATATGCCACTTTGAAACTTTCTCTTATGTAATATTTATGGTATTGTTAGAATGCAAAAAATTAATTAGAGGTGCAAAAGGAAGAGTCAGGCCTGTGCATGTTAAGACAAGTGCAAGAATTAAATATATGCTTCTTTGAAAGAGGTAATTATTTTAGGTTATCACTACTTAAAAAAATCTTTATTCAATATCCCTTTTTTTTGAGAGAGAGAGAGATGGTGACTGCTTTGTGTGTTTTCAAGCCTTTTAGATACATAGGTCAGCAAAAACCTTGTTTTGTGCAAATAAGCAAAATCAGACAAATCATAGGGACCAGAAGTTCATCCTCCACAAAGGAATAACCATCATTCTCTATTTGCCTGGTGCCATGGACATGCCTTAATTGTTTTTCAAGATTATTTAGCTGTAGGACTTGTAGTCAGTACCAGGAGAAGAAAAGAGTCATGGATATCTGTGCAGTTGTTCACTGATGTCTCAACACACATAGGATCTGTACCAAAACTATTAAAATTCAGGGAAGACTTAAATTATCCAGTATCGAAGACAAATAAGAATCAAGTCTATTTCAATGTCAATTGCATGTGTGCAATGTGTGTCTATGTGGTCATCCACTGTCCTTGCATTCTTCCCTGATTTTGATGCACAGAAAGTCATGGTTAGTTTGGTAGCTGACCATTCATATAGTATTATTTGATTTGTGTCTTATGGATGTATTTGTAATTGCCCTAGGTTTCTTGTTTGTTTGAGTGGTTTTAGATCGCTCTGATAGAATGCTCTGACAAAAGCAACCCTTAGGGGGAAGAGTGTTTATTTGGTGTGTAGTTCTAAGCAACAGTCCATCATTGTGTAGAAATCAAGGTTGGGACTTGAAGGAGCTAGTCAGATTACCTCAACAGTCTGGCGCTCACAATCCCATATCCAAGGGCAGAGGATGAGAATGCATATACCTACACTTATTGCTCAGCATTCTTTCTTGCCTCTGACTCTGCCCAGGATCCCAGGACTAGGGAATTATGCTACCCACATTCAGACTGGATATTCCCATCTCAAGGAACCCAATTAAAGGAAATCCTTCCAGAGGCATGTCCACAGGACAACCCAACAGAGACAATCTTTCATTGAGCTGCTATTTCTATGTGAGTCTAGCCTATGTCACCGTGACATTCAAAACTAAGTATCACTGGGGCTGCAGAAATCATTCAGCAATTAAGAACACTGGCTGCTCTTCCAGAGGACCTGGATTTGGTTCCCAGCATCCACATGGTGGCTTGCAACCACTCATAACTGTAGCTCTGAATGATCTGAAGCTTCTTTTGGTCTCTGTGGGTCCTGGAAATATTTGGTGCACATTTGTATATGCAGGCAAAATACCTTTACATATAGAATAAAACATAAAAATTTAAATTTGTACGAACAAATTTATCACAGTGGTGGCTAACTTAAAAATTTAGCATTAAAATTGTAACATTTTACAATTTATCAATTACTTTATATCTACTTTATAACTCTTTGTGTAACACATAGCACATAGACTTGAATTCTACCAAATTTGACTGAGTAACTTGTAGGATGAAACCACTTTACGGCGTATCTGCAGATCTTCATCTTCCATGTCGTAAAGCACAGATTTCTTTTTTAAATTTCAGCATTCATTATTCTTCCCTTAAATTGAAATTTTCTCCCTTAGCATAGATAACTGATATTCACTTCTCTGTAGCTCATATCAAACTATAACAATATATTGAATCCATGTGAAATTGGCTTTTATGGAAAGTAGAGTTCGTGGGCCCAAACATGAATTTCTATATTTAAAATGTTCTTATTTCGTACAGATAAGATATTTTGCCAATCCATCCTGAGCAGGAAAATATTCAGTTTTACAGAAAACAGAAGATCCATGTCACAGAAGTATCACAGTAGTCTCACTTTCTGTAATGAAATCTTGTGGAACTATTATTCTGTGTCATGATGTGAATTTATTTTGTAATGATACCGGAACTGTAGACTTGGTTCAGTGGTAAACTTGCTTGCCTGCCAGAGTGCCAGGTTTGGGTTTGATCCTTAGCACTAAAACCCCTTCCAATACAACACAAAACTACTTACTTTTATTTTTATCTCTGTGTTTAGAATTTATACTTTCAATTAAATCAAATACTGCCAATCAAAACCTGCAGAACCTTAAATGTGAATTAGCCTGTCAGCAATATTCAATAAATCATCAACAAGTTCCATTGCTCCATCAAGCTCCATTAGAACTTGCTAATATGGGAGGTTTGGTTCTTGTTCACATGCAAGTATACATTGTGAAGAATATCCGAAGGACACTTTAGAATTCAGAAGTGATTCAGGGCAGGACCGAATGTGGAAGAATCCAGAAGACAGTTCCCATGAATGCCGAGAGTTTGGATAGAAATTTGAAAGAAGTAAGGCTATGAGGTGAAGCGTGAAGAGAGATGAAATCAGAACCCATGAACATCAAAAGCCAGGAAAGTGTGCAGTGAAGTTGATAACTCTGCAATAATGTGCTCCAGTTCCAGTTACATTACTTGTAGAATGGAGAAGAATCAGGTTCTGGAAGTTGTGCCTAAGGAGACTGAATTCTAAGCCGTTGGGAAACATTAATGCGTTGGTCTCAATATGTACATCAGTAAAATTAAAGTATATAATTAAGAACTGGGGTAGATATCCACTCATCGGTCAGGGCACACGTGACTGACGAAATGCCAGTTATGGACCAGTCACATGAGTTCTATGTCACAGTGATGCAACTGGGATAAGCCTAGCATTGTAAGTAAGAAGGAGAGCTTGTATTTTCAGTAGGACAGAAACTGCAAGAACGATAAAACAATAGAATCTAAATTTGTTTGTTTGTTCCTCATGGTAAAAATTGCCATAAAAATATATTTAATTTGGATCAATTAAAATTAACATTTTGAATACATGTTTGCTAAAATACAAAATAATCTCTTTGGCTGAATGAGATTCTATCATGGACATGTGGGTCTTATGCTTTTTTTTTTCCCTCTGCCTTTAACTGTCCAGATGATGCTTCTAACTACATCTCCGTGGTGCCCAGGTGAAAATGTTTGACTTATTTTCCACTAACATGCATGTGGCAGAATTTTGTGCAGCTTTCTTTAGACCATTGTGATCAAAGTGGCTCTGATGCCATGGCTCTTAAATTGTAGCACAGAAAATAACAGGTCAAAGAAAAACACATAATCAACTAAGAAAGCGTAATTTGAAAAGTAGCACATTGGCTTTGAAGACCTTACATCAGAGCACTCTATGGCGGTGATAAGTGACGGGTGGCTTTACTGGGAGTCACCAGCCAAGCTGACTGAATCAGTGAGAACTCTTTAAGTGAACCCTAGAATACATTAAAGACTGATGAAAGTCAGGTCATATGACAGGAAGAAGAGAAGCTAATGTCACATTGAGACAATGGCCAACCGAATGAATGAATGAAAGAAAGAAAGAAAGAAAGAAAGAAAGAAAGAAAGAAAGAAAGAAAGAAAAAAGAAAGAAAATGTGATATCCCAAGAAAATTCATTGAGCAAATTTAACAATTCTTTTTATTTATAAATTCAATGTCATTTTCAAATAAGGTTTTAAAGACTTTTCTATTTTAATATCTTTGCTGCTTTGAAGTAGAAATACATGAGACCAAGTCTTCTAAAGTTTTAACAAAACAAAACTAAAAGACAAAGGAGTAGGTCTTCCTCTTTTAATAACTTCAGGTTCTGATTTCAAAGTATCAGTTTACTATTATGTTGAACTTTTCTGTGTCTACCACAGGAATACACGCACAAGGATGCACACACACACACACACACACACACACACACACACTATCATCCAAACACTCTATATAAACCGACACCCTCATTTATAAATAATCACACACATGCACAAGCACTCATTCATAAATACACAAATGAGTACACACTTTCCCATCCACGCTGATGCACCCTAAACACTCACGAAGTCATACACAAATGGCCATACACTCTTCTGCATGCACGCACATGCACAGTATACATAATCTTTAAGAACACAGACTCTGAAATGTTTCCACTTGAAGTTACATCTCAGCAATTGAAGGGTATCTGTAATTGGGCATGGTTTAACATCTTTCTTCTTGCTTTCATTATCCAGCAAGATAATGTTAAGTGGGACTCCACCCTACATGAGAAATAAATGAACTGACACATGTCAATCATCTGAACCTTTATCTAGGGAGGCTTTGTAACCACTAATTGACATCCCCTCTACCACTGTTAGTAGTGCTTTTGCAACAGATCAGCAGAATAACTGCAGAAAAGCCATAAGCAAACCGTGGATTCACTGTAGAGAAGCACAGGATTTCCTTTTAGGTTTTCAGGAAAAATCTATGTTCAGTGACACAAGGAAATCACTCAGTGACATGGGATGCAGAGCACAGAAGACAGTGAGATAGTAGCCAAAAGACATATGACCTCTGTAACCTTAAAAGGAAGGGAACCAAAGGTCTATCTCTGAGCCATGTGGGCAAAATTATGGCTGTGATGAAAATGTCTATAACATATCCCAGGGAGGCCACACGTGGAATTACAAAGTTTCTCTTCTGCATTCTCTTGTGATGTCTAGAGACTGATGGGTTGTGCTTTTTACTGAGGAGATGAAAATAACCGTACATCCCAAATAGGGAGACAGAAGAATGAAGAATAATTCCATACAAGTGCAGTGTGGTGGAGTCATGCATTTAGTTAGGGTTGTTTCTGAAGAGTAGGTGAAGAGATCATGTACACTGTTCAATAGATAATAATGCCAAAGTTTAGGGAAGTCCTTTTGTTTGAACCTCTTACAGATTCTGCTCAGATTTTGCTGTATATATGTAGTAAAGGAATGCGCAAAGCATTAGTGGTTAAAACATTTGTCTTTGAAAAACATACCTCAATTGTGTGTGTGTGTGCATGCACACATACATATGTACATGCTTCTGAGAATGTGGAAATCTATGCAGGCCAGAAGTAGACATTGAATCCCCTGGAACTGGATGAAGTTACAGCTGATTGTGAACCACTCGATTTGGGTGCTAGGAACCAAACTCAGGTCTTCTGCAAGAGGACCACTGCTCCTACACAGGAAGTCATCTCTACAGCAACTGATGCATTTTGTCTAATCTGTATTTCTACATTTTCCTCGACTGTTTGTTTTCTAACACTGACTTTTAAGATAGGTAAAGGATTAAGAGTTGCAAATGTGTGTTGTTAAGTTCTGGAAACCATCACTTCAGATGCATTTTTTAAATTGGTTATTTTATTTATTTACATTTCAAATGTTATCCTCCTTCCCAGTTTCCCCTCTGCAAACCCCCTACCTTCTTCCCCCTCCCCCCTGCTTCTATGAGGGTGCTCCCCCACATACCCACCCACTCCCACCTCACTGTCCTAGCATTCCCCTACACTGGGGAATTGAGCTTTCATAGGACTAAGGACCTCCCTTCCCAGTGATTCTAGATAAGGCCATCTTCTGCTACATGTGTAGCAGGAGCCATGGGTCCCCTCATGTGTACTCTTCAGTTGGTGATTTAGTCCCTGGGAGCTCTGGGGTCTGGTTGGATGATGTTGTTGTTCTTATGGGGTTGCAACCCCTTTAGCACCTTCAGTCCTTCCCTTTACTCTTCAGTTGGGGTTCCCGTACTCAGTTTGAGGAGGAGGAAGGGAAAGGGGTCAGGATCAAGTATGGGAGGAGACAGAGGAGATGAACAGAGGGTCAGGAAATTGAACAGAGGTATGTAGCAGTGGGGGATGGGGAACTGAGGGAAGCCACTAGAAAGTTCCAGATGCATTTTAAATGTACCTTTTTTGAAATCTTCATTTGATAGATCACTGTATTGCAGTTAGGCAACTATTTCTCTCAATGGTGCCTATGTAGCCTACTGGCATTTCCCCATTTTCCAGAGGTAATCCAAAATAAATACTATTCAGTTATATCAGTCACTGTGAGACTATTTTTGAAGCAGTATAAGATTTGTTTGTTAAAGTTAAGGTCCTTCAGTGCATTTTTTGTACCTATAAAAAATACTCAACAGTCCTGGCTTGTCTATTTCCTTGCCTAAGACTCTCCTTATTTTCATTTTTTCTTCAGTCTCTCTAGTTCTATTGGATTTTTGTCCCATATTATATCCAACTGCTTGCTTCCTAAGAGATGCTCAAGTATAATCAAGTTCCCAGTATCTTAGAGGTATATGAGGGCAGATAAAAACATGTCCTTGTAATCTATACCTTATTAGAAAAAAGGTAGGGAGGACAAAGGTCACTTTTATTAAAAATGCACATTATACCTTGATGTAGGCAATAAGTACAATATTATGGTGGATATTAATTTGCTACCACAAACAGAACACAAGGTAAGCTAGACAATGGTTGCTTCTAAAATTCAGGACTGGGCACTGATCCTAGGGAAGACCAGAGCACAACCACATTCTCATCACCCTCCACTGCTATTGTAGTTACAGCCTGAGTTCAAACAAAACTTTGTGATTCATAACACTGTGTCATTGTCAATAATAAATTAACCATCAAAGCGTTACCTGTGAAATCAGCTTTTCTGTTAGAAAAGCCTGCCCTGCTGAGTGTGCACAACCCTACTGTGAGCACAGAAGGTCAGGTGCACATGGATCCCGAACTGGAAGGGTGAGTGATTTAGAATGGATTAGAAGTTATACAGCAAATAGCTTTACTATTGCCCTTGCTTCTCAGATCTGTTCCTTGTTTTCCTGAGTTGCCCAATCATTTCTTTGTATATGAAAACAGGAATTTTTACATACTTTTGGCTCAAGGTATGCAATGTCAAAAGTTTAACTATCTAGATAAAATGCACAGAAAAATGCTTAAAGTATGTGTAGTTCTCCAATCTGTCAGAGACTGTGGGTTCAGATAAGAAATTTAGCGCTCATCTAGCCTATATAAGACCCTACATTATTTTCCAAAACTCTAAAAATATATGTCTAATAAGAAAACCCCACAGGTTCTCTCTCTGTTTCTTTCTCCTGTCTTCCTGTCTCTCTCTGTTTCTCTCTGTCTGTCTCTGTCTTTCTCTGTATCTCTCTGTCTCTTTGTCTCTCTCTTTCTCTCTCTCTTTTTCTCTCTCTTTTTTTCTCTCTCTTTGTCTTTCTCATTATCACTTACTGATTCCTCAGACATTCTGAATATCACAAAGTATAATTACTCATTGATATGGAGACATAACTGCACAGTTTTATACGGTTGTAACTAAAGTGAGACAAATCAATAAAACTATTTTATGGTGTTTATGAAACTTTTATTCTCCAGAACTCAGTTTGAAGATTTACAGACACTCTACAGTCTAGTCTTTGAATCATTTGTTTAAAATAAAACCATACTAAAGATAAGTAGACTAATTATATCACATTATCTTATCAGGAACAATTGGATTAAAAATATTGAGATATTTTACTGACATAAGTAAAAGTTTGTAACCAAAAATAATATATCTTACAAGAATGATTGAATTCCATGCTGCATTGATGACAGAAATTGTTTCTTGATTCAAATATTTTTAAACAAAATACTATCTACTGGAGCTAAACAAATGGATAATGTATCAACCATCAATTACAGACTGTGGCATATGAACATAAAAAGAAAATGGGGCTAATCATAAAAATGTTCATAGTAGTCTTGTTTATGATACACCAAATTTTAAAGTAGTCAAATTTTTCAATATTATTGTGGAAATAAATTCCAGCATTCAAACATTCATAAAATTAAGGAACATTGATCTCTGATCCTATGATCTATGATTGGATCTTACCAACTTTATATCAATCAAAATAACCCAAAAAGAGCATTGTATGAATGTATGCATGCATGTATGTATGTATGTGTATGTGTGTATGTATGTATGTATGTATAAATATATAAAACTTTAAAACAGACAGAGCTATCTACAGAAATAGTAGGTAAAAATATTATATCTAGGGATTGAATACTATTTCTAGGTCTGTGAAAAGTTATGGTTATAGAAAGTTTAATCTCGATTACTTCATTATTGTTTGTGAGAATATACATATGAGAATAAGGTTATGCAAAGTATCTTCCAGCTTTACACACACACACACACACACACAGAGAGAGAGAGAAGGTAGTGAAGAAGAAGTTATATGGAATTGGTAATGAAACCCATTGGGTAAGGCTCTGATTCTCACCCTCTCTACCGCAACAATAAAAGCAAGTTGAAATATACATTTATTTTTTTGTACGGTAGCTGAAATATAATGAATGTTCAGGAGAACATGGGCAAATAATCAAAATGAGGATTATCTGAACCTTTTACATACAATTTTTTAATTAATTTTCAACCAATGGACATGAAGTAGCCCCAGAAATATTCATCTTAGAAACTTAACAATTGAGTTATTTCTTGTTCAAACCAGGTGAGGATTTCAGCAGCACCTTAACAAAATATGAAATAACCTACTTTTAATGCTAAGACATCTGCATTTCTAAAGTCCAGAAAATTTTGGAGACAATTTATCATCCACCAGGGAAACCTAGGATGGATGATGAATCATTTAATGTATAAAGCCCAGGATTTGACGTGACCACTAAAATCACCATTATTCTTCATAAATCAGTTGACCCTATTATAAATATCAAACTAAATATTGCTGTTTTTTTGACAGTAACAGAAATGAAGTTGAAATGTTCTTTCTGGATCGATATAATGCATCATTGGGTAAGCCCACTCTGACCGACATCCTGAGGTGTATTTTTTTTTCTCTACTTAATCACCTATGGGCCTTTCGCTGGAAGGATGTAATTGTATACCACAGAGCAACAATGGCTGCTTTTTCTGTTTATCCACTCTCCTGTTAACAGTCTCACACATTACCCCTGTTTATGATCGTTCAGTCATTAGTGAATACTGCTTTAATTACAGGTTCAGATGAACTTCGTTCCTGCGGCGCCATGTTGGATGTGGGCGGAGCCCTCCATTTCCTTCTTGCTTGTTTTTTTAGCTTTGCTGCCAGCAAGCACACTTTTAGATTCGGCTATCCATAAAATCCTACCGAGCCAGACTTCTTCCAGCTCACTGAGCCGATCATTTACTTCAGCATGACCGTGACTGCAACCTGAGTGTCTGAACACATGTTATTGTAGTTTGTTTTTGTTTGTTTGTTTTGCGTATTGTGGTTGTTTATTTTGTGATTCTTTTCTGTCACTGTTAGGTGACATTTATGTTTCTCTCAGAAATGTAGGATTAGAAATTTCAAAGCTATGACTCAGGTGGCTCCAGGTGTACTCACTCACGGTAGATCTAGATTTCAAGTACAGTTTTAAAACACCGGAGGCAAAGGTCGTCTCCTTATCCGTTCTCTTTCAGACTTAGCTTGACAGCTCTTAAAATACAGATGGTTAAAAAACTCTTTAAAAAATGTTTTCAACAATAAAACTAGGATCAGACAGCTAATTGTGGTCTGGTATTCCCAACACCTACTTCTCTTTAGCCTCACTTGCAAAGGCAGGTAACCCCAGACAACTTCTGAAGTGTTCTAAAGCCAAAGGTCAACTTTAGCATCCTGTAATACAATCTCCAGGAAAAAGTTCTTGGTAACAAGCTTTATGGTGTTTTCCTTTGTTTTCAGCCTCTCTGAGTAAGCTCTTGTAGCTCAGCAACACACTGTCAAGCCCAAATTGAACTACTGGGGGAAAAAAAAGAAAAAGGAAAGAAATCAAATAGTGCTTTTCCTACAGAGAAGAGCTTAACTGTGTAAAAGAACTGTACCTTAAAAACCAGGGGACTGCTTTTCTGGCCTTATAGCCACAGTCACAAATATTCACTTTAATATCCAAGAAAAGTATATAAAAAAAGAGAGTGTGTGTCTCTTCCTTAGCTAGGCATTCTCATTCCGCCCAAACTTAAACATTAATTTCTGTATAAAGAGGTTGAGATTTCTGAACCATCAATACTATATCTCTGTTATAACTATAACCAATGGGGAGTTATATACAGTGCTATCTAATATCTGGTTAGTGTGGATGATACTACTTGTAATCAGATAAGACTGGAATTCGTAAGAAAACAATAAACTACATAGTTTATATATACATATATTCAGATAGCCACACACACACATATATATATATGTATGTATATATATACATATATATGTATACATATACACACATATACATATATATGTATACATATGTATACATATATATACACACACATATACATATATATATGTATGTATATATATATACACACACACACGCACACACACACATACACATACATACACACACATACACACATAACACTCTTACTTTAGCCTCTAGGACAGACTATATCTTAGAAAGACTTCTGTACAAAGGAGAGATTTCTCTCAGTGAAATGGATATTAAATGCAAGGAAGCTAAGAACGTCTCACTGGTGCGTGTAATTTTCTAGGTCACTTCTCTCTTTAAGGCTCGCCTCATCTTTGATCAAGTTCTCTTGCCACTTCTTTCTAAGACTGAAATGCGAAAGCTTCCAAGATAAACCCAAAGGAATCATACCACAGCAAATAATTAATCTCGATATTCAGATTTCCTGCTCTGCATAGTAACAGACTTCTGGATCTAGCTTAGGAGATGCTTTCTGTAGTTAAAAGCAAAAGATACCGATTTTGACGTACACAGTTGAAAGAAATATTTCTATTCATTTCTCCGCACATGTGTAATGATATACACATGTATAACACATATATTTCAAAGTACTCAAAAGTAATTTCTTTTATTTTAAGGGTAATTGCTTGATTTTTACCCTTCTTTTTTTCCCTTCCAAAGTTTCCCACACAACCATCCTTGCTGTCTTCCAAATTCAATCTCTTTTTTCATTAATATGATGACATGCAAATATGCATGCATATATACATATATTTTCCTAAATACACACAAAATCTTATCAGCAAGCTGACCTTTTACAAGGTAGAGTATAAGATAACATAAAGACCTTCTGTCACAAGCATGACAGTATTCTTAGTTTTTATATTAATATTGATTTCCAACTTTCATTATAGTTAGCATAATTAAAGAATTAAATGTAGAATCCAGATACACAATCTTAGATGAATCGGTGGCATGATATTCCCATTTTTCATTCCTTATATGTAGGTTTAAAGCCAGCTGTTAGGTTACACACATTTTCTGAAGTCACTATCAAAAATTCATGTTTGGTCATGCTCATTTAAAATAATACATACAATGATGTTAAAATTAATGAATGAAGATGAAATGTTCTTATTAATTAAAATAGATTTTTATGTTCAATTATAGAATAAGACTAACTGAACACACATGGATAATGAGATTTGCTCTCTGCCCTCAGCATGCTAGTGATATCAACATTGGCCATCATTATTACACAGGTGAGAATAAATTAATGTAAATTATTTAAATTCAATGTAATGATTCCATAACATTCCCATAACTTTCATCTCTGAAGGATTCTTTCCTCTTTAAATGTATTTTGTGGCTTTCTTATTTTTAAGTTCAGTATTCAGGATTCTTGTCTTACATGTTCATACGTGATCATTAAATATCTGTCCACATATATGGAAATGAAAGATGCCATTGTCATGAATTTATCTTTTAATCTGTTGTGTGCATCTCTGAGAAAATATGGAGATATAAGAATGGCTATTTTATTATAACACAATATGTAAACTATTGGGCCTTCAAACCATGATAAAGTCAGATTCTAACATGCCTGATGTTGAAAATTAATTGACCAAATTATGTAAATATTAGTTACAGCATACTGGATGTATGCTTTTAAAATGCTAGGCACAGAGTTTCTCCAGACATATAAATACATATGTTTATATTTACATAAGAACGTCTTAGGCTACTACCAAGGCTATTGATTACTCTCTACAAACTGATGGTAAATCTCTATTGCTAAAGACATCACTTACATATTCAATGAAACATGGAAAGGCAAAGCACGTGCCTTACCAGAGGTCTCACTCCTATGCAGTAGCCTTTATGATAATGGATAGCAAATTACCAGAGCAGAAAGGTAATAATCAACCCAGTTACAAATCCTGACACCTACAAGGGTGACCTGTCTTGCAAGATATGTTGGTACAATCACAGCACCAACATGGTAGGCACACATTATGAGAGAAACCAACAACTCTCTTATTTGATTAGATGTAAGATCTATTCTGTGAGATGAAACCAATGCCTGGCACTGCTTAGTTGGCCAAGAACCTGAGTCTAGCTAGGCCACAGGCCTAGGGGAAACCTAACACTATTTTTTCGCTAAAGGAACATGGGAATAAAATGGCATTTTGCCATAGACCAGTGTCTCATTCAATTATCATCAGAAAAGCTTCTGCTTACAAAGATGGAAACTAACACAGAGACCTGCAACTAGACAGGATGTGTAGAGTATAAGAGATTTTGGAGCACACAGTCTTAAACGAGCTGTCATCAACAAAGCCCTCCTCTCAGGTCTCAGACAACTACGTTAAAAAAGAGGAGAAAGAGTGTAAAAAGACAGAAGTGATGGATGACTCCAAGAAAACAGTGTCTTTCAGACACAATAGGAGTGATGCACAAATGAACTCCCAGAGACTGTGGCAGTATGCACAGGACCTGCACTAGTTTAAGCCAGATAGGTTCCCAGAGAAGGGAAATATACATGGGATCCAAGCCTTAACCAAGAATCTCTCTGCAACTGATACCCACTTCAAAGGCAAAATTAGTTTTCTCCAATACAGTCCCATTGGGGTATAGCAACTATATCTCAGGATAGGGTCCATACCTAGGATTAGTTGACCAACCCAGAAAAAACTCACTCACACTTTTATAACCATTTTGCCTTGTATTGTTTTGACTCGACTTTTTATTTTACCATGTTGCTCTTTTGCTTGTACATTTTGGGTTTTATTGTAGTGTAAACATCACAGTGTAGTTTTGTTCATTATTTTTTTTTTTTGCTTTGTTTCTGTTGGCTTTCATTTTTGAAGAAAAAAGAGAGATAAAAGAGACATGGGGATACGTTTGGGGGAGAAAATGGGGCGTATCTGGGAAGAGTTGGAGAGGGTAAAGGTGATTAGAATATATTGTATAAAAAATTTCAATTAGGGAAATTAATAGATTCTCTAAAGGTAAGGAAAAATTATGAATTCATTTTAATATTGGCTTCATTGGGCAGGGAATGGTACCTAGTTGGTAGAGATAGACAACATGTCTAGTAGGAATCTCTGGGTTCTACTTCTACTCCACAGACTGAATATGATAGTTCCTGTCTGTGATCATAGAGGGAGGAGGAGGATCAGAAATTCGACAGCATCCCCTGATACATAATTAATTTGAGGTCAGATTGCGATACATGAAATCCTGTCTGAAAACAAAACAAAATAAACATGGCGTCGTTAGTCTCCCAATTTCCCGAGAGATCATGAACTCTTGGGTGAGAGCTGTGATCAAGGGTTTGATGGAGTGGTTCGCTTAATTTATTCCTTAGCATTACATTGGTTTCCATTAGTTTCAATAACTTGTTTCTTTGTACGGTCATTAGTTTTGATCACATCAGGACTACGGTATTTTTGTAAGTAGTGCCTATGAGGCTCTTAAGGTATGCTAAACTATTTGAAGCTGTTTACAGAATAAATCTGTTTAATTTTAGTAACACCATTAGTGGGGGATGGACTGTGAGCATTTTTAACAGTTAAAAAAAATCAATAGATGGTCCAGAGGAATGACCGAAGCTGGTAAAAATATTGGCTGGCAAGGTAGACAACCTGAGTATAATTCACATGACTCACATGGTGGATAGATAAAGTTAATGCCTACAGATTTTCTTCTGACCCTACAAGTACACCAAGGCATAGGAGTCCCCACTTTCTACCAATGCACACACACACACATAAAATTAATAAATAAAATGTAAGTAAATTAGAAGGAAAAATTGGAATTAAACATCTTAAAATTGCAGAGGTAAGAGTAAAATACACCATACAACTGAACCCAGCCAATCCTGCTTGTACATGCATATTCCTGACTACCATGATGGTTGGCCTCTAAGCAAAGGTGTTTGTGAAATCAACTAGGTTATTCTTGTTATTTATACATAAGCCCAAGGAGAAAGCACAACATAAGCAAACAGAATTAACATATCACTCTCAACACACCTCTTGATTACAAATCATTCTTTCATGTTGAATGACTGCGAGCCATTTCTCACTCTTCTGAATCTTCCTGAATTGTGAGAACACCTTCTGATAAATGGCCACAGGCAAATGCTGTCCCCAGCACACTAGCATAGGTATGTGTCAATATGCTGGTGCTTATGTGTCTTCATATATCAAGGGCCAAGTTAAATGCAATCATTTCTTTCACTATTAAAAGCATTAACACAAAAGTACTCCACTGAAAGTAATCTCTTAAGTCTTTAGGAGCCACATATTGTGTTAGCTGATTCTTTAAATACATTCTCAGTCTGCTTTACTCGGCAGTGAAGGTGATTTGGTAGGATAGTAGAGAAAAATAGGGAAAGCAGCTTCTGTGACTCTAAAGAATGGTTAGAACAATGAGTGTACCATCATATTCCCTGATAAGAAAATGGACTTATCTCTTCTGTTCTACCAAAATGTGGGGGCTTGAATAAGAATGTCTCTCATAGGATCACATGATGGAAGATTGATCCCTGGTTAGTGAATCTTGCCGGGAAGAATTTGGATGCTTGAGTGGGCTTTAGTATTTCAGTAGCCCATACCACGTTCTCTCAGGATGTAAAGTTCTCAGCTGCTGCTCTAGCACCATGCCTGCCTGCCACCACCACAATCAGCATGGACTAACCCTTTGAGACTGTAAACAAGCACCCTATCAAGTATTTTCTCTTATAAGCGGCTTTGGTCACCGTATCTCCTCACAGCAGTAGAACAATAAATAAGACATCAAGAAACCCTATAATCTAATTGTCTAATTGTCTATGCTTTTGTTTCAACTTGAAGCCTTATTACCACCAGCTATTGTGTTGGTATAATTTCATAAACCTCTCCCAATTCCTTATAGGAGTAACTAACTTCTGAAAGAGTTTGCAGGGAATAATTCTCATCTCTTTATCTTCCTCCTTGCAAGCTTTTTCAAGGTCTTGCTGAGCAAATTTTGAACCCATGTTGACCAGCGCTGAGAAGGTATTCTCTGAAAATGACAAAGAGAGTTTTATCAACTCTGCTCTTAATAGTCCTGAAATTCTTGCCCCTCTATTTCTTGTTCAAATCCTATTTTGAGGTCCATGTAAAGAGGAGGAGATAAAGAAATCTAAATTCTGTCAGTTCTGTCAGGGTTTACTCCACTGTTGCTTGGGTATCACACTTCCTTCACAATTTCATTGAGGACTAGAGATAGTTGTTGTGGATGGACACGGGCTTCTTCGCAGCTGTTGCACCCCCTCCAATCTTCAAATTTAAAAATTACCATAAAATCCATCATCAGATTGGCAGCTGATTTCAGAAGCCAAACACAACTTTCATGAAAATCTTACTCCTCGTTCGAATCAGTTTCATAAATGAAGTAGGAAGGACTTGTCCTTACTATCCACTTATACACAGCAAGGGGTCCAATTATGTAGGATTGATTCCCACCGACAGCCTTCTCTTCTAGAAATATATTTTGCCATTTTTTTGAGGCTGTAGCTAGAAGTTATAATTCTTAAGCATTTGCATGCAATACAGACACTTGAGCGCCATTGACAGGATTGCATGATGGTATTTATTATTTCTCTGATGTTCACAACCATGCAGACTATGATCATTGAACATAGCGAATTAATTCTACCATGGTTGTTTTAAAGACTGGTGATAATTGGATCTCCTGACACATAAAATTAACTGTGAGTAAATTTTATTTTCATTCACTTTTATTTATGTGTTTACTGACACCATGGAGACATAAATGCCAAGATTCATATACCACTCTGTATTGTTTGGTTTAGACACCATTTCAAGGTAAGTTAAAAAAAAATACCTTCCATAAATTACTGTAACTTTCCCGTATTTAATCTCCTTTAGATAGGAAAAAGTAGAATGATTTTATTCACAAAGAATAGACAGTTATTTCTTGGGTATATTGAAAATGCAATCTCTTTTACATTTATTTTAAAATTTTAAATGATATGAAAGACATCAGGATAGCAACAATTTTGAAGGCAGGAAGAAACTGCAATACAAGGTCCTCTGAGAGTACCCTTGGAAACATCAATCCAGTGTGGGCTACAGCAGAAAACACAGAGAGGGATCTTTTAGAGGTAGTTGTCACCATGTTGGCACACATATTTAAATATACTCACTGGTGATATTGAGCCAGCATGAGGTAAAGTGGGAGATATACTCATGATTGAAGGTGTCACTTACAGAACACAGAGGTATGATCTTGTAAGAATTCACCCCCCTTCTACTTATGAGATACCGACCTTTATATTGGAATAACATTTCATTTTTTATTTACATGGCTAGGTAGGAGGGTTTGTATATATCAGTATAGTATACTCAGAAGCAAGAAGAGAGTGTTGGGTACTGTGGGGTTGAACTTACATGGTAAACTGGTATGTGTGCTGGGAACCAAGCATGTGTCCTCTCCAAGAACAGTGTGTGCTTTTAAGAGCTTAGCAATCTCTCCAGCCAAACCACAATAATCTCAGTAGGTTTGTTTGCTTTCCAATGCTTTTGTTCAGCATAATTAAAGGGCTGTCTTATTCTGAGCTAGCTTTTCAATATGTTTACCCCTTCTTTTCCGTTCACTTTCCTGAAGAACTGCTTATAGCTTTTCCATAATAGGTTTATTCTCTCTCATCTGTCAGGAGCAGATTTTAGCCAGTCATGGGAAGCAAGTCACTCTTTAAAGATAATGCTGAGACTGAGGCTTAGCCATCACAGGTGTGGGGCTGAAAAAGTTTTGAAGAGATCTAAACTATGAATGTACACAGCTTTGGAAGCCATTATTACCAGGGGCTGCCAAGCCCTTTGAAGTCGCTTTTACAAATTACTGACACCTGGAGCTGCTGGACACCAGCAGAAAGGAGCCCTAGGACACAGTCAGGAGACAGCCACTGGGAGGCTACAACAGACTTTGGGGCTGCTAGCACAGGCCAGCAAATGAGGACAAACTTCCCTTCTTTTCATCGCCTATGGCTGATGTTAATTTTTTAAAAGAAAAGTTTTGATTTCTTTTACTTTTTCTGAGTATGGAAAAAAATCACATGGAGTTCATGAAGTCACAGAGAATATTATATTCTACCAAGTTTGGTGGGGTGCTGGCTGGATACAAAGATCTGACATTCTCTGGTTCATACACTGCATTTTCATTCCTTGGTGAAACACTGGACTCCACATCTCTGCTCAGAATCACTCTTTCTTGGATTGGCAACAAGGGTACGACATTCACATGAAAGGTCCCTCACTTCTCTGCTTTCTGTTACTGTTCAGAATCCTCTGTCTAGTGTTCTCATACATCTTCACTCAGGAGATTAGCACCTGGTTTCTCCTCATTCACAGAGACCCATGTCAGCCAGTCCCACCTCTCAGATCAACTGTCCGAGGCTGACTACCTGCATTTAGCTCAGCTTACCATGAGAATGTCTGCTCAGAGGACCACTGTCTCAAGTTTCCAATCTCTATAAATCCTACAGATGTGTTGTTTCTTCTGGCTCATATAAATAGGTTAGGCATGCATTATCCCAAAGAAACAGGAGATTGTAGTCCAATGAGTTTGAGGTGAGGAAAATAAAGAAGTAAAGCCATGATGCAGAAGAAGATGTGATATGGTGGTAGAATAGAAACCACTCAGAACATGCACAGTCCAGAAGCAACATTCAGGATAGATAGATAGATAGATAGATAGATAGATAGAGATAGAGATAGAGATAGAGATATATGTATATATAGTATGTGTGTGTGCATATGTGTGTGTGTGTGATGTGTATGTGGGGGAGGTCTGAGAATTATCCTCTTTCCCCCAAATAACTATAGGGCCCAGAAATGGAGTCATATTTTTTCTACTGAGTATATGGAGATAGTTCTTCAGAAACCTAAGCATCTTGGACATGCGAGAAGCCTTTCCAGGGAAATCAATTGATTGTCCTCTGGAGAACGTGGTCCAGGTTAAAGCAGACTGCACATCGTTCACTCACAAAGCCAAGCTTTTTCACTGAACAGCTTGGACAGCACATATGGAAGAACTGAGGGGCCAGTAAGACCCTGGTATCCTCCTGTCTCTCTCCCTAGAGCTTGGGTTACAGGCCTGGGTTTTTGCTTTTGCTCTTTTGTTTGTTTTGTTGTTTGGGCTTGGTTTTGGTTTGTTTGGGTTTTTGTTTGTTTGCTTTTATTTTTATTTTTGTTTTTTTGGTGGTTTTTTCTTATTTTTGTTTTTGGGGGTTTCTTTTTGAGACAGGGTTTCTCTGGGTAGCCCTGGTTGCTCTGGAACTCTCTTTGCAGACCAGGCTGGACTTGAACTCAGAGATCTGCCTCCTTCTGCCTCCCCAGTGCTGGGGTTAAAGGCAGCTCATGCCTTGGTTTTTATGTGGGTTTGGGGGATCTGACCTCAGAGTCTCTGCATGTGAGGCAAGATCTTTACCCATTAACCCATAAAGCTGTTTCCCCAGCTCATCTTGTATGTTCTTCTCCACACACGTGGTCCTGCCTCTCTATTCTGCCCGCATTTTCTAAAGGTTTGAGGGTGTGAGCTCGTTGGCCATTTTAGGTTATGAACTCAATAATCTTACTGTTTGTACAGAACAGGAACAAACCACTGACTTTAGATCCCCATTTCCAGGCAGGTTACTCCTAAGTCCCATAATGTACCACCATTTTACAGTCCTTGCATTTGTGAGAAGCGCTTTTTAAGGATTACAGCATCATTGAATTTAATTCACATCACTTTCTTTCTTGTGTCTCTGAGTAAGTCATACATTCATCATCGATTCCTCTCTAGGACATAGGGACAGAAGAATGGAAAAGTGTATTAGAGCTAATTGGCCCCAAAGGTTTGAAATCTGTGACCCACTGGCTGACTGGAGACGCAGGATAAATACAGAACAACATCAAGAATTTCAAGAGATTAATTTGTTGATTTTGAAAATGGAACTAGGGCTGAGCTGGAATTGCTGACTGCTTTTGACATGCTACATTGTTGGCTCTACTTAACTGACTTTGAATGAACAGGTCTTTACCTTTCTACAGAGGGCAGGTGGCTGTCACTGGCACATGTATGGATTTGAATAGTTGTGCAGTATTAAAAGGAAAGACTGTGCTTTCAGTATACTTCATAAGTGAAACTGACAGATTTTGTTAACCTTCTCTTATAGTTCTTGTGTGTGCATGTGTGTGTATGTGCCTGTCTATATATGCATGTGCCTTGAATACATGTACAAAGGTACATACATCCCCTTCCCCCTCATACACAAACATATATCCAGACCAAAGCATAGCATCAGGTGTCTTTCTGAATTACTTATCTTCATAGTCCCATGAAATCAACTCAGTAAGTCTAGCTAGCCATCAGGTTTTTACAATCTCCCTGTCAGAATTTATTCCTAAATTCTTGGGCTACAAGCACATGCAGCCACACCTGGCTTTTATATGAATGCAGGAGATGTAAACTCAGGTTCTAACACATGCAGACCAAGCACTCTTACCTGCTGTGATACCGTTCAGCCTCACTATTTCTTTCTTTGAGTACGTCTTTCATCTTTGTTCCTGCTCATCTGTTCCTAAGTAGTTTGTGCAAAAGGGACAGTACACAACATGGATGAAGGAAAAAGGGTATTAGGAAGAGGAAAAACAAATTGTGACATCACTTCGCTTGTTTGTTTCATGAATGGAAACTACTAAGTGTTGCTGTATTGATCAACTGATAGTCAACTGTTAGGAGTTTACAAGCCAAGATAGTTACGGTCAGTATGAAATTCAATTCTACTTTAAAATATCATGCCGTGCGTGAACTGGTGGTGTGGGCAAGTGTTATACATGCATGCATACATACATGCATACATACATACATGCATGCATATATAATGAACATACATATGAATCATGAGAGAACAATTTTAAAAACAAAGCTTAGTTTTTAAACCAAGTGATGTACATGAAATATAGGTAATGTTAAGATCTTCTTGAATTTATATATTTCAGAAACAAGTTAAAAATACAGTTGATTCAGAGGAACTTTCTTCATTAGATTGGAAGCTAGCTATGAAATTGTATGAAGAATTTCTAGGTAGTGGGAGAAATAAATGACCATTTAGTAAATTAATTACAAGAGAATTATTTTACCTGATGTAAAAGAAAAAAGTTCTAGTCATTATTTCAAGTACTTATTTAATTTTTTTCACTCATGTTTAACTGATGAAATGATTTTTTTATGTTTTAATTTAAGTCTACACTATGGCTAAGTTTTAAGAGAAATTTATGCTTGGAAATGAGATTTTTTTATTAGCCTAACAGAAAGTTTTTTTAAAAAAAATATACATTTTTAATTGAATTAGAATTAGATCATGTTCCTTCCCCTTGTGTCTCCCAGCTCTCTTCCACGGAGCCGGGCCATTCTCTGCCCATTCTCAGGTTGATTGCTGGGAGATAGGGAATTAGCCTGTCCGTTGGTTGAGGCTCCTTTTGGTTATCTAATGCAGTGATCAGCCTGGAACCCATATACACACAGATCAACAAAAATGGGCAGGACAGGGTACGCTTATGTAGATTTGTTCACACATAGATCCACACATACACAATAATATAATTTTTAAAAAATGGGGCTGTCATCTTGACAATTATTCTTCCTCTTCCTCCCCTCTCACTTACACACACACACACACACACACACAGAGAGAGAGAGAGAGAGAGAGAGAGAGAGAGAGAGAGAGAGAGAGAGAGAGAGATTTAACAATAGTAATCAATTAAAAAGGGGATAAAATGGTTTCAACATAATGATTTGCTACAGAAGCACATGTGTAGATACACAAGGGCCTTTTGTTTTTGGTTTCTGTTTCTCTTATTATTAGAGACATAATCAGTTTGAGTGAAGATTGTAGAGAGAATTTTGCTTTCCTTCTTGTTTTGTTTCCTTTTTAAAAATTAATTATTTTATTTATTGATATCCCAAACGTTGTCCCCTTCTCGAAGTCAGTTGGTCCTCTCTCAAAGAGTGCTTCCCCATTCCCCCTGCCCTTTGCCTCTGGGACGGTTGTCTGCACCTAGGATCCCCCCCTGCCTGAGGCCTCAGATCTCTACAAGATTAGGTACATCTTCTCCCTCTGAGGCCAGACAAGGCAATATCAGAGCCCTGAAGTGACTGCTGCTCCCTCTGCTGCTGCTTTTACTGGTTGCTGGTTGCTGATGTCCTGAGAAAGAAGATTGGACTTGCCCCAAGGAACGTAACAGCCCTAGTCAGCAGGAAGTAGTCTAATGACATTGGTGCTACTTTTCTCCTATAACCTTCTTTCTCTTCTACCTAGTGTTGGGAGTTGGAGTGGATGAAGGTAGAGACGGCTGGTAGAATAAGGAACCCATAAAATAGCCAAAAGCCCAGTTACAGAAGATTCAAACTCACGTGTAGCATGGGATCACCATTTCCCAAGTGCTGGGATTACAGGCATAGTCTACCACCAGGACCAGCTTATTAAGGTTCTAGAGATTAAACATGGGACTTCCTGCTTGCTAGGCTAGCACTCTATGACTCACTCTGTAGCCTCATCACTAATATAAAAATGTCTAAGACTGTTTCTTTGTCACTATCTATAGAAGATGCCTTAAGATCTCATCAGCAGCTTTTCCCATATTATTACCATTTTGTTTATTTGGGACACCAGCCTTTCTGTGTTATATACTCCATTTATGATCCTCAAAGTAGCCTTTTTTAATAAGTAGGAGTTCTTTTCAAAGTGCATATGAAGGATTAAGAGAGAAGGGAGGATTGCCCCATTCATATCCTGTAGAAGTATTTGTGTTCATTTCAGTCTTGAAAAGACTATTACTTTCTTCTCATAACATTTTTTGTCTATTGCATACAACTGATCAGATTCTACATGAACTATCGTGGGGCTAGCAGAGTAACAGGAAGTGAGTAAAAGCCAATAGAGAAACAGAATTTGACAAGCGCAACCATGGGAACCAGGAGCAGAATGCTTAGGTTTCTAAGAAGAGGCATTGATACTTCTGATGTCTCCTCTGTTCCTGCAAACAGAGTTGTCTTAGGATTTTACTGCTGTGAACAGACACCACAACCAAGACTACTCTTATAAGGCCAATATTTAATTGGGCCTGGCTTGTAGGTTCAAAGGTCCAGTCCAGTATCATAAAAGTAGGAATATGGCAGCATCTAGACAGGCATGGTGCAAGAGGAGCTGAGAGTTCTACATCTTCATCTGAAGGCTGCTAGCAGAATACTGACTTCTAGGAAGCTAGGATAAGGGTCCTAAAGCCCACATCCACAGTGACACACCTACTTCAACAAGGACACACCTCCAAATAGTGTCTCTCACTGGGCCAAGCATATTCAAACCATGACAGGAGTACTTGTGGTTTGGAGAAGCCCTCTGTGAATCTCTACTGTAGTAGCTTTGAGTAGGGTCATTACAAAGTGACTCTGTATAGACATATAATGCGTGAATCACATATTATTATCACTACTTCAAGATAGGTAAGCAGGTCTATACAAGGTTCTGGGGAAATAAATGCTGGTCTGAAATTCATAGCCGCTTCTTCTGGACCTAGGATATAAATTATGCTAAAGACTGGACTCCATGCCAAGCCTGCCTCAAACTAGAGCTCTCCTAAAGAGAGCCAAGAAAGAAAGCCTGGTGACCTTATGTGATACACATCTCTAGCTGTCTTTAAGTCCCCATCCAGCAATGAAAGGTTCACTTAAGAGAACCTCTGAGAATACATCCATTTTTGTATAGGCTCTTTGGGACTTTTCATATGTGAATGAAAACTCACCTAGGTCTATGCTTTGCTGACTTCTCTATTTATAACTCAGACATGAGGGTCATTTGAGGGAGAATGAGTCTCTAGTCAACAGAATTCTCTCGGAGTCCATCAAATCCATCACATGACTCCCTTTAATCACCTCTGCTCTCCCTTCACTCCGGGTAAACAACTGAAGTCAGAGACTTAGATAAAATCCCCCCCTCAGAAGGAAGTCACCTCAGACTAACCTTAGTATGTCTTTCCTTATCAGATATATTCCAGGACTATTGAAGTTTTCTCATGATTAGCAGACCATAAAGAACTGATATCTTCTCTATTTCCGGCATGGGTATCCATCCCATCTGGCTCAGGAAACTCATAATGGCTGCCTGCATTTTTTTTTTTTTACCTCATTACCAGTTCAACCTTCTTGGCTTTGGAAATGATTCCTTACTGCATAAGCTATACGTGCCAACTGGGTCACCAGAGGCTTGCTCACCATACTGATAGTTAACTCTGTGTCTACTCAGTTCTCTGTATCCAAATACACGCCCTGCCTCCCCTGCCTTTAGCATCTGCGATGATTACAAATGACCTTTCTTTTCTAAGAAAGGATGTAGTTCTTTAGTTAAATGGGAAGCAAATATTTTTTTCCCCTTCCTATGCTGAGTCAATTGGTCTGTCATGCTTCTGGAGTTCATAGTTTTACTTTTGTTCCATCTGTCATCTTGCAGCTGTTGGAAGCACCGCCGTCATCCACCTCAAGAGTCCAAAAAATTTCCTCATAAACAGAGACATCACAGCCATAGCGCTTTCCCTCCTAGATCTAATTCTATCAAGATGACAGACCTTCCAGTGTTTTCTTTCTGATTCGCTGTTGTCAATCTCTCCAACTTAAATCATTTTTGATATATGGAATGGATAATTGTGGCTCAGTATATGGAAATAATCAATTATTTGCCCAATTTTCTTGATGTTATATATATATATTCTTGAGGTATCACTCTATATGTACATACATATATGTGTGTGTATGTCTTTCCTTATCAGATATATCCCAGGATTATTGAAGTTTTCTCATGATTAGAAGACCATAAAGGACTGATACCTTCTCTATTTCCAGAATGGCTATCCATCCCATTTTGCTCAGGAAACTCATAATGCGTGCTTGCAATTTTTTACCTCATTATCAGTTCAACCTTCTTGGCTCTCCAAATAATTCCTTACTGCAAAAGTTGCACTTGCCAACTGGGTCTAATATGGAGATGTATATATCTATCTCCTCTATCTACCTCTCTCTCTCTCTTTCTCTCTCTCTCTCTCTCTCTCTCTCTCTCGCACACACACACACACACACACACATATATACATATGTATATGAAATACACATAAAATTTCATTGAAGAGATAATGATCACATAATGACAAATTATAAAATAGATAATCTTAGTTTTTTCTGTTGCTGTGATCAAACATGATGCCCAAGAGTACTGACTTGGGAGAAAAGGACTTATTTCCTCTTAATGTTCAATATATATATGAAAAGGGAGAGAGAGACACAGAGAGAGAGAGAGAGGCCAGAGTCTTTTGAGAAGAGGCACTTTCCATTGAAAATATGGTTCTAGAAAATTTGCCTATAGGCAAAAGCATTTTCTTAACTAGTAATCAATTTAGAAGTATCCAGGACATTGTGGGTTGTAACATCCTGGGTAGGTGGTCCTGAGGTGTATAAGAAGGCTTGTAAGCTGAGCTAGCCATAAAGAATAAGCCAGTAAACAATACTCCTCAACACCCTTTCCTACTCTTTCTGCCTGAAGGTCCTTGCTATGAGTTCCTGCCCTGGCTTTCCTCATTGATGCAATTATATGCTTTAAGGGGAAATAAATCCTTTTCTGCCAAGTCACTCTTGGACATCATGTTTCATCTCAGCAACAGAAAACCTAACTAAGACTATATATTTTATAATTTGTCATTATGTGGTCATTATATCATCAGTGGAGTTTTATTTGTAGTTTACCTTTTCAGTTAAAATGTATAATTACTTTGTCAGTTAGAAAAGAAATTCCAGCTGGCATATAGCAAATGTTCATGGACAGCTTTACTCATAACACTGAAATCTGGAAGCCACCCAAAGCTCTGTCAATAGCTACATGTTTCTGGGACACAAAATTCACAACAGTGAGGAGATAGATAACCACACAACTCAAAACCACAACGGTTGCCAAGCACAGCGTTAAGGAGTCCAGGCATAGGTTTTCATATTTTAACTGACTTTAATTTTTTTTATCATGTGGAATATTATTCAGATAAAAATCACTAAGTTTCATTGTAACATGAAGATTCCAAATCTCTTGGAATTTTCAGATTGTTGATTGCCAATAGGTAACAGTGTTTTCTTTCTTTCCTTTCCTTAATTTGATTAGTTACTTGAAGAAGTTTGAGGAGTATGACCAAATACATTGTATGACATTCTTTTTTTTTCTTGCCTCGAGTTTATTTGTAAAAACAGCACAGGACATTGGTCATCTGCAAATAGTGTGTGGGTAGGTGTGTCACGGCAGTCCATCTGTCTTCACATTGGCAGGAGCCTTTTCTATGGGGCCTTCACAGGGGCCTGGGCACCTTTGGGAGCCTAGGCTGGAGCTTTGGCCTGGGCTTTAGCTGGAGCTTTGGCCTCTGCCTTGGTTTGAACCTTGGGCTTTGGTTGGCAGAGCCTACGACCCTTGGCCATGTAGCTTCGAATCCGCTTCCCAAGCTTGGGGTGAGCGATGAAAGCCAGGCAGCTGAGTTTGCGGCTGGGGCCCTTTGGCATCTTGGGCTTGATGGCCTGAGGCTTCACAAGGGCCTTGATGGCCTCTGTGCGTGCACTCACTGCCTTTGCATTGTTGGCCTGCATCTTCTTCAGGCCTTTCTTGTGCTTCTTGGCAAAGCGCATGTTCCTCAAGAACTTGGGGTCAACCCCCTTAAGAGACTTGTATCTTTGTGACCGGGGTTTCTTGATGCCATTTCTGTGCCATTTGCGGGACTGGTTGTGTGTGGTGTGGTTCTTGGACTTGGCCATGTCTGCACGGTAACCCGCGGCTTCCGCAGCCCCTGGGACCGGAAGCATTGTATGACATTCTTAAAGAATTATTAAACACTATATTTAAAAAAGAATGAATCTAAAAAAGAAAAGGCCACTGTGAATTGAGCAATGTAGTCGAAATGCCTCCCTTCTGTCTTCCTTTGTCATGTGACTTTGAAAATCTTACCTTGAGGACCAACCTTCTGTCAGTGTTTCTGACCTTGGCTGACATTCACCTGTGAACAGTAGCAGAAAAGGTTGCATTTGTTCTGAACACAGGTTCTATAAGGCCTCTCTCTCTCTCTCTCTCTCTCTCTCTCTCTCTCTCTCTCTCTCTCTCTCTC
>NW_021604786.1:443444-468699 GCF_004785775.1 Grammomys surdaster
TCTCCTTCCCTCCTTCCCCTCTTTCTCCCTCCCTCTCTCCATTCCCCCTCTCTCTCCCTCCCTCTCTCTCATCTCTCTCTCGTTTCTGTCTCTCTGTCTCTCTGTCTGTGTAAGAATTGCATAGACACATATGTGTTCTGATCAAATCCCCTTTCATTTCCTCTCTTCCAGTTTCTACCCTGTCCCCACATTACTTTTCCCTCTCATATCCACGTGAGTCTGGCTTTTTGCTTGTCCACTTGTTGCTTTCTGGGTGTGCATGGATGTCCAGCCATCTATCTACTGGAGCGTAAGTAGCCTCTCAGAGGCTGCATCCTTAATGAAAGCTGACTCTGCCTTCTTCATCGGCCATCACTAGCTCCTCAGATAGGGGATGTCATGAGCCTCTTCCCCATACATGCTGGAATTTTGTCTGGCTTGATTGTGTGCAGGTCTTGCACAGTTAACGACAGCTGCTCTGAGTTTGTGTGTTCAGCTGCCCCATTGTGTCCTGATAAGATTATTTTGCTGTAGTTATCCATCACCTTTGAATCTTACTTTTTTTTTCCTGTTTCTTCTATGATGATCCCTGATTCTTAGTAGGAAGGGATGTAATGTGAGATATCATGTGGTGTTCTGAACATCTTTCCCATTTGTTATTTTCTTAATTAGGCTAAGACAAATATTATCTTTTGCTCAATTTAATTACCATTGCTTTAACATCTCCTGTGATGTAGTGGCTTTATTTAAATTATGACTGACAATTTCAAATCCTAGAAGGTAGTGAGTGGCTCTAGTTCATATTCAATTTAAGATCTTAATATAGTGTTTATTATAAATATCACAAATTAAGCTCAGAGACACTAAATATAAACTAGATTGTGAGGTAGAAAACTCAATATAAATACTTGGAGAAACTTTTCCCTGTAGATCTACTGTCACCTCGCATGAGTCACACCAAGGCTTTGAAGTTGACATTTGATCCCCAGGCCTGTGGCACTGTCAGTGTTGGTGGAAGGTTCAGAAGGTAGAGCCTACTCAGAGGAAGTTTGGCTGTGGGGCAGGTCCTTTTGAGACATTGGAAACCTGCCTTTTTCTTCTTTTGTTTTTCCTCCTGGCTGCTGTGATAGAAATAGCTCTCTCCATCAGGTCCCATCATGCTTAGCACCTCACCAAGGGAAAAACTATAGGAACTGTACAACCTGGACAGAAAGATCTTCACCTGTCAACTGTGAGCAAAGATCAGCCTTCCTCCTCATAACTACCTTAGGGATTTGCTGTTGTAATAAAAGCATGGTTTGTTTGTTTGTTTGTTTGTCTGTTTATCTATTGTTTGTTTACACATCTATATGATGGGTTTTACCAAAATGGCAATGGACATTCTTGACATTTCTTTGACATTTAACATAAAACCCCCTTCATTTATATCTGGCAGCTTTCCCTTAATGTCTAGTTTTGCTACCAATGGATGGTAATGGGGGACCTAGGTTTAATTATTTATTGCTGCCTTAAAATAACAGAATGCTTTATTGCTATAGTGGTTACTTCTCATCTCAGGGAACTGGTTATTAGTTAACATTTTGGGTCTTTAAAAGAAAGAATTAAAATCATAGTAAATACATTGAATGTTAGCCCTGGTATCACTAATACGCTTGCTTAAGCGTATAACTATAAAAGAGTAAATTACACCTTATAAAAATACAAAAGAAGTAAATTTGGGTTTTTTTACTTAAACCTTTAACTAATTTGTATAATCACTCCGAATGAAGCAAGTTAAAAGACTCTCTTTTTCTCTTTCCTTTCGTGTTGTTGTTGTTATTGTTGTTGTTTTAATTTTCTTACTTCATAATTTATAAGTTAACCCATGGGTTTGACAGCTTAAACAAGATGAAATTATCCTCCAAGATGTCTTTGAGTTTTATAAACATAATCTTGACTCTTTCTGAGCTTAAACATTTTAAATGTTCTTATACTTCATGTATTCACCCACATACTTCGAGATCTCATTCAATAGACACTGAACTCAAAATAATGTGTAATATTTTCCTTCCTATCAGGTCAAAGGTCTGATCACAAGGGTCGTCATTACTATGCAGTCAAGGACCACACAGTCCCTAAATGTCTCTTCCTCCCTCTCACCAGAAGCCAAGCTTCCTTTAAAATTTGAAATATAAATCTTCTAAAACTACTGGCACACAATGGGAAGGAGAATACTGAATTGCATTTTCCTCAACTTTATCCTTTTCTTCCTTTTTAGTTTTAAAAGGAAAGGCATATTGATACAACAATGGACAGTGGCTCTCTGCGGTTTGCATCTCTGGATGGAACTGGGAGATCTAGAATAGTTCCTCCCACACCTAGCATTCAATGACGGTGCTGTTAGTCTGCTGTAGTTAAGCAGGCCCCTCTTTGCTCTGCTTTGTATAGCAAATGTCTTTCTAAAATCATTTGATTCAGTGCAATTGGAAGTAACATTGATGGGACGATCTCTGATACATCATCCCGCAAAGTGGTTTGAAGACAAATGCACAGAACAAGGGACACGTTTCCGAAAAGAAAAAAAAAAATAAGCCACCATTTTCATCTTTCATCATCATAATTCCAGAAGCTTAATTTCTGATTGCTCACTTAATGAGGTGCACCACGAAAAACGTGAGTATTTAATGAGAAATACTAATTTTCAAGCATTGAACAAATTTGTGCCTTATTGAACAGCAAGAGAATGCCCACGTTTCTAATGAAAAAGAAATGTAAGGTCAAACCAAATCCCACATGTTAGGTTACAATATGAATTCAGAAGGCAACAATAATTCCATATTCAGAAATACAACTGACTATCTAAGAAGAGACTTTTTCCTAATACTTTATGACCTTCTTCTGAATTAATGTGCTTCCTAACAGAAGATGCTATCTATATATGAATGCATGGCAAGCTTAAGAGCATTCCATTTGAAGAACTGGTAAGACACAGATGATTATTATTCATCAGTAAATTCTATCTTTTGATAAGGACTAAATTGATGACTTCAATAATGAAAATATGTCGAAATCTCAGCCATAAAAAAGTTAATATATCTGTATTGAAAATTCATGTGCATACAGTGCCTGGTCAAATTTTGCAATCAGCCTATAATGTAGTTGAATTTGAAAAAAAAATGCATCAAATAAGAAGGTATTTGATTTTGTTTTGTCTTGTTTTCAAATTATTATAATTGAAATAATGCTACTTGCAGGCTATAAATAAGAATAGAATATGTATAGCTTAGTAGAATTGATGGAACTTAAAATATTTTCCTCTGAAAACTTACCACTTTGCATAGTTTGTGATGTTGTTAGGTAGAATTCTTTCTTCCTTTCTTTCTTTCTTTCTTTTTTTTTTTTACAGAATGATGTTCCTCATTAAGGGAATTAATCTTATCACATGATGATGATGGGAGGTGAATGTAGAGGAGGCTTTTTCAGAAAGGAGCTTGTTCTGTGAGTATCTTCAAATATTGCAGTGTAGTATTTCAGACTTTTAATGATGAGAGCAGTAGACCAAGGTCATTTGCTGGCAGAGTTCTTTATAGACATTGACGTGTGGCCTGTAGCATTTCTACAAGTGGAGAAGTCAAGGTTTTCCCCTGACTTGAAAATAATAAATTGTAATTTTTATTCGAAACACATGGCTATTTTTACTGATTCTCACATGGATTTTACTTTTTTTAAAAAACTCTTCCTATCGAAACAGAGTTTCTCTGTGTATGTAGTAGCCTTGGCTGTGCTGGAACTTGCTTCATAGACCAGGCTGGCCTCAGACTCAAATTTCCTCTCTGAAACTATACTTTTCAAAAGCACGTTAGAATTTTCTGGATTGATTGCATATCATTTGTACATAATATATTGAGCATTAAAGATACAATTGATGAATTTAACAGTCGTTTTTACACATTACTTAGTATTCTCTTTAATAAGGGACCCAATGACCTCAGAAGAGAAATGTCTCCTCATTAAGTGGAAACTGTATTTCAAAACTACTTTGATCAGGGGAGAATACATTTCTGTTCACATTTAATCTTTAACATCCCACATTTTTCTGCATTTACCCAGCCTTCCTAATTAGGACTCGGTATTTGAAAATAGTGAGGCATTCCAGAATTCTGCCACAGTTTTGAGTATTTGTAGAATTTGATCATCCATTCTAACTATCCCCACAAGTGTGAACCTTGAGTCCTAATCAACAAAATGGCTATGCATTTAGAACAATGAAGTAAGATCATCTATGCATGTCATAAAGATAAGCATGTTAGGTCCTTAGGGCCATATTTTAATACCTTGTAATTGAGAAACTCTTAAAAGGACATTCTGGTGCTCCCTTCTACTCTTAAATGACTCCAAGATACCTAGCCATCAGGGCTGTTGGTTGAAAACGGAAGAGCAACGGGAAGGACTGACGGAGCGGAAGGGAATTGCAACCGCATTGGAACAACAATATCAACTAACAGGACCACTTAGAGCTCCCAGGGACTAAACCACCAACTAAAGAGTATTCATGGAGGAATCTATGGCTCCAGATATGAATGTAGCAGAGGATGGCCTTATCTGACATCAATGGCACGGGAGATCCTTCGTTCTGTGGAGGCTTGATTCCCCAGCATAGAGGAATGCTAGAGTAGTGAGGTGGGAGTTGGTGAGTGGGTGGAGGCCCACTCTCATAGAGGCAAAGGGGAGGGGAGAAAGGGGGAATAAGACGGAGGCTTGTGGAGAGGTAACTGGGAAAGGGGATATCGTCTGAAATGTAAACGAAGAAAACGATTTAAAAAAAAAAGAATACACACTTTTGACACACAGATGAGCATATGCAGACTTTTAACTTGCTGTTACGCTACACTAGTACTGCATTCTTACAGGCTATTATATTATCGCCTACCTTATACCTTATTGATTTATCCATGCACCACTAACTCTGTACTTTTTTAACTTTTTCTCTTCATTCACTTTATCAGTATATTTCTATCATTTTATTTTCAAGTAATTATGTTCAAGGAGTTGCAAAACTGACACACAGAGTGACTAATCAATCTGTCTGCTGTTGTTCTGACAGCTTCAGAACTATTGGGAAATTACAAACACCACACCTAAAATTAGATATCTATCTATATAGAAACCTTTAATACAGAGACTCCCGTTAAAACGTCACAGGTTTAAATACTATGTATGTGTTCTAGTCATATTTACCTTTTAGATTCATTTATAAAAATTGCTGAACCCATTGTCATGGTAATGAAATACTTCAAATCATACCATGGATTTTACTCTCATTTTAAATTTACTTTTTTCCATGTTAACTTTCTGAACCTTCTTGTTCTTCATATTATTTCCTACCCCTACTCTTTTCCTTCGTCTTAAGCATGTCTTTGTTATTTCAAGAATATATTGTATTATATGTGACATAATAGGTGCTACCAATGACAATGATAAGTTGTTTCCATGCAGTATGACCATGTTGGAAGGTGAGGTCAATCAGGGCCAACCCTGTTTATACACTGAAGGCCTAAGATCAGCCATCGGCCTAAAATCAGCAATAGGCCTGACATACATGCCTGCTAAACATAAAGTCTTAGGTCTCTGTGGAAAAACACTGAAACAGATGACTAGAAGCTATTGTAAACAAGCAGCTTTGGTGGAAAATTTCCAGGCTGAATAGTTATAGACCTTGCAGATAGGTAACCTTGGTGGATAGTACCAACTTAGATAAGGACAAATAAATCATAGTCAGAGTCATAGTGACATGTCCCCTGAACCTTCACCCAGCTGATACTCTGTTCTGGAAGATATCTGTACTCCCCCTGAATACCCGCACTCCTGTGTAATCCCCTTCCCCACATCCTGCCTTTTTTGTGTGTATAACCCATGTGTGAAAAAAGTAAAATCATTGATTTGATCAGACTATAAACAGATCGCCATTCTTTGCATCCGCCTGTTCCCCACTTTCTCTTTCAGGTGATCTCCCCAGACCCCCGTTTAATGCCCTGCTGGACAAGACAGAGGTACATGTTTTCAATCTTTAAAGGATAAGTCTTGTTGATTTCTAAGTCAAGATTTATGTCTGAATAGCTGTTGGTCTGTCTGGTTACTAGGCATTGAACACAGTACACCATTACAAAGTTCTAGAAGAAAGCATATCTCTTTCAAGGAACTGAGGAAAAAGTTCAGCATAGCTGAAGCTTGGAAAGAATGAGGTTATAGGAAGATGGCAAAAGAAGTAGTTTGTGAATGTTAGATAAAAATCATTAAGGTCTTTAGGCTTTACCACAGTATCAAAAAAAAAAGCCATTTAAAGGATTTAAATTATGATGATCAAAGTCATTGTCTTAGTCAGGGTTTCTATTCCTGCACAAACACCATGAACAAGAAGTAAGTTGGGGAGGAAAGGGTTAATTCAGCTTCTACTTCCACATTGCTGTTCATCACTAAAGGGAGTCAGGACAGGAACTCACACAGGGCAGGAACTGGGAGGCAGGAGCTGATGCAGAGGCCATGGAGGAGTGCTGCTTACTGGCTTGCTTCCCCTGACTTGCTCAGCTTTTCTTCTTTTTTCTTTCTTTTTTCTCTTTTTAATTTTATTTAATCTTTTTTTTTTACAGTCCAGATTTTATCCCCCTCCTAGTCCATCCCCTGACTACTCCACATTCCATACCTCCTCCCCTACAGCCTGTCTCCATAAGGATGTACCTACCCACCCCCACTCCCCATCCCACCCAAACTCCCCACTCCCTGGGTTTCCCAGTCTCTTGAGGGTTAGGTGTACTTCTCTGGCTGAGTCCAGACCCAGCAGTCCTCTACTGTATATATGTTAGGGGCCTCATATCAGCTGGTGTATGCTGCCTGGTTGGTGGTCCAGTGTCTGTGAGATCTTAGGGGTCCAGGTTAGTCCTCAGCTTCTTCCAGCTTTTCCCTAACTCAACCACAGGAGTCAGCAGCTTCTGTACATTGGCTTGGTGTAAATATCTGCATCTGAGTCTTTCAGTTGCTTGTTATGTCTTTCAGAGGGCAATCATGATTGGACCCTTTGTATGAGCACACCATAGCCTCAGTAATACATACTGATAAATAAATAAAAATAAATAAATTTGGGCCTCCTTTCCTCGGGCTTTTCTCCATTTTTGTCCCTGCTGTTCTTTCAGACAGGAACAATTATGGGTCCGAGTTTTCGACTGTGAGGTGGCAACCCCATCCCTCACCAGATGCCCTATCTTTCTGCTAGAAATGGGCTCTACAAGTTCCCTCTACCCACTGTAGGGCATTTCATCTAAGATCCCTCCATTTGATTCCTGAGAGTCTCCCACCTCACAGGTCTCTGGTATATTCTGGAGGGTCCCAAATGGGGTACAGAACTAAACAGAGAAATCACAACAGAGGAATCTCGAATGGCTGAGAAGCATTTAGAGAAATGTTCAAAGTCCTTAGTGATCAAGGAAACGCAGATAAAAATGACCCTGAGATTCTACCTTACGCCAATCAGAATGGCTAAGATCAAACCCTCTGGTGATAGCACATGTTGATGAGGATGTGGAGAAGGAGGAACATTCCTCCATTACTGGTGGGATTGCAAACTGGTATAACCCCTCTGGAAATCAATCTGGCGATTCCTCAGAAAATTGGTAATAGATCTACCTGAAGATCCAGCTATACAACTCTTGGGAATATAACCAAAAGATACCCCATCATTCCACAGGAGCATGTGTTCTACTATGTTCAGAGAGGCTTTGTTTGTAATAGCCAGAAGCTGTTAACAACTCAATGTCCCACAACAGAAGAATGGATATAGACAATGTGGTTCATTTGCACAATGGAATACTATTCAGCTATTAAGAAGGAGGACATCATGAGTTTTGCAGGCAAATGGATGGACCTAGAAAATAGCATCCAGAGTGAGGTGACTCGGTCCCAAAAGGACATGCATGGTATGTACTCACAAATAAGTGGATACTAGCCAAAAATGTACAGAATACCCAGGATACAATCCACATAACTCAAAAAGGTTGACAAGCCAAAGAGCCCAAGTGAGGATGTCGCAATACTACTTGAGAGGGAGAAGAAAGCAATCACAGGAGATGGGGAGGGAAACAGGGATCTGGGTTGGAAAGGGGACAGGGAGAGGAAGAGGGGAGGAAAATGATCAGGTATCAGGTAGGGGAATTAGGACTGAAGTCCTGAGGGCCAGCAGAAAGAATGAAATCAACTTCCTTTTTTATAGAATCTAGGACTACCAGCCCAGGGATGGCACCACCCACAATGGGCTGGGCCCTCCCACCCTTAATCACTAATTGAGAAAATGCATTAAAGCTAGATCTTATAGAGGCATTTCCTCAAGGGAGGCTCCTTTCTCTGTGATAACTCAAGTTGACACACAAAACCAGCCCGTACCATCATATTTTAGAATTATTACTTAGCTATATAGAGGGCAATAGAGGCAAGATGACCAATAAGGATCCTCATTTAGTGTTAACTACTCAAGAGGGAGCTGTAAATGCCTTCAAACTTCTTAAAAGGTCAGTTCAAAGATTTTCTTATATGTGTTTTTAAATGATAAATGAAAACATAAAACTAGTCATACTTTCAATATCTGGTGTCTCAATGTATGCCGGTATTGTATTATACTTAAATTAGAATGATTCCATACTTCTTCAAAAAATGGAACTTTTTTTTAACAGTGAAAATATTCAAAATCTAGTCTTCTTACTTTTGTGAACATAGGATTCTTTGCCACTATTTAAAGTTGACAGAGAGGGGCTAAAACCTCATAACCCTTTCTACCTACAAGTTAACTCATTATTATACAAAACAGGAGAAGGAATCTGTAGTAAATATCTTTTAGATATCTCACATATAGAAGTTAAGACATTAAGTATATCCACCAATTTTGTACCAGGGAGAGAAATATTTGACCATTTACAATACTGAATTACACTAATACATTTGTGGTTCCTTGATGGAATTTCCATTTTAAGAACAGTAAATCTGTCAAAGTTTTCTGGAGCTTATTTTGACATTATACACTATCCCCCCAAAGTCAAATTTTCTGGAGAAACAAAAAAGTATTCTACCTGTTATATAAATATTGCTATTTTCTAGTTGTAAAATTTCAGGCCTTGAAACAAATATTAGATCAACAGGAGGAAAGATGGGAGGTAAGCAGAAGCCACATGTGGCCTCTGGCTATTTCATTTATGTTTATAAACTCTGAGGGAAAGGATATTTCCAATTCTGTTTACGAAATTGAGCTTCCTGTCTTTTTCTTCCTGGGAAACAAAACAACACATTCTTTATGCTTTCTTCGAACCCATTCCTCTATCTGAGTCTTTGAAAACAGGGATATTGCTATTTGGGTTGTAGATGCAGCTAAGTGTCTGTAGGATGCATTGTATGTGTTAAGCACAGCGCAAATGAGGGCACTTGGAAAAATTTCGGCAAATCAAACAAATGTGGTTGTAGAAATTCAATGTCATTTATTCAGGGCTGACTGGGTTGTTCTGTTAAATACTCTACAAATAATAAAAAACAAAGAAACAGTCATGAAAGAATTGTACAGGCTTTGGCATTATGAAAATAACCTACCTAAGCTAATAAGATCAAGTCCCACTAATGTTTATGAATAATTTAATTAAATATAAAATGCAAAGAAGCCATTTGTCCCATAAATTCGGCTTCCTCAAATCTAGATGTTTCATGGAGAAGGTTCTTCTGGGCATTGGGTCAAGCTGAGCCCTTAACAAGTGATCATTACCACGCAGAACCTATAATGGAGCCCTGTGTAGTCAATGGGTCACAGTAGGGAAGGCTGGATCCAGGAGCATAGTATCACCATGTTCCAAATCTTCTATACAAACAGAAATGGGGCACAGAGCCACAGAGAGATAACAATAGGACAGAAAGATATAACTGGCTGTGGTGGGTGTCTTGTCTGTGTTTCTTAAAATGTCCTCAGAGTGAGAATGGGCCTGTCAAAAATAGAATTCATGAGTAAGATCTGGCAAGGTTTCCCTCCATTCCTCCTCAACGATTGAAGAATAAAGTACCAAACTTGAGAATGATATAGTACTATCTACATACAATTTGAAAGTTAAATTCAGTGTTGACGGGAGCGGCAGAACACTTCTATATCGCAGACCTTGGGCTGCACACAAATCCTAAACTTAAGACTTGTTTGCCAAGTTCCCTTCATTGCTCCTTATACTTGATTAGGGTTAGGGTTAGGATTCAGGTTAGAGTATGGTTTGAAAGGACAAGGATCTCTGGTGTTTTTCGTTAGCCACAAAAAGCTGAGCTTTCACCAGCTCTTAAACATCTTTTTTTCTCTAACTAACTAATTAATTAATTCAATTTACATCCCAATCGCAGGTCCCCTTTCCTCCCATTGCTTCCCTCACAAGCCCCTCCCACTACTTCCTTCCCTTCTCCTCTGAGCACCAACATGTGGGTAGCAATCCACCATGGTACATCAAGTTACTGCAGAACTGACTCGATCTTTTCCCACTGAAGCCAGTCGAGGCAGCCCAGAACAGGATCCATGTATTACACTTAGTCAATGACATTTTTTTTCTTAGTTGTTCTCTCTGTTTTTTGGTATGAGGCTTGGCCTTTAAGAAGCACTGTCTCTCAGAGATCTTGAAAGTTCAAAATTTTTTCTGGTTGTAGTTCATTATTGAAAATAAGAGGAGAAGAAATTGAGAAACTATTGGTCATGAGAATTTTTTTTAAAAATGTGAAGTTTCGAGGGAGAATTCACATTTAAGTCTAGACATTGAAGGTATACACCTATCTGAAAAGACAGAATTAGGCAAAAACTCTTGATCAATCTCTTAGGAAGAAATAAATAGGAGAAAAAAAAAGTCACATGTGAAGTGGGACCACATCTATTTTAAGATCAAATGAGTTCTAACAGAACACCAACATAAAGATTCCAAAACCACACACTATAGTCCCAGGTAACAGTGAAGATGTTTATCATGGGAAGTAGGGATTCAAAACTCACTATAAAGAAACTGGCTTGAAAAACATTTGAAGTACCTGGAACAATTTATAATACATCTTTTTAGGAAGGGAATATAGAATTTACAAAGAATATGCTTATAGATTGTTTTCTGTTTCAAAACCAGCTGCATTTGGTACAGGAAATAAAACAAGTAGGAGTTTGTAAAAGATAAGAAAAAAAAATGTTGCCTGAAAAAGAAAGTTTATTTCCCAGGGTGAGGTACCAGTGGGTAGCTTTGCTCATAATGAGTATAATAGTGTATATTTTCATATTCTATTCAATTCTATGCAGCTTCCATGAAACACAACACATGAAACAAGGGCCAAGCACCAGGTTTTTATTTAATTCAATATTGCATGAATATTAAATACAAGCAGGGAATTGTAAACAGTAGCATGAGGCAGGACTGCAGCTGAGTTGTGAGGGAAACACTACGGGGAAATTTTGGTCCCAGTTTGCTACTTAAGAAGAAAAATGTATCTGAGTAACAATCACGGACTTTTCAAAAACCCTTTATTTAATGGTTATCTACCATGCCCTGCTGTAGACCAGGTTTGTTTGTTTGTTTGTTTGTTTGTTTGTTTGTTTTTTATCTTGGATGTTTCACATGGATGGTGTACTTAGGATGGGTCTACCCCAAAATGACATTAGCATATCCACTAAGAGAAAAGTAGTTGAATTACTGATATCCAACCTTCAGGAACCAGCACAGTCTGAATACAATCAATGTGAGATTATAAACTTCACTGTTGACAGCAATCAGCATTCTGGCTTTAAGAGGGGCCTTCAAACACAGGTTTCTGTCTCCTGTGAGTATCCAGGGCTTTCTCTACTCCTCAAGCAAAAACTTCTCATTCAGTCGACCACAGTTCATTCAAAAGTACCTTCCTGAAATGACTAACTTTTCAGAAAATAATCACCTACACCATAGTACTTCGCATATAGATGAACGCTAACTGTCAATGTTTTGTCACACTCATCATGTATTTTTCTTCTATAAAGTAACACAATTCAATTCATGACTGATGTTATAACAATGCCATACTGGATATAGGTGTAAGCCCTTAAATATGCATTGAATATTATATTATTCAATGAGTACATTTTCAAGAAAATGAAATATTTTGAGGGAAAAATAGGTTTATGATTTTTTTCACTGTCTTTTGAGCATTTTGATAGACATTTGTATCTGGACCAATATGGAGACACTTGCATGACTCCAAGATAATTCCTATGAGAGACAAGTATGGTCTTCCATCCCCTCTTGACCTTTTGTACAACTCTAAATCAACTGCATTTTTTCCCTCAGTCTCTCTTGCTTCTTACTCAGGTTCAGTTGCAAATATATAGTTTTGGTATAGAAAATGAATCTCCTTGCATTTCAACATAAAGTAACATAGTATGGTAATATGTATATAACTCTTAAAACAGTAGGAGAAAACAGTTCTGCTTCTAACCAAACTGATATTTCTTAACAAGCAGCCCCTGCATTTTTTGGTCCAGGAATAGTAGATAAGCATATATATTCCCAACTTCACACATAGAGGTGGAAACTGACATATAAACATACCCATGTGTACACACAGAGACATATGCACACATATCTACACTGACTCAAGAAAAACACAAACAAGCAAAGCATCCTAACATATATGTATATTCCCTGTCATAGCTACATACTTAGATAACATATATGCACATTCAAACATGTGCACACTCATATATACAAATATAGATGCACATACACATATGCATATACATATGTAAAGATATTTGCATATGCACTCAAAATTCCACATTCATTCAACGGTTCTCCGAGTCCTTACCTAGTATTATTAGGATAACTGAGATTCATGTGTTCCAATAAAAATGTGTGCTTCTAGTGGAATTCACTCCCTGACAAAAATTATTGTCTCAGTAAGAATGAATATATTTCTAACAATTACATGATTTTACAAAATCTAAGATTTGCATAATATTGTTTATATGAGCCAGGCAAACATTGTAATGGGAAAGTTTAAAATAAATTGAATTTTATTAGTAGATAACATTTAAAATAAATTGGATTTTATTAGCAGATACAGTAAACTAAATCTTTTCTTTGGATTCTCATCTTTCTAATGGCGATGTTTTCTTTGTACCATTGCTGTTTCTTAAAGGCAAGATCTACTATTTCTGTGTCTTCTCATCTGTAAACCTTCTTTCTTTGAAATTCTTCACTCTTTGAAACCTGATCAGATTTGGCAAGTTACTCAGGCAGGAGCTGGAAATCGAAATGGTTTTACGTGAGTTTAAAGCACAAAACTGGGCATCGGAAAAAAAATCAATCAGTCTTTAGAGTGTATCATGATGTGTATCACATAAAAGTAGAAGTTAGCACATCAATTTTCTTTTCTAGGAACAGAAAATGAGTTAAAGATAAATTCTTCCTTCTTGTCTCCACCTAGAACACGGGCCATGGTGTTTGAGAATATAAGAAAGAACCTTACATTCATTTAATAAAGAACTAAAAATAAATTTATAAAACGTATACATGGAAATCACAAGAAAGGGTAAACATAAAATAAAGGGTCTGAATGCTTGGGAGAGAGAGGGAAGAAGAGAGAGAAGAGAGAGAGAGAGAGAGAGAGAGAGAGAGAGAGAGAGAGAGAGAGAACTTTAGTCTGGCATATGCAAAGCCCTTGGTTGCGTATGTACTGAGAAAAGAACTAAAGCTATGTTTTAGCTTTAACCTTTGATTTACTATTCTTAAGTATATTTGGGATACTCTAATCACATTTGATATTTATATGCATATTTCTAGAATTTTATTTTCACATCAATCTAAGGAAAATGTACTTTTACAATTACATTAAAGTCTAAAGCCTAAAATGCCAAGAAATTCCAAAATTATAATGCCTTGAATATATTTTTTAGAAATAGATTATTTAGAATACCTTTCAATGTCAGGTTATTGTTAGAGATAGGACTGAAAGAGCTGAAGGGGTTTACAACCCTTAGGAAGAACAACAATATCAACCAACCAACCCCCCCCCCCGAGCTTCCAGGGACTAAACCACCAACCAAAGAGTACACATGGAGGGACCCATGGTTCCAGATACACATGTAGCAGAAGATGGCCTTGTTGACATCAGTGAGAGGAGAGTCCCTTGGTCCTGTGACAGCTCGATGCCCCAGTGTAGGGGCATCCAGGGCGGGGAGGCAGGAATGGGTGAGTGGGTGTTTGAACACCTCATAGAAGCAGGGGGAGGGAGGATAGGATAGAAGGTTTCCAGAGGGGAATCTGGGAAAGTAGATAACATTTGAAGTGTAAATAAATAAAAATATCCAATAAAAATTAGAACGTTCAAAAATACTGAAGACCCTAGCAATTAATACATGTGAATGTCAGCAAATTCCCCAAGAATCATTTCAGAAAAACGAAAATAATGCCAATATGTTTAACATCACAGGACCCAGAGCTTGGCCTGATCATCACCCGACACCCCCAGTGACATCCTATGATCTCGGTAAGACAAAAAGAAATTGTGAAACTCAGTTTCTACTTGTCCCAAACAGTTTTACAATGAGAGCATACACCAGCTTTATACTGAAACCTTACACAGCTAAACAAGAAACTTATCTATACTGGCAGTCATGTTTGGAGGGACAATGGACAAGTATTTTGGAGTTCAGTGCTCTGCTCAGTCCTCAGTACTGATACTGTGATAACTCCTCAGCCTACATAAAACAGTGTCTGGGAAATTAGGAAGACAAACCCAAAATCTGGTTAATGTCTAGGAACTAAGTGTCTAAGTGTATCTTACTGTCCCACCAAAAGCTCATGACTGCGATAAGCACAGAACACACTGTACTTCAGAAGTCTCACGGTACCATCAGTCTATGCATAAGCAAAAAAGTGACTGAAGCTTATTTCTATAGAGTTTTCTTCTTTCCCCAAGTTGGAATGTTGCTCTCACAAACCCACTTTGAGGCCTGAGCAAAGATGTAAGTAAAGTGGGTGGGTATTGCTGGTCTGGGATTGAGAAACTACTCTCCCAAACTGAACTAAATTTCCTTTACATAGCAAAACTAATTTCAGTAGCTGGGATAGCTTTCATTTTAATGTTCTGTTGTTGCTGTATCTTATTTTTGCAATGATGTGTCTCTTTTCTTCTGTTTGTTTTCAAATCATGATTAAAAGGGTATTAATCCTCTCTTCTATGCCGCCCAGTTTTAAAACTAATATTTATTTTAAGGTCTCTTTCTCATTCCTGTGCTCCTTGGTGCTCCTGTTTATATAAAACAGTGAACTTGATGAGATAAATTTAGAACATAAGCTATACAGACAGATATCCAGACACATATATTTCAATTAGAACTTAGAGTTGACAACCAGACCCCCCACCAGAGCTCCCAGGGACTAAAGCACCAACCAAAGAGTACACATGGAGGGACCCATGGCTTCAGCTGCATGTGTAGCAGAGGATGGCCTTGTCGAGCATCAATGGGAAGAGAGGCCCTTGGTCCTTTGAAGGCTCAATGCCCCAGTGTAGAGGAATACCAGGGCAGGAAGACAAAACTGGGTGTGTGGGTGGACGAGTACTCTCATACAAGCAGGGGGAGGAGGATGGGATAGGGGCTTTTCAGAAGGGAAACAGGGAAAGGGGATAACATTTGAAGTATAAATAAATGAAATATCCTATAAAAAATAAAACAAATGAAATCAGGAAAAATATGAACATGGAGTTGAGTCAGTAAAAGAATCTGTAAAATATTTAAACTGACAAAATGTGTCTATTTGGGATACCGAGATCTATCCTGATTATCAATAAACGTATAATTTCAATCTTTACACAAAGGGAAGAGAATCCTCCAGAAGAAACAAATGGATTTTTGGCAAATCCTTCTTTGTAATAATAGAAAGCCTGGGAGAGCCACAGTGTCATTTTATTTAATAAAAAGGACTAAATATAAACACTGGTCTTCTTGGAAGACGTCCAGTTTTCAAACATCAGGAAATTCCAATTATGTTAGACCAATGGGCTTCAACTAAACAGGTTCATAATAATCACCAGAGGGAAGAGGCAAAACCAGAAATATAGTAATGAGAGAGAATCGAGTTTGGAGAATGACAGAGAGACAAAAGGCTGTGTCCAGAACATAATGAAATCATATGTGAAATAGAAAGAATTATAGGGGCTAGGGGAACATATTAATCCTGGATGCTCATTTGAAGGAAGAATTCAGTTGTGGTAAAGCATTGGTTTTCGAGGGAGAGGGAAAGGGTCAATCCAGATCAGTTGATGGCTAAACTCTAGAAACATTAAAAAAAATTCTTATAAAGTAGATGTTTCATTTAGCACTGCACACAGAACAGAAGCACAGAAGTATATTAACTGACTAATAAAGTTTGTGGCTGCATATGAAAAAAAAACTGTAAAAATGAAAACATTTTACTTCTTGGTTCAGTGAGTTAAGTACATAATATTTCAAACAGTATATTACATATTCGAAGTAAAGCGCGTTGCCAAAGTGCAGACGAGCCAACCATGAAAACATGCTATTTCGCTAATTAGGTACGAATATTAAATTTGAAACAAAATTAGTATTTTGGATGGAGAATTATACAAAATGCAGATTTTCTTCTACGTCCTCGTCTTTTAAAAACTTTAAAACTTAACGTCTCAGCATCTTTTATGCATAACTCTGTGTTGAAAACAACGCACTTGGTACAGATAGAAGGCTTGAGAGGTTGTTTTATATATATATATAAACATATGTACACACACATATATATATAATTATTATACACACACACACACACATATATATATATATAAAATTATTTTAAAATGTATGAAGGGGTTCATGGGTTTCATAGATAGAGCTTTTCATTAAAATCACACTTTAAGAATCTGGTTTTTATTATGTCATGATGAAGAATGGTAGTTCCTTTCTACACCGTGAAGTGATGAGATGATTGTGCCCAATAGAGAAGAGGTTATCAAAGCAATCCACACTTAGAGATGATTTTCTGCACAGTTCTTCAGTAAACTGAATGCCCCATTTAAAAGTGAGAGTCGCGGAAAACGCTATTAAGAAAGTACCTTGGCTAGGGTTTCATTGTCGTAAAGAGAGGCCACGGCCAAGGCAACTCTTATGAAGGACAACATTTAATTGGGGCGGGTTTACAGTTTCAGTGGTTTAGTCTGTTATCATCACGGTGGGAAGCATGGCAGCATCCAGACAGACATGGTGCTGGGGAAGGAGCTGAGAGTTCTACATCTTGATCCGCAGGCAGCAAGGACAGACTATGTGTCATACTAGATGTAGCTTGACTAAAATGTAGCTCGACCTCAAAGCCAGATCTCCACAGTGATTCATTTCCTCCAAAACTTCATGGCTATTTCAACTAGGCCACACCTACTTCAACTAGGCCACACCTACTTCAACTAGGCCACACCTACATCAACTAGGCCATACCTACTTCAACAAGGACACAACTACTACTTCAACAAGGCAACTCCTACTCCAACAAGGAAACACCTCTTAATAGGGTCTAATAGTGCCACTCTCTCTGGCCAAGTAGTCAAAGTTAGAAACCTATGGGCTGATACCTATTCAAATCACCACAGAAAGGGATCACAGATCATGAAGTTCAGGCAACTTTGACTCATAGCTTCATCTGGAAACACTGAATGTGAGGACAAGCTGTCTCTCCCAGTACAAGTGGTTTGTCAGTCGAGTACTAGGTCACTTATTTTAGGTCAAAATGGTTCAGTTCATTTGAGCCAATTACTGTACTAACCTTGACTTATTTAACACTGATCCTGGCAGAGAAGAATAAAGGGTAGTTTCCTCAAGGGCCACCATCTCCTAGAGAAACATAGCCTCACATACAGAAAATAAAAGATGAAAGTGTGAATAAAGTAATACAGACATGTGTGAGTGTGTTGTCAATATATATATATATATATATATATATATATATATATATATATATTTGTATCTATCTCAACTATATCTATATCACCTATATCTATATGTATACCTACACTTACACCTATACATATACCTATATCCATCTATATAATAATCTTGCTTGTAATAAGTGTTTCTAAGAATTTAAATGTATTGAGCCAATTTATACAATCTATAAAATCTAAGTTCAATTTTACCCGAACTAGCTCTGTTATAACATTCTGCATACGCCGTTTAGAAGGAAATTCTTTTGCATAATTCTTCAAGAGGTGAAAGTCATTTCAATATGACACATGTTATATATGCATTTCGTGAGTTATCTCAAGTCCAACAGGAGCTTGGAATGTTTTAAAATCCTTGATATCGGTCTTTACTTCTCAGTGCTAATGTGGAATGAAGAAGTTGGATGGTCCATTTTGATCTCTGTAGAAATGTGGGGCTGAAACATTTATTTGAGGTTGATCTGTGCTCTGTACCCAGCCTATTGAACTGAATCATAGTGAGGTGAAATCCTGTTTCAGGGTACCTTAGCTTCCATTTTATTGAATTGGGATGCCCCTGAGGTATCTTGAGAGTCTCCAAACACCAAACACTGAAAATGAAATCTTTACATGGCTACAAATTTAATAACAACCAAAATAAGAGAGTCTATAGAAAACAACCCACATGGATATTATTTCTTTTATGCAACCAATCAGAATTCCCCAGGCAACTAACCAACATATAGACATCCTGGTAAATCAACATAGCCTTGACCCATTATTATGGCACAGGAGATGTAGATAGCACAGAACAGAACACCCGAATATTTCAAAACAATCTAGTCACTGAAAGTTAACTTTTCCTCCTAATGATAGGTCAGAGAAGATGGAATTGGGGGCTTTGAAGATAAAAAGCACAAGCAGGGTGAAGTGACTTATGAGGGTCCCTGAACTGTTGCAAGGATGATTTGAATAAGCCCTTTTGTCTTGAGAACACTTCCCATCCTGTCCATGAGCTCACCTGTGGCTCATGATTAAGAACCTCTGCCACCATCCGTTTTAGGACATACATATTCTTGGCATCTCCAAAAAGTCATTCCACCCATGTGCTAGCAGTTCTTAGTGATGCTGTCGTACAAGCTCATCAACTGATTACTGACTGCTCCACTTAGAGGAAATAAAAAGACAGGATCAGATTACATCTTAAATGACAAATATTTCTGGAAGTTTCTTTACACAGCAATTTGAATTTTAAAACTATTCATGGGTTTAAAGGCCACTATTACTGAAAGAACAAACCCTTATTGGGTCACAATTCCTTCTTTGCCATGTTTTTAAAAAATAAAAATCCATCTAAAAAGTTTGTGTTCTGTGACAATTTTTTAAATTATTTTGCCAAATTTTTTGAGGCATAGATTTAAAGGCTAACTTGTGTTACATTGGCAACAGAAGGAATTTTAATCTACAACAAATAAAACATAAATATTGATTGACTCTGAAGTGTACAAGGCATTATTATCTATGAATTCCATTACATTGTTGTTGTGTGTGTGCTCACATACAAGTACCACACACACAAAAAAAAAAATAAATGTGACTTTCAATTCCCATCTAAAACATAAATTCTTAGGTATGTCCTTGAGGTCATTTTAAATGGCCTGAGAGGCATGACAGAGACAAGAAGTTCATAAATATTTTTTTAAGATTTATTTATTTTATGTATGTAAGTACACTGTCGCTGTCTTCAAACACACCAGAAGAGGGCAGCAGATCCCATTACAGATGATTGTGAGCCACCATGTGGTTGCTGGGAATTGAACGCAGGACCTCTGGAAGAACAGTCAGCACTCTTAACTGCTTTGCCATCTCTCCAGCACAAGAGGTTCATATTTAAAAGTACTTTTAAAAATCATAATTCAAAAGTAAAACAACTGGTAGAATGACCATCTAGGAGAGAAGTCAAGGAATTTACTTTCATTCTCATTGCAGCGAACCACAATACAAGAATCCAGTAGCAACTCTTAAACATGGCACCACCTTCCAGCTTGACCAGTCGAAACCACACTGCTAGAGCAGAAGCATTCACAGAGCCAAATGACTTCCAGCTGGGGGTTCCTAAAGTGTTTGTTTTGCACTTTATTCTCACAAAACAATCTTCCTGAGGATGTCAGTGGAAGTTCCCCAGTGACATCATGAAAGCTTTCCTTTGCAAGAGCTAAGAGCCACACATGATGGGCTACATTAGTAATGTCCCCAAAATGTATAACTCTAAGCAAAATAACATCATCAGAGCTGGCATGATGGTAGGATTATAATATTTTTACTGAGTCAGATGAACAGAAATCAGAATAGAAACATATCTCTGACCTCAAGCAGCTAATAAAAGAACTGGCTTGAGCCAGCCAGCAGGTTTAAAATAAGTTATTTAAAAGTGTGTTCCTATTAATATAGACCCTTTTCCTTGAATTTGATTTTACAGTCCTGAAACTAACCACCTTGATCCATCCATTTTTGATTTATGGTGAGCACTCAAAATGTCACTTTTAAGTCCGAACTTGGTTATGATTTTCTGCCTTCTTGTTTAGGTGAATAAAAACAAAATAAAAATTAAATCTGAGAAGAAGAAAAGGATATTTATAACAAGTTGGGTTTGAATCACAGCTTTGGGTCACTTGGTGGTTTTTGCGCCAGGAGGAGGGATGGGAGATAATTTTCCCTACAGACCAGAACCTAAATATGTTGCTTCTAAGATGTAGTTGAGACACTCCTCTCAGTTACACAGTTTGCTCATTGTATTTTTTTTTTTTTGTAATTTTAAGCAGTGTTGATTTGTAGTCAGCCAATGAATGGTGTGAACCCTTTCCTTCCTATGCTACACAACAGAAGAGTTGTTTGTTATTCTTTAAGGTTGGTATGATACAGCCATGAGTCTATTTGGTCCTGAGATTGCATTTGCTGGGAAAGTCTATAACTGCACTGATCTCTTTGCCTATTGATAATTTGTTCAAGTGTTCTATGTCCTCTTTGTCTGTAAATTATGGGTCTATAAATCTATCAATTTTTTTCTAGATTTTCTGATCCATTGAAATATAAATTTTTCCAAATATCTCTTTATCTTCCTCTGGTTTTAGCAGAATCATTTTTAGCACACACACATACACACACTCTTCAGAGACACATACAAATGACACATACAGGCACAAATGAATACACACACACACATACACACACAGAGAGCAGTTATATTCCCCCTTAGTCTTCCTGTTTTGAAGATCAAGAGTTGTAAAGAAGACTATGAGGTACTCTACTTCTTAGGACAACTCCACACAGTAAAAGTCTTATGGAGCCTGAGCCCTGCCCTTCTTGTAGGAGGAAGAGTAGCATAGTGACTGCTGTTAGACTGTACACATGGCAGAGCCTTTCACAAGCAGAGATGGCCATAACAATGCTCCCATCCCCAAACCTATGGGTTATGGGCTTCCATTTCCTTCATGAGAGGGCTCTGTCCCCATGTGCATTGCCATGGGGAAAGCTCCATGACAGATGTGTTTTCTACTACATGCGTGAAAACTGAAAGTAGAGAAATTTAGGTAGTCAAACAAGATACTGTGTATTTGCCAGGTGGGAAGGTTGTCCAGACTTTGACCTTCAGTGACTCACTGTCCTAAAGACTGATTCATCAATGTCTTAGCCTGGTCCATTAATGCACCTGAGGAGAACTAACATTTTCTAGTAAATAAATGATAATATAGGGATTAAATAATAATATAAAATAAATAATAGTAGTTAATAATAATATAATAAATAATAGTAGTAAGTAATAATAATATAACTATTGTCTGAGCTTTATGGATGTATTTACCTAGCAAGAGGCTAGGTAAATGATGAGGCTCTGTGTTCAAGTCTCTTGAACTTTAGAAATCACATCCCAAATTTTTTGATATTCAGTTTTTTGCTGGAAAAAATCACCATTTTCACTTGTGAGTTTAAAAAGTAACTTTACTATCAGTACTTCTTAAGTGTTACACATGAATAAACAAAGTTGAAAGCAAAATGTTGCAAAGTATTCAATTCCAAGTTGTTGGCTATAGTTGCTGCCAAGGAAATTGGTATAAATGTGAATACTATCTCCATATCTCTACACCCTACTATGTGTTTTAAACATTGTCTTAGTGAAATGTATTTATGTATTTCATTCACAAAATAATAACAATGTACAATAGTTTCAACAGCCACTAAATTTAGAATCTTTGGTCTGCCAGTGACCTTAAGACATTCAATTTATAAGCTGCTGAGATTTAATCTAATACATGGCTGGTGTAAGGTTTGCTGAGTAAAACCTAATGGTGTCTGGATATGGACCAAGAGTCGTTTATGAAAAGAACAGTTTTCATAAAGACCAGAGACTTTTCCTTTCTACTGTGGCTACAAAGAAAGAAGTCAATTAAGTAACAGAAAAATCTTCTCAAGCAAATATTTTCAAAGAAATTCCTCCACTTAAGTTTTCAGGTATGTAGGAATGATCCTCCATAGACTTGTATGTTTGAATGTTCAGCTCATAGGGAGTGGCGCTGTTAGGAGGTGTGGCCTTGCTGGAGTGGGTGTGGCTTTATTGGAAGAAGTGTGTCACTAAGACGTGGGCTTTGAGATCTTAGAAGGTCAAGTTATGCTCTGTGGCTCACTCTGTCTCCCAGCAAACTGCAGGTGAAGATGTAGGACAGGACACTCAGTTCTTTCTCAAGTACCATGTCTTCCTGTACATGCTATCTTGCTTCCTACCATGACAATAATAGACTAAAATACATAGACCTCTGAAACTATAAGCCAGGCCTAATTAAATATTTTCCCTTATAAGAGTTAATGTGAGACCCTGAGGGCTCTCTGAGACTGAACCACCAACCAAAGAACATACTCAGGCTAGGCTTAGTCCTCTCCACACATACATAGCAGTTCAGCTTGGTCTTCATGTGGGCCCTGAACAACTGGAGTGTGAGCTCTCCCAAAAGATGTTGCCTGTATGTGGTATATGTTCTTCTAGCTGGGCTCCCTTGTCTGGCTTCAGTGGGAGAGAATGTGCTTAGCCTCACAGAGACTTGATGTACCAAGGTCAGGGATTACCCAGGGAGCCTCGCCCACTCAGAGGAGAAGGGGAGGAGGAATAGGGGGAAGAATTGTGGGAGGGGGTGACTGAGAGGGGGCAGGGAGAGAGATGCAAAGTGAATAAGTAAAATAATGTAAAAACCACACAATCAATCATCAATCAATAAATCAATAAATAGAAGCAAGAAGGAAAAAAAAAACAAGAGTTGATAATGGTCATGGTGTCTCTTCACAGCAATAAAATCCTAAGACAGGGTGTCTGTAAGAATTATCCCATTGCCTTTCCTGTCTTCCTTTTTGCCAATAAAAAGGGAATTATCCTTTGATGCTTGTGGCAAAGGGTAGATGCCTTTCTTCTCTAATCAAAGAGACTTGTCCTTATTTGTAGAAAAGACGAAGAGGTATGGCAGTGAGCTAGAATCCATCTTCAAGGGGGCTCCATGCAACTTCCTAACTTCAGTATTTTATAATTTCCTATTTGATTAAAAGGAAGAATAATGGGCCCCATGATTTGCATTTTGTAGCTCTCAGCAAATATGGAGACAGGCACTGGGAAGGAAATGGGTCATTTTAATTGTCAGGTCCAGAGGCAGCCTCACCCCTGGCTCATCAGCAAAGACTATGCAAATCTGTCTGGGTATTTTGGCTCAGGCCTCTGCACTCTTCAGTTACCCAGGGTTTGACTAAAGCTGTGACCTCCCTTGCCAAGACTAAGCTCCCTGTGCCCTACGCAACTTATTTCCCAGCAGAGATGCAACTTTTAATTCACTAATATTGTAGAAATGAACTACATCTTTCCTTCACATTTTTTTCCCCTGACTAAATGGCACTTAAAAAAAAAATCTTTCTGCAAAGATGCTTCGATAGGCTTACTGAAATAGATTCTATTCTGTACAATGTAGGGAATCTTTCAAATAGTTCCATTAAGGGGAGTGCACCATGTCGGGCTACAAGTGAATGCTGCTCGCTCTCCCAAAATAGAGAATAATAGTAAGCCACGAGTGTGGAGCCTTTGCTTCTAAACCCCTCCTAAATAAAAGCTGCGTGGTAGACGCAGAAGGGGAATTAATAGCTATGTAGAAAGGTATGCCAGGCACTTAGAGCACTCAGCGGAATGGTTCTGAATCTCACAACCTGCCAGGGAAAATAAATAAATAAAACAGCAGTCAAGAGTGAGAACCACATCATTCAGGATAATCCTCTATAAGTGTGGTTAAATTCAAATTAATACCTTCAAAATTCTCTGTCTGCCTGCCTGCCATGATATCTCCCAGAACATCTCAGAAGGTGAATATTTTTATTAATATTATCTTTTTTCTATGTTCAAACAATAATCCCAACCAAGAATCAGAAGACAGCGTGAAAAGAGGTGGGTAAGGATATTGAAAGAGGATGTTTTGCATTTCTCCTGCCTCCGACTCCTCTCTGACTCACAACTGTATCCTCCTGCAACAAATCACATTATATCCTATAAGATTTAGCTCAGTTTTTAAATTTCCTTTACTCCCTTTAACACTCTAAACAGATCTTCAGCCCCGCGGTTCTTCACCTGATTCAAATGCTCTGCTCTTCTGTCTCCCCTGTGAGTCTGATCAAAGTCCAAACAATGAGAGAAGCAACTTGATTATCCATCTTCACAAGCCTCAGCCAAATACCAGAAAGTATTTAAAGACATTATCTTCACACTGTATAAAAAGAGAATGCTCTGACCATTGCACATGTGAGTCTGTTTCAACATAATCTCATTTCTTATAATCTCATTTCTTATACTCAGTTATCAATTAGAAAAGCAATTCACAAATAAATCTTGTTTTTAAGAATGGTTCAGTGGGAGACGATGCACTTAATCCTGTAGAAACATGATGCCCCAGGGAAGAGGGATGCTGGCAAGGGCGAGATAGGGGTGGATGAAGCAAAGGGGCAGGGGGAGGGGGTGAAGAATTCATGAAGAGGGGGCCAAGAAGGGGTGAAAGATTTGGAATGTAAATAAATAAAATAATTTATTTAAAAAGAATGCATACATTAAGTTGGCATTTCACACACAGAGAGACAGAGACAGACAGAGAGAGACAGAGAGAGACAGAGAAAGAGACAGAGACAGAGAGACACAGAGAGAGACAGAGAGACAGGGACAGAAAGCAAGACAGAGAGGGAGGGAGGGAAGGAGGGAGAGAGAGAGAGAGAGAGAGAGAGAGAGAGAGAGAGAGAGAGAGAG
>NW_021604786.1:468709-471581 GCF_004785775.1 Grammomys surdaster
AGAGAGAGAGAGAGAGAGAGAGAGAGAGAGAGAGAGAGAGAGAGAGAAGTTAAAATTATGGTCTACCTGTTCAGAAGGTAAAATGCACAAATGGCAAAGCTATCTCAGTTGGGTAAGGGACAACCATTGCTACTACTGGCTTCATTTGTTGTGTCAGGACTTACACAGGAGCCAATGCCAATATCCCTTTCAGTTTACCTGTAAAGTTGAATTCTAAGAGTCACAAAAGGAAAGTGAATGCTCAGTGCTCATTAGATTTCAGACAGATAATAGATAGATGATAGGTGCTTATGTAGCCAGAGAATTCCTTCAGGAAAACTAACATATTATAACTGAAACCCCAAGCCTTATATTGAAACTTTCCTGATATCATAGTTAACCCAATTTTCATATATAGAGATTAAAGGAATTATAATAATATCTCAGAGACCAATGGGTCCCCTCCCGTGCTTGAGTCCAGAAATGAATAGAGTGGAATGTACATTTCCAAACAAATGTGTAACCTATTATACTCTTTAGAAAATTCCCACAGAATTTGAATTAGAAGTTTGAAAAGTATATGCACGAATCTAAGCTAAAAAGTAAATGTACTAACTACAAAAGTTAATGCATAACTTCAATATGATATTCTGTAAAAAGCACACCACAAGCTCCTTTAAAATAACTTAGAATCTAGTTTCCAAAATTCATTCAGAGCTTTTTCAGATTTAATAATCCTGAATCGCATCGAATGTGATCCAAAGTTTAAGATTTGGTGCCTATACAGTCTTGGCTCTCTTTTACGTCTCATGTTAACACACACAATTGTAAATACAATATTTGGCTCTTTTGTGTGTGTGTGTTACATGACATTTATGACTTCACCTGTTAAGACATATTTTTAGTTATTCTATCATATTTTTGCCAAGACAAAAGAATGGAATCTATGTGGAGTAGATAAAACATTTACATTGCTTTTTACATATAGTGATTTTAAACTACTCAATTTTATTTCAACATGTCTATGAATTCCTCCCGGTCTTAATTTATTCTCTGACTACTTCATAGATTTACCTACTAAGTTAGGGTTACACTCCTTCCTACAACCTCTTCTGATCCACTCTTCCCCTTCAGCCACAGGACTTCCTTCATGGACACTTTCCCAGTTTCTTGTTTGTTTGTTTGTTTGTTTGTTTTGGGGGGGTCGTTTTACTTCATTTTGCTGCGTTTTATTTTGTGACCACTATACTAAACCAGAGGAGACCTTATGTTTACGCATATAGAGCTTTACCATGGAGCGACAGCCCAGCAGCTCCAGGGTGGGACTGAACAGCATTTGTGTCTGAATGTTTAGGGATAGTTCTTAAACAGACCCTATGTAGGCACCTTGTCTACTGTTGAGTTCCTGAATGCAGTGGCCTCTAAAACATTTTACATATTCCCCCCTTTTTTAAAATTTATTTTAATTTACTTATTTAAATTAATTTTTATTGTATACTTTATTTACAGTTCAGATGTTATCCCCTTTTACCATTTCCACCCTTCACCCAGAAATCTCCTGTCCCATCCCCCCTCCTGCTTCAATAAGGATGTGCCCTCACCTATCTACCCACTCCCATCTCCCCACCCTCGAATTCCCCCACACTGGGGCATCCAGCCTTCACATGACCAAGGACCTTCTCTCCCTCCTATGCCCAACAAGGGCATCCTCCCCTACATATACAGCTGGAGCCATAGGTCCCTCCCTATGTGCTCCCAGGCTGGTGGTTTAGACCCTGGGAGCTCTGGTTGGTTGGTATTGTTGCTGTCCCCATGGGGCTGCAAATCCCTTCAGCTCCTTCAGTCTTCTCTCTAACTCCTCCATTGGGAACCCCATGATCAGTTCAGTGGTTAGCTATGAGCATCCACCTCTGTATATTTCAGGCTCTGGCAGACCTCTAAGGAGACAACTATATCAGGCTCCTGTCAGCATGCACTTCTTGGTATCCACATCAGTGTCTGCCTTTGGTGACTGCACAAGGGATGGATACCCAGGTAGAGGAGTCTCCAGATGGCCCCTCCTTCAGTTTCTTCCCCATGCTTTGTCTCGATATTTGTTTCCATGAGTATTTTATTACTCCTTCTAAGAAAGACCAAAGCACCCACACTTTGGTCTTCCTTCTTCATGAGCTTCATGTGGTCTGTGCCCTGCCTTACTGAAATGATCTCTTTGTCTTAAAGGTGGTGACATGGGTGCCTGCTTAATGTTGAAGATTCAAAACCACACATTCTTAGCACTGTGACTAGCCATGAATCTCTGTATTAACTGTCATTTTTTGCAAAGAGAACCTCCTTTGATGAAGAACATGGACAGATTTGTCTACGTGTGTGAACATAAATATTTGGGAGACGCTGCGATAACATATGCAATTAGCAAAACTGAAACAAGAGTACCCCTAGGGTCTAAGAGCTCCCCAGGTATGAACCACTGACCTAGTCCTTAGTACCTGGCATAGACTCTCTCCCACTGATCCAAATAGGAATATATTGGTTATCCTATACAATCAGCCATTATAGGATGGCAGTATTTTATCTAGAAAGTTGGTTTAATAGTGTGCAAAGTTAAGCTGTTTTTATTTATATATTTATGAGTAGTTAATCAATTTTTATATATAATTTAATCATTGTACTACTCTTGATTTTTATGTTGTAAACTTTCGACCAAGTTTTGAATACTAACAGTAGCTTCCAGTTTGGGAGTAATTTCAGTGACTATACCTGAAAACATCATGACATGATAGGGAGGTGATACTAAATTCATACCCAAACTGTTCAGGCCATGCAGAGAGTGCTTCTTCGAATGAACTTCATGGCTGCCATGTGATTTTCATATTTTCATAATAAACTTCCCCCC
>NW_021604786.1:471981-482915 GCF_004785775.1 Grammomys surdaster
TATATCCATCTTATGGCCGGTACCTCAGGAGGAAGGGATGCTTCAGCATGGACTCACAGAGGGGCCCTTTTTCTACCTCACCATACCTCCCCTCTACCAAACATAACGCTGTCTCTTTCTTTCTTTTTTATAAACAGTAGGCAGATCAGCATTCTTTCAAATGCCTGTATTTCTTTCCTTCTGAATATCCATTCATTCCAAAATACTTCACAGAGGGGATCCAAAGAATGTAAAAGAATTTTGAGCAGCTATGAAAAATCTGTCCTGCCTTGTTAGAAGCTTGGAAAGCCCCCGATGATAGACTGCTGGAAACAGCTAACCATCCTGGTCTTGGTAATGTGTCTCTGGGTGTACTATGATATGAAGCTTGTCAAGGGGAAGGTTAGAAATGATCTTCTCCTCCAAAGAAGCGGCATAATTATTTCCTGATTTGTCTCTGCCTTCAAGCTTTCTATTATGTTCTTCTCATAAGCACGGTAATTATGAGACCACTATGGTCTCAAGCTCTGCTAAGAGATAAGATTTCACCTCATAAAAAGTTCGTTAGAGGACAAAATGCTATATTTCACAAAATGAAAACATCTTCCAGGGTATGCCTCTTTTGATGCGATCTGCCAACACTCTCAGCTTCTCTGGTCCTGCCTTTTTTTTTTTTTTTACTACATCAAAAAGAAGAGCTACTCATTTGAATAATGAACTGGCGATATTAAACCCAATTTAGGAAATGGGTATTCTATGAATATGTGAAAGGAGATTGCTTTCTGTGTAGAGGAGTATACTCTTAAAAGTCCAACTATCAACAAATAAAGCAAGGAAATTAAGTACCTAATGCACATAAGGTTTATGTATATTTTACTTTAACTGTGTTACTGTTGTATTGGTGAACAATCCCTCTAGGTCTACAGCACTTTAGAGTTTTTTTTAAATCTGGTATTTATTTGTACACAAGCATTATGTACTGAAATGGTGATCATCTCCGTTCGTATAAAAAAACCGGAATGGCTGCTTCAATAAATAAAGAACTGAATGTCACATAAGAGGATGCATTCATCCAGAATGGATGAAAACTCCCAGTCTGAATGTCACTCATTTGAAGTATCTGCATGTGTGACATTTGATGGGACATTTATGAATACATTGACAAGATAAACTAGAATCCACGCAGAACAGGAAAAGCAGAATGCAGAAGGTGACTCTCTCTTACCTTCTTTTGCTTCCATGGGAACGACCTGTGTCAGAACATTAGAATTCCTGCCAGCTTGAGAAGAACCAGACTGAGCTCTCCTGATAGTGTAGGAGCCTTAGGCAAGTCTACACTCTAACACAGACAAGTTTCTTCTTTATACTCTTTATACTCAATTTAACACTTCATTTATATGCACAAACTCATTTTAGTCTGCAGGGTTACCATTCTAGAACTTGCCTTATCTGGACAGTGGATTTGGAGTAAATACTCATGAATGGTCTTCTGGGTAAATTTGCGTATCGATGTCTAATATTGATGTGAGGCGTTTTTCTTAGCCACCCCCTACCCCTGAAATTTGACTTATTTTAAGAACTAAGGTTAGGGCTTTGCATCCTGAGGCTATGCAAGCAGAGGCTTGTTAAAGTCCTGCAACTCCGAGGGCAGCAGAGGTTCGCAGACACCCCATCAGTTGGTGGGAGTATAGAATACATCAGTGGAGAATTCCTCATGGCAATGGGGTACAACTCATTCCATAGACACAAATTAACTTCTTCTGTCGGAGGGATACGAATGGAGTCTTGCTTTTCATTTCCTCTGGATAGAACTTTCAGGTATAGGTTAGTATTCCTGGGGTTGCTTAAATTCTCCTTTTCTTTCTGATTCTATAAGAAACCTCTGTAGCTAAGTAGAGCCCCCCACTTGAAGGACTTCATACTTGCATCCAGGCTTTTAGCCTGCTACCTTGAAATTCTTCAGAATTTCTGAGCAACCACTGATTGTGTAGCACTGGGACCTAGAAGTTCTGTACCAACTTTGCTTATTATATTTACTATAATGGGCTATGAGAGAGAGAGAGAGAGAGAGAGAGAGAGAGAGAGAGAGAGAGAGAGGGAGGGAGGGGGGGAGGGAGGGAGGGAGGGAGGGAGGAAGGGGGAGAGAGAGAGATAGATAGATAGATAGAGAGATAGATAGATAGAGAGAGAGAGAGAGAGAGAGAGAGAGAGAAAACATTATTAGAAATGCATAACTGTTGACAGATCTGAGTTGAGACAAAGCAAAGGAGAAAGGAGAGAGCCCTAGAGTAGCCACCACATTGAGGTTCTCTGATCCTTAAAGTCTCTTCTATCCATGTGTCTAGCAGGTAGGTTCTTGCTAGCCATTGCTCCATACCCTGAAGACCCAATTTTGAATTATAAAGAGCATGCAATTTGTTGTTCTGAGTCATTGTGCCATTTTCCAAAAATTAAGCTAAATGATTGGCTACCCCATAATTTCACACAAAGTAACACAGAATTTGTTTATTTTGATTGTTTATTTACATTTATTTATTTATTTATTTATTCAATGCAAGGTAAGCTTGGTAGATCAAACTAACAGGAGGAATTGATTTGACAATACCAAGGTTCTATGATCTAGAGAGGACCAGTTCATCTCTCAGAGACTGTGGTCAAGGCTTGCATGTGTGTGGCTTCTGTTGATGCCTCAGAGGTCACATTGTGAAAAATAATACTGAAGAGTAAGGTACCAACTCCATCTCTACCATAGTGATGGAGGTATAACACTTTTAACAGAATTATCTTTCTACATCGATAAAGTTGAGCCGAACACACTCACCTAGAAGAACTAAAGCTAAGATTTACTTTATCATCTCTTGGTTAAATTCACATTTATAAATTATCCTTCCAGGACCTCCTCGGGGTTCTGCTTCAATTCGAAATTAAACCATGTAGCATCAAATATTAATGAGAAAAAGTTAGATCCATTTATATTTTATGCTGAAATGTAGCCAATTCTTCCACACTGATAACACAATTAGTGAACTAATTTTGAAGTGCATAATGGATTTCTAAAAGTTAACTTAGCCGTAATAGGCTGTAGGCAGATCTTATGGAAGAAATGGGTGGGAGTTATGCTACACTTCATTTTCAGAAGCTAAAGGGAAACATGAGGGAATATAACTTTAACACACACACACACACAGAGAGAGAGAGAGAGAGAGAGAGAGAGAGAGAGAGAGAGAGAGAGAATCTATATTTCATCTATCTGTCTGTCTATCTATCTATCTATCTATCTATCTATCTATCTATCTTTAAGTTTTTATAATTTCTCTACAATCTTGCTCATAGTCTTAATTCTTGACCTAAATAACTTGGATATTGCTCATAACTTAAAGACTACATCTGGTAATGAAAAGGAGATATGTAATAACAATAGAAAAAGAAACCAAATCATTGTAACAATCCACCTACTTATCTTTACTTTTCCCTTACTGCCCTGTGTTATTGCATATTAAGAGTTGATTCCAGAAATCTCTATCAATAAATGATATTGCTCATCTCTGTCACTTAAGCCTGGAATCCTGGACTTATCCCTTAGATTTCTCCTGTGTACCTCCTTCTTCAAAACTTCATCAAGTTCTATCTGCACTCCAATGGTATGTTTATACCACGCACTTCTCTATATTTAAGCTCAACCCTGACCCAGCCAAGTAGGAAGAAACAGTCACTTTCCTAAATGCTAGAATCCTATGTTTGGTAGGTGTCTAAGCCATTCATGTTTTTTATCCTCTACACAGAATTATCTTTTTGTTAAATAAAGGTTTTTTTTTTCCTCTAACACTTTCTTTAGAGAATATCTTTGTCATGTTCAAAATTTCAATTCTCATTTGCATATGGTGCTACTACTCATATTTGATCAGTTACATACGCAAATCAAAAGAACCTTTTTATGAATTACTTTGTATAGTATTCAGTACTAAGCTGATGTTTAGACTTTTAGAATGTCCACAAAATTCTCTTGTGAAACCCAGAGTTATGCAGTCGTCTATGTGTATTGTAGTATAATCCCGCACACAGCTCTTTTGGTATGGGTTGCTCATCATGGCTTCCTAATCAAAGCATCTCACTCTGTCATGAGTCTGGAACTTCAGAGAACTCCTTGGACCTGTGATATGGAGGTGAAAGGTCCTAGAAAAAAACTTCTAAAGCTTCCAGTGGAGCTCACATCAAGACAGTCATGCAGTGGTGTGATGAACTGTGGACTGACAGGGCACCCGATTTCCCTTTGAGAGGAGCTACACTGAGAGTGAATTCTCAACAGGAAATAAAGAAAAATTTTACCATGAGTGTGGCCATTGCCAGTTTTTATCAAAGCGATTCAGAGAGGAAAAAAATGATATGGGGAGGGGGAGAAGAAACACATCACTCAGTCTATGATGTTCCCTTCAAAAGAATGAGTTGAGATCCTGAGGGCAGAGTTTACACAGGGACTCTGAGTAAAGGAGTTCTATGCTTTTGACCTCTTCAAGGCTCTTCTACCCATTGTCTTTGTATCTCTCATGGGTATACCAGTAGTCCAAATCCAACAGTCATCCATCTTTACCATAGGAAAACACTCAAGTTATTCCCCTGGAGTATTTTCATCTCCTGAATGCCTTTTATTTTTAGATTTTAATGTTCCCATTTTGCTTTTCACATCCCAAGTCAGTTAGCTGCCTTTTGGTCAGGAAAGCAAGAAAGACAATGATCATGGGCAGGCAAAGCTGCCTAGCAATAGATACTAAAAGACTCATGATATTTCTTTAGTGACACTGTATGGTTCAATGTTTGGGTTTTCTTTACTCTTCATAAAGAATCAGCATTTAGAAAACAGAAAAGAGATGGTGAGTAGATGGTGCAGGCAACAAGGAAATTAAGAATCAGAGAACATAGAGAAAAGGTGCATCCTTCAAACACTAACACAGAGTAAATTAAGCATCAACTACTATCCAGTATTTCCCTAATATTTCAACAGTTCATACACTTTTCCTATACTTATTTATATAGGTACAGAGTTACAGTGACCAAACATAAAAAGCTAATGGAAAGATGCTTAAGCAGTCTTTTAATATACACATCAAACGGTTTTGTTTCCCTAAACTGTTCTTCAACAAGCATTTTTTTTTAATTTCAGACATCTTGAACATATTTTACGCTAATGTACATTTTCACAACGTCCCTTTCAAACTATTATTTAAGAAAAAAATGTGCCATCTGACTCGCTAATTACTATTATTTCTTTATACATTTGTGTAACTGAGATTCCTGAATAAAGTGAGATTGAGTGTGAGATATAGAACAGACGAGTATATATTTACTGAATAAAGATTTGTTTAATGATCAAATCAATAAACTAGTGATTGATGTGTGTTTTCATGGATATTATATCAAACATCTAAACAAAGCAGTGATTGTTTCAGGGTGGTGAGGGTCTTGGTATAAGGGTAAGCCTTCCAGCCTGCTTAACTATGACTTACTTTCTTTGTGGAAGATGGGCCAGCACATGTCTGAGGCAAACAGATCCATTTATTGAGGAGGCTTTTGTGATGTACATGCTGGCATTTAACCTAACAGGCTGTACCAAATAGAGATGCTGCTTCAGGCAATTCTTTCATTTGCTGTCTCCATTTTTGCATTATCAAAAGCTGTAGGAGACAATAGTGGAGGAGATGAATTCTGTACTATAAACAGGAAAATCTGAAGATTCACAGGAGTCTACTAAAAACACCAACATACATCCTGATTTTATTTTAATATCTGAACTATAGAGAAAAATTTCCCCCTTGGATCTTTCTGTATTCATAGGGTAAATCTGTACTGAAACGAAGCTCTTCATGGAAAATTATTGCATATAAACTATATCATGTCATGATCATAGCTTCCAAGACAGAATGTTCGTTATTCGGTTTTAGATAATTGTTAAGTCCTGCAAATTCTCATCCCCTGTTCTTGAACAAGAAGAAATGATGGTATAATCTGTCTATTTATTCTTGTTTGATGTACAGAGTTCAACTTTCAATGGGAAACACAGATGTGTTGATAGCTAAAAAGATCATCTATGAGCTTCCCTTTCTGTGTAATTTTGTCATTCATTACATATTTATTACGTGCTAATTATATTGGTATTTCTATAGTCACCAAGAGAGCAACTATAAATTAAGAAGTGAAATTAGCAAGCTAATGCTTACAGAGTAGAATTTTAAAATCTTACCTCGGCAGAGACCAAAGCAAGCTTCCTTTTGTCTTCTGATGAACTAAGTCACAGTTAGGATCTTTCACATTCATTCTTTATATAGGGAAAAGTTACATGCATCCCATTTCCCCAACTATGATGAATAGTTTTCCCTGCATCCTCCCACCCTCCTCAATTTCATTACATATTTCTTATCATGCATTTGTATGAACCAAGTACAGATTTAATAGACTTGCTATTTTAGGACCCATTTGTTAAACCTTCAATTTTCTTTTGAGGTCTCAAATCATTCCCATGATTTAAAACAAGCCTATCATTACTTCCTTAGTTTTTCTGCCTAAAATAGCACATTCATTTATTTCATATTTGGAACTAGAAGGTTTTTTTCCTCCATTAATAAAGATGCACAGTGCTAATATATAAAAGCTATCGATTAGAACACTTTATTTCACAGTGTGAAATAAGAAGCCAGGTCTTCTTGGGGAAAAGGAGGCTTTATTTAACATCTGTTCCAAGTTGACTCAGCAAAGTCTGTGCTCAGTCAGCTTCATGAACAACTAACTTAAAATGTGTTTGCACATCTATAAGAGCTCTTTGGTGGGTCCACCTGTGTCTACATATTAAGATTCACTATCTATTATATGCTGAATGATGATAGAAGAAGCCACTAGATCAACATATCCACAATGTTTGGTATCTGAATTTATAAATACCAACTCCAACATATAATATTTGTCTTCTGAAAACAAATTTGTCCAGGCTGTATTTGGGGCCAAGGAAAATAACTCCAAGCAAAATACTTACATTGCAAGTATGAGGACCCTAGTGTAATCTTTAGAATACATGTAGAAATTTATGGAATATTGGAATACTCTTGTCATCATAGCTCTGAAGAGGTGGAGGCAGATAGATCCCTGTGGGGTTCACTGGCCACACAGCCTACCATGCTCGGTGGGATCTACTCCAGTGAAAGATGCTTTCTAAAATAAAGGTGGACAGAACCTCAGCCATGACAATGTAGAGTGACTTCTGTACTTCACATGTGCTCACACACATATACCTTCAAACACACACAGACACTTACAAACATACACACATGCATGTACTCACGCACATATGTACTCACAGCATAATATTTAAGGAATTTGTAAATATGCCAAAAATTCAGCTTTAAGTGAATGGTGGAAATGTCGATATCAGCTAGCTATCTTTTTATTTCATATCATAGAGAATGCTTAATTTGAAGTTTGTCAGAAGATGTAATGATACTCAATTGGAATCTTTATTAAAATGGTTGTTTTGGGGAGAGGGTAGCAGGCCAGTGGAAAGCGTAGGCCCAGCATGTTGGCAGTCCTTCACTCTAATCCAAGCACCAAACAAAATAATGACTAAAATAAAGTAAGACATTGATGTTGGATCTTTCTCAACTTTAAATAGAATCATCTTTAAACATTGGTTTATTACATAAGCTGCTATCTTGAAGTTTAGAGGCTGACAATCCCCACACTTCAGGAAAACGTAGGACATATGTGAAAATGATTTTGAATTGGGGTTACCTAAAACACACTTATCTCTAATATCTCTCTCCCTTGTACATGAATAAACATGTATCTGCTATTTTGCAAAACAAAGATTCCTTTCTATTTGCTGAGCAAAACCAAAGATGTGATAATTCAGAATCGCTAAAGAGATACCACAAGACGACTTATACATAAATATTACAAAATGTCTAAAATGTTCACTTTTTCTCTGGGGCAGAGAGGTGACAGACACTTTGCCTCAACACATTTGAATGTAAGCCTCTTATTTTGTCAGTCTGGTGTTGGGATGCATAGTTTTGCCATATTAAGTATTATTGTCATGGAATACTATTTTAAGTAAAATGAGGAAAATGCTTTTAAAAGATTTGCAACATGCCTATTACAACAGGCTTGTAAGAAAATTTCCCCACATTTCCACTCCAGATACCAACACCAGCACATCCTACCTTTTAATACTAACGAGTAAAAGAATCCATATGGTGATGGTGTAGACTTTTATTACAAGCTGCTTGGATCTGTATTAAATAAATTAAATACACACCTTGGACACTTGTCAAAGTCCAGATTGTTACCTGAGTCTCTAGCCAACTCACCCAAGTCTTGGTTCTGACTCCCATTTGTTCAAGGTTCCCAGTCTACTACAGTGGCTCAGAAAGTCAAGAAAGTTGCTTTACTATAGATGGTTATTCTTCCTTGTACCACAGGGCAATGGTGACACAGAAAAGGTACACATGGCAAGCTAGGATAAGAACCATGGACAGTATAGGGTTAACTAGTCTGCTCAAGGCTACCCTGCATCATCATACCCCCATCAGCTCTTATTGCATAGGGCTTTCGTGGAGATTTCATTACACAGCAAGACTGGTCAACTCATTGGCCACTAGTGACAAACACCTGACTTCAGCACCTCCCAACCTCCCTGACTGAAAGCCCGGGCTCTCTAATCACAGAGATGGTCACTCTGTCCTTTATCCTCTACTCAGGTCTCTCAACAGTGAATTCTGGAATGGCTAAATGGGATTCGCTGTGAACAACAAATTGTAATCCTATTGGGTTACTTATTTAGGAAGGAAAGGGCGTTCAAGAAATATATCAGGAGCTACAAGACAGCATAAAACATAAAGGTGTTCTATCAGTCCAATTATACAGGAAACCACATTAGGAAGGTCTCTTGCTAGGATGTAAGGTCAGAGACCACACATAGTGTTGTTACCTCAGAAAAGCATTTACACGTTTATTTTTGGTCTTTGTTTTTTTTTTTCAGAAATGGACTTGATTTTTAATTCAGTTCTCAAAATTAATATATATGTATTCACACACACACACACACACAGAGAGAGAGAGAGAGAGAGAGAGAAAGTTGCACAGATTTTGAAGAGCGTTCATGTAACTGATCCTACCAAAGTGAGGCAGTCATTCATCACTGTCAAGAATAATCAAGGCTGTCTCCTGGAAATGCTCTGAGAGCATTGGCTCTGAGCATGCCCACAAACGACCAGTGTTTCATAGTGTAGAGAAAAGAGATGGGCAGATCTAGGCTGGGGACACTTGCGCTCTGAAACTGGAAAAGAAAATAATGTAATGTCTAAGGTGTCGTGGAGGGACACTGATGGGAAGATCATGGGTGATGCAGACTGTCAGGAAACGCTGCATCCACCACACACTTAAGTATTACTTAGTCTGATTGGAGTGTAAGTGGATTCCATGTCAAATCACTCTTTAGCCTAAGTTGGACATTTTATAATTTATTCCTTACTTTAAAGTAGACAGCCATTGCTTTCTGATGAACTAAGATCTGCAGTAACACTTGCATGTCTTAGAGAAACAGAAGTGACCCACCACCCTCAGTCTCCATGGTGATAAATAAGTGATAGCCTGAAACACAATTAATGTGCCCTACAATGCGGCTCTAACTCATAGGTGTTATCTCTCTATCTGTAGATACGTGAGAAGAGATTTCAACCCAACCTCCACTTTATAACTCTCTCCTAAAATTAGACCCATTATAAATGATGTCCTTCTTAATATGAATCATTGTGCTGAACTCCAGGCAGGCAGAAAGGTAGGTGGGGAAGTAATTGGAGGTGGTGCAGAGAGGAATCCTGAAGTTCTGCATTTTCTGGTAAAATCTTTATCTGGCAGTAATTGGAATTTCATTAGCAGTTTTATCTCTTTTACACTTTCAAATCTCTGAGATTCCTTATTATTCTAAAAGAAAGAAGCTAAAACTCTGGTGGCCTTAACATAGTGATGCCGCACAGACCTGGATAGAGCTCTGTGGAGGTGAGCATCAGCAGATGCTCCCTAATTCTGGCAAACCATCAATTTAGGTCAGATTAACCGGCAAACCTTTCAGAGGAAGAATTATCTGCACATAGTGTACTCTGAGAACATAGGTCATGTTATTGAATATCAGACACATCACCTGAAGAATAAGGAGTTATGCAATTCAGATACAATATCACATTATTTTGCATCCAAATGCACGCCTGCCACCATGACACATCAGCAGGCTCTGTGGTTATTTTCCTTCCCACTTTGATTCGAACTCTCGTATAACTTTGAAAAATTCCTTTCCATTAGCTTACCCTGCAAAAGTCTAAACTGTTACGTCAAAGTCTCAGATTGTATTTTAAATACTTTAGATTTCTTGTTACAATTTAACTTACAGTTACATCTGAAACATTGTTGTCATAACCACTGAAATTGCAACCCAGATTGGACACCCTTCTCTACACAAAGCATGTCTTCTAGCATATACAGTGTGATCTAAAGAATCTCCTAGAGGCCTGCCCTGTCTCACCTTAGTTGGAGAGGCTGCACCTAATCCTATAGAGACTTGATACCTCAGGCAAAGGGGGATGCCAGGAGAATACCCTCTAGGAGGCAAAGGAGAGGGGAAATGGGATGAAGAAGTCTGGAACAAAGAGAAGTCAAGGAGAGGGGGGCAACTTTTGAAATGTAAATATATAAAATAAATTAATTAAAAACAAAAGAAAAAATAGAAAGAGCTACAGAAAGAAAGAAAAAGAGAAAGGAAGAGAAAGAGAAAGAAAGAAAGAAAGAAAGAAAGAAAGGAAGGAAGGAAAAAAGAAAGAAAGAAAGAAAGAAAGAAAGAAAGAAAGAAAGAAGAAAAAGAAAGAAAGAAAGAAAGAAAGAAAGAAAGAAAGAAAGAAAGAAAGAAAGAAAGAAAGAAA
>NW_021604786.1:482925-496068 GCF_004785775.1 Grammomys surdaster
AAAGAAAGAAAGAAAGAAAGAAAGAAAGAAAGAAAGAAAGAAAGAAAAGGTGGCCAGCTGTTTTCCAGGAAGGCAGCATGGTTTGATATTCCCAGGAGCCACCTTTAAGCAAGTCACCTTCTCTCCACTATTGCCTGAGTTCAGTGTTCTAACTGCTAATCATCTCAGGCATTCTTTGAGGACTGGCAGAGTCTCGTCATAAGTTTAACTGTATTAGCCTTTAAAATATCAACTGAGTTAAACAACTTCCATCTTCTCAGTAGCCTAGCCTTTCAGGAAAGCACCTGATCCTATCTTTTTTTTTTCCCGTTATAACCAACTTTATTTATTTTTTTTATTGTTTAAACTTTTTTCATACAGTATGTTTGAATCATATTCTTTTCCATAACCTAACACCGTTCAGATACTCCCTTCCTACCTACAACACCATTTCCTCTCTTTCTGAAGAAAACAATAAACACAAACCAACAATACAAAAACAATTAGACAAAAATTGTCAAAAACCAAACCAATCAAAAAGAACGCAGAAGCCATGCTTGCTTCTGAAGGAGAACTGATCTGTATCAACCCAGCTATGCTGATACATTGGAAGATCCACTGGTACATTCATGGCACATAGGTTATGGGATTAACCCATCCATTTCTGATGGGATTGAAGGTCTACTCCATAAACAGAACCCATGCTTGGCTTGGCTAAAGTGAGCAGGAATTTGAGACTAGACAGGTCTTGGGCTTAGGGGAAAATATAACACTAAAAGAGCCTAGCAATAAAGTTACCACTAATGACACACCACTTCATTCCTCATCAGAGAAGATTTCTCCTGCAGTAGAATGAAACTAGCATAGACACATACAGCTGGACCATGAGCATACAGTAACAGACTTCAGGACTCAGTTCTAAATGGGACGTCTTCAACAAAACTCTCCCCTTAGGCCTCTGGAAACTGGGTAGAAGAGAAGGCAGAAAAACTCTAAGAGCCAGAAATAGATAGCACTAAGGACTTTAGTTTTTCACTGTTTAGCACTCAGACATGTTTTGTGATTGAGAGGTCAGATTTTGGAAAGATACTGAGGAGACATATTTTCTTATAATCTATTGTTTTTCTTTTTCCCTTGTTTAGTATGATCTTGTACAGCAAAGACCTTTTATTTCATTTATCTATGTGTATGAATTTTGTCTGACTGTATGTATAGGCGTCACTCATGCAGTACCAGAGGAGGCCAGAAGAGGGCAAAAGATCCCAGCACTTGAAACTGGAGTTAACATTAATTGTTAATTGTGAGTGCTATATGGGTGCTGGGAATTGAAATGTGAGTCTGGTAGAAAGAGTAACCAGTCTCTTAGCTGCTGATTTATCTCTTCATCACCCACAAAAAGGTTTTTAATCTTGAAACACCAACAATCAACCTTACGTTGCCTTAAAAAAAAAGATCTAATTACATATTTTCTGTGCATGGATGTTTTACCTGCATGTTTTATGTGCTTGTTTTGTCTGTGATTGTGTGCATGCAGTGTCCTTAGGGACCAGAAGAGGGCACCAAATCCCATGGAACTGGAGTTTCAGTTGTAAGCTGCCATTTGGGTGCTGTGGACTGAAACCCAGACCTCTGGAAGAGCAGACAATGTTCTTGACTGCTAAGAAATCATTTCAGCTCCTAACATAGATCATGGATTCAACTTTGTATGTATAATTCAGCTCTATAATGTGTAAAATCCAGTTATACTTTTTTCTGTTTTGTTTTTATTACATGTACACATTTTAGTCCATAAACAATTCTCATTTCTTGATGACTGTATGATCCTGTTAAATTTTTTTGTGCTTAAACCAAGCATGAATTTATGACAGACTCTTTCTGTACACTGAACTCCTCTTGCACTTTTCTCAAACGCAGTTTGTAACACTCTGTGGGAATGTTCGAGCTCCTTAATTCTGTTTCATTGATCCAAACTCCTGTCCTTCTGCCAAAGCTACTGTATCGATCATTGTAACTGGACAATTAGCCTTGAAACTAGGTGGACTGGCACTTTATACTTTATGGCCCTTCAAAATTCTGCAAGCTCTCACGCTCTTATTGACATTTTACATAAATTTTAGGAGGGGACTGTCTAAAATTTGCTAAAAATTTAATTGAACCTGCATATACATTTGTTTTTCATGAGAATGTTAGTGATTTGATCAATTGTGGAATATTCATTAACTTAGTCATATTGCTGAACTTTTCACTTTGCAGTCACAGTGTGTCTCTTTATTTAGGATTCATATTATTTATTTTATTAACATGTGCAGTTTATTATTCTTTGCCCCTTCATGTCAGATGTTTACTATTGTCCTCCCTTGAAATCTCCCCCATGGTCCCTTGCAAGCTTCCTGCCTTTAGTGGATACTCAGTTTAAACACACATATCTAAAGATTCTAAGCTCAGAAATCCCAGATGAGAGAAAAGGAAGAGATAAATAAGATGGGCCTGTGTCAGAGTAGAAGAAGGAGGGTGGAAAAAGGATAACTCACCCACAGTGGAGACCTTTGGAAATGTCATATGGAAACCTGCTATTCTAGAAGCTTCATAAAATACATACACATCCACCGCACACATACACACATGCATACACACACACACACATATATGTATACATATAAACATACACACAAATGGATATATACACGTATATAATATATATTCATGCATACACACAAATAAATATACACACATATCTGGATATATACACATATACACACATAAACACAAATATACACACATATATGTATACACACATATATGTGTATACATATCCACATACACACAGATATAAATACACACATATACATACATACACACATGCATACACACATACATATACACATATGCATATATATGCACATACACACATATACATACATACACATAAACACCCATACACATATTTGCATGAAAGGAGGCTTAAGTTTCCTTATGCCATATCAAGGAACAATAGGCTATCAAATAAAGAGCTCATTGTCAGTATGACGCTGGTCAGTGTGGTTTCAAAGTTGATTTCCCACTAAATCTGTAATAGGCTATTGTCATTGCTTTGAGTTGCTCTTCAGAACTTGACAGTAAGATCTTTTAGGTATATAAACTATATGCCTGTGTCACAGAACATGGAATTCTCTAGTGGGTACTCAAGTGAATGCTAGCCTCAACTGGCTAGCTCTTTTCATGTAGGTATATTCTATGTTTATAGGACAAGGGATAGAAAATCATCAAAAATCTCTATAGATATGACCCATGAGAGCTACAATAATGTCTGGCCAGGAAAGATATGCTCACTGGTAAAATTCTGGCACCAATGTTATGGTAGTAACCAATAACTTTATAAATTAAGTTTATAAAAACAGACTACTCAGTTGTCTTTAAAAACAAAATCCTAGTAGTTCAACATTGCCAATAAAGACTCAGGAGTCAGATGCAGTGGTGAAAGGCTACTAGTTCAGAGAGGCAGAGAAAGCAACCAGCTGACCTTCCTACTCCACCAACATCCTTGAAGGGGGAAAAGGCTCCTTCTCCTTCTCTACACTGTCTTAAATACTTTCCAACACAATGTCCCTCCTTCTTCTTTACTTATGTTCACTCCCTGTCAGTTGGTTGCTTGCTCTGCTTCTTACCCTATGGTTGACTTTATCCAGCTCATGAATTAAAGATGTGTGCTGAGTCACACCACAGCAAAATTTTTCCAGTTCACAGTCTTGGAGTTCACAACGTGTTCAAATATCCTGCAACATGACTCCACAAGAGAAAATCCATGTCTGGCACTGTTATTTCAGTCAAGAACCTAGGACATAGGTTTTTTGTGGGGAGGGGTTCCTAATGCTATTATTCTTCAAAACAGACATAGTAAAAACTGCTGCCCGAGTTCTTACTTTTTAATCCATAAATTATTACAGTTCTTAGTCCTTATCAGAGTTGACTCGTTTTGCAGTAAGCAAGATTAAACTGGAGATCAACAACCAGTCAACATGTAGAGAAAAAGACATTCTGGAGTGCCTAGGTCTAAATGGGACAATTTTATCACACCCCATTTTTCCTGAACTCAGAAAAAGGGGAAATAAGACTGTAAGGGACAGAGGTAGTGGACATCTGCAGTGGAATGATCTTGGTCATGTGGAGGGGACATCATGTGTATAGCATCTCTGACATTTTTAGAAGATGAAATCTCAAAGCAAACTTCCTGGTTCTCTGGCTTTCATAATCTCTCTGCCCACTCTTCTGTTACGATATCAACACTGAGGTCCAGGAGATGCACTGTAGACATACCAGTTGCCTGTGGGCATCACGTGGCCACTTTCTTTCTGCATGTACACCAATAAATATCTTAACATGAAAAAGGAAAATCCTGTGTAGCCTCAACCATATACAAAGAACTACAGGCAACCAAGGAATGCTGAGAGTCTCCAGAGAAAAGTCCCCAAGTTGGTTATTCAACATGGTCAGTCCTGGAAACATACACACACAAACAACATTATATAGACTGAGAATGTTGTATTTATATATTTAGCATATATATATTATGTGTGTCTGTGTGTGTGCTTGTGTAATAACACAAAAGAATAGAAAAAGAAACATTTTATTTGAGAAAGAACAGGAGGTGTACATGGGGAGGTAGAGAGAATAAGAGGAAGGAGGAAACTGTATAACTTTATTTTAATTTCCAAAATTAAAAGAAAATTCAAAATTATATTTGACAGAGATGAGAGCATAGTAGTTGCACACATGATCACATGACATCGTGGTGGCTGTGACTACATGTGAAACAACACATGCACACAATCAAGTCAGCTCCAATCCCAACAGCCATTTCCAAAACAGCCTCTTAGTGTTGCTCCTCTGTCTGGGACACATCAATTGATGGTTGAGGGACAACAGTTTTCTTTAGGGATATGAGACCTAAGATTCTACTCATGGTGGATGGGCCCGCAATCACGCACATAGAGGCAGCACTCAAATAGCATTAACTAGACAGATGGACAGACAGACAGACAGACAGGGACTGAGAGACAGAGACACAGAGAGAAAGAGAATACATGAAGTTGGCAAGGAAAAAGTGGTCTAAGATATACAGGAAGAAATAAAAGGGGATGAATTTGATTAGATCATATTAATCATAGATATGTACAAACATTAAATATTTTAAAGACTTAAATAGTAATATCTAAATAAAGAAACTTGCAGCTTTAATATACAATATTTTAAACATTTTATTATATACACAAGCACTTAATAAGCATTGAGCCCTGGACCAGAAGCTGATGTGAAGTTCTTACATATGTGTCTTTCTCTTCTGATGTTCTGTAAATGTGTATTGTGTTCATTTATATAGCAACATGATGGATTTTTTTTAAAAAAAGGTTTTATTAAATGTTGTGACTTCAGTGAACCTATTTTTTTTTCTAGAAAGTTATTTTCTATATTTTCTTTAGGAGTTTTTCTATGTAGGTACAATGCCTTACATAATAAGTCTTATTTCCTGTTTTTCAAATTCGTATATTTTATCTTCTGTTATGAAGTTGAATCCAGATAGATAAAGTAGATACTCTTGCTTTCTTCTAATCTTCTAAAGAGGAAATAATTTGTTTATTGTGACAAATATCATGTTTAGTTGTAGAGTTTTGTAGATATTCTCTATGAAGTTGAGTAAATTTTCTTTTTGTCTGTGTCATTTGGAGGAAACAGTGAGTGCTATTTTGCATTGTATATGTGGTATGTGTCATGTGTGTAGGTTTGGAGGGTGCTAGGGAAATGATTGATTTTTAAGTTTTTGCTTCACAAGATTGTGGAGGCTGTCTAGAATAAAGTTCAGATTGGACAGGGGAGACCTAGAGACTTCTGTATTTGACAGAGTCTGAAGTTACCTTCACACAGGATTTCTGTTCAACGCAGAGGTAGGGGTGGTGGTGATGGGGGTGGCTTTTCTCCTTCTCTTTCTCCTTCTCCTTCTTCTCCTTCTCCTTCTCTTCTCCGTCTCCTTCTCCTTCTCCTTCTTCTCCTCTTCTTCATCCCCTTCCTCCCTCTTCTTCTTCCTCTCTTCCTCCTCCTTTTCCTTCCTTTCTTCCTTCCTTTCTTTCTTTCTTTCTTTCTTTCTTTCTTTCTTTCTTTCTTTCTTTCTTTCTTTCCTTTCTTGAAGCTTCAGATGATCCGTTCCTTTATGGACTTATTTTCCTAATGTTCACAGATTCAAATATTTATTTAGAAAAAATTTTCACAGCAAGATTCAAACAAATATTTAACCAATACCATGGCCTCCCCAGGTTTGTATACACGTAATTAACCATCAGAAATATATCTATATACATCAACTTTAATTGTATTTAGTCTTTCAGCAAAGACAGGAATGAAGTCATACTTCTGACCATTCTGTTAAGTAACCTGCAAGCACCTAGTAAGCGCTGAGCCCTGCTCCAGAAGAGAATGTGACATTCTTACATGGTGTTTCTTTCTCCTTTGGCATAACCAGATTGCAGTATATAGGAAACATTGCTTCAATGCAACAGTAAAGTCGTGACATCCAATTTTCTCTATCGAAGTAACTGGATATTTTCTATTATGCTAAGTCATCACTTTTCAGTAGCTCAGTTACAGAAAAGAAGCTGTTTTGTGAGGATTGTTGAATTGTTTGCTTTGGACTGAATCAATTACAATCCCTCACGTTATCACTTTTGCACCAAGCAACTTAGCACCCGTGAAACAAAATGGAGACCCAAGGACATTAGAATAATGCCTTTCTTTCTTGAGATTACAAGGTTTCTAAGGTTTTTGCACACATGTCCACTGCTCCTTTCCGTCATTCAAAATATTTGTCATATGCATTTTCTCAATCTTTTTCAGTTCTATATTTTGAGAGGAAATGGAAGAATACATCTTTCCCATCTTCCTCCCAAGCTCTCAGTTTGACATCATAAAAATCTGGCTTCCCTACATCTCTCAGAAATATAAGTAAAGGGGTGTTTCCTTCAATTCTTCCATTAATGAACAAGTTAATCATGCCAAACTTGTCGATAAGAGTCAAGTTCTTGTTTTCTCTCAAGTATTCTGCTATTCAATGTTAGGCATAAATTTATATACCATGATTTATTTTAATTCAAAAAGGGCCATTAATAATTCACCAGGGTAGTCCAGAGCATAACCTCTATGATAGAAAACCTAGATATGTGTCCTATTTTCTTTTGTAAGGGTCTTTGGTATCTTAATTTATGATTAGAAAGCATTAATATTAATTTCTAATAGACAATAAAATTAAAAAAGAGTTCAACTATTTCCTTCAAATTCTCTGAATTGTAATAGATTTATGAATCAGGCAGGGGATCATATAGAGTCACACACCTGGAGAGGAAATTATAGGCAACTGATAACTGCTGATAGAGAGTTATCCTGTCGCAGGGATGAACACTATCATTGTTTATTCAATACAACCTGGTCATCCTGGAAAACATATATAAATAAACCACAAAAATGGACCAGCAGATTTTAGTCATGATAAGGAAGAAGACGTAAAGAGTAGGGGTTTTGAGAAGAACTGGAGGAAACAGATTTGGGAGGAACTGAACGGATGAAAGAGAAGGGAGAAATGATATAATTATATTTTAATTGAAATGTATAACAAAATCGTATCTTAAAAAAACGCAAATTGCAAAAACTGAGGGATAATTCCGGGTTATTTAAGCATAAAGAATGAAGAGAAGTATTAAACTGGCTTTGACTCTAACCACCACCGTGAGCGGCTCCTTGGCTCATTCAGTGAGCACAGCTGTAGACAGGCATTGTGTTCGATTGCCACAGCCTGAGCCAGTGTGGATGAATACCTAGCTCACTGCTCAATCACACAATTGGCTCTCCTTTTCTCCATCACTTGATTTCAATTGCAACCTTTTGGTTTAAGCAAAGCGTAGCAACTGAGGGCCTACCATCAGCGATAGTGATGAAATACATTCCTGCCAGGCAAGGACATCTGTGGGGACGGAGGCAGAGAAAGGCAAAATAATACCACCCTGATCCAAAAGATCAGGAGCCAACTGGAGCCTCTGGACAAAGGAGTTGCTTGTGGCACAGAACAGATCTTTCCATTATCAAAGAGGCCCAAGGAGCAAAATTAAGGTACCACATGTAATGTATTCCCGCCTCCTCAGGGTCCAACAAAATGTCTGCTACAAGAACCTCATTGTGAGCCAGCATGAACCAGTTGGTGATACATTTCCATCCTCTGCAAACCAACCTTTGGTAAGGCACTGTGTTTCTCAGAACACCGATACCCCATTCACATAGGGGTAAAACACATTCAAGGATAAATTTTAAGTCTTCTAAATGCACATTGAGATTTTAAAATGCTATGAAAATGTAAGCAGAATGATTCTCGTCAGCCGCATCCATAATTCAATGGTTCTCAACCCGTGGGTCGTGACCTCTGACAGAACTCCTGGGTCTTCAAAAACACATTTACATTATGATTTGTAACAGGAGCAAAATTATAGTTATGAAATAGTAACAAAAATAATTGCATGGTGGGGAATCACCCCAACATGAGGAACTGCATTAGAGGGTTGCATCATTCGGAAGGTTGAGGACCACTGCTTTAGATGGACACCACCAAAGGCAGAAATACTATCCATTATTCCCAACAGAAGGCATAATTGGGAATATTTTTAAATACAAAAATGACTTAGCCTTCTGTTAATATTTCTGAAATCTTGTTGAATTTATAAGCATTACAAACTTCCATATGATCAATTGTGAATAAAAGATCAAAAACTACTCATAAAATAAAGTATTGGTGTCCAAAACGGGGTGGGAATTTTCCCTCAGAATACATCTAAATCAAAGGATCAACCCTGCCCCTCAATCATATTTTCACTGAACTTGACGTGATACAGTATTTTGTGATAAAACATCATTTTCCTTAAGAAAAATCTAGTAGTAAGTCATGTGTACATTTATTCTATTTCTGGAAATTTTATGTTATTCGTGTATGTGCTTTGTAAACATATGGTATGTTCCCTTTGAGAAATAGGAACAAAACCTTGAATTATCAAATTCAGGATAGTCTGTAAATCCATTGCATCCAGGCCTCAGAAAATGGTGAGGGCTTCCCATTTAATTACAATTAATAAAACATCAAACACCTCAGCACAGAAAAGGAGATAAACCTTAGCACACTAAGATAAGAAATGCAGAATGTCATGTGCAGATCCTTTCAGGGGCATTTTCAAAGATGAAAGACAGGAAGCAAAGAGGGCACAGGTGCCCAGTGATAAACAAACAAGCAAACGAACCAAAAAACACTGCAAAATGAAGGAAAACACTTTTCAGAGCTGTGCTTGAGACATGGTAAGACTCAAGGAGAATTATTTGGTGTGTCGTTAGAAATATATTTGCCATTAGCATCCTAAAATTGAAAACCGAAAGAGTGCAAACATTGGGTTTTGTCAATTTAGGGAATTAGGAACATTTTACTATTTTAATGAAACAAAAATACTGATGCAAGAGAAAATAGCATATATGAAATGTTTATGTATAATTCGAATGTGAAAATGCAGTCTTGAAATATTTAGGGCACGTAATATAAAGGTTAGTTTTGATTTTTATACTCTTGCTGGAACATCAGATATTTATGAATTTATATACATGCTGTTTCATATTTCAAATTCCTTGCTCACTCTCAGAGAACCTAATTTTCTTTCACAAAATCATAGTTATTTTTAATATACACTTTAAAAATATATTGGTTTCATTTCTGCCTTATGTTTTAAAAATTGTGAGATTAATGAGATATTTCTACCTCTCCTATGTTCACCTGTTTCTTAATCCAATCTGTACTGTCAACTAAGTAAATTATCTGTTTATTTTTTTAGGGCATATAGAATTCTATGTATTATTTATAGTTATTTATTATCGGTATCATTTTTGAGCCTATTATAATGATATATAAAGAATTACAGAAAAATTAACAATGATGTGAGCTTATCACTATGTAAATAAAAAGATTGTTTCTAAATAACTCACTTAGTCTAAAAGGACTTTCTTAAAATATTTATAAAAATTATATTTTATTTTATGAGTGTGTCACTCTGAATTACAGTTTAATAATAGATCCAGTTTATGTGTATTAGAATTAAGACTAATTTTAAGCAAGAAAGATCATCTTGGTGTGCCAGAACAAAGAAAATATTTGTCTTTGTCAAATAAATTTCAATATGTAGAACAGAAATGAACACTCTACACTGAGAAATACGCTGACTAAATGTAAAAGGTATAACAATTATACTCTGTGGGTTTGCTTAATTCTGTTTTGTTGTTTTGTTTCGAGATAGGATCTCATATAGCCTAGGCTGGCCATGAATTTGCTATACAGCCAGGAAAGATGACTTTCAACTTATTGTCTACCTACTTTTGCTTCCTTTGAGTTGAGATTACATTCATGCACTAATATGCTTGGTTTTATATGATTCTGGAAATTGAACTCAGTACCTCATGCTTGCTAGTCCACCAATCTACCAACTGAGCTATACCTCTCCCCGCTTCTCCATGATGTTGATGGAATCTATGTAAGCACCCTATTTGAATGAGAATTATCTTCCATAGGCTCATGTAATTTGAATACATGATCCCCAGTTGGTTGGACTGCATGGGGAAGTTATTGGAGCTTTAGTGGGTAGAGCCTCCTACATCATGGAGAGGCAGGCATTACGAGTTATAGCCTCATTCCACTTCCTGTTTGCTTGCTCTTCTTCTTATATGTGGAAAAAATTCCTCAACATGATGGATTCTCTCTCTAGAACCATAAACTAAAATCCTCTCTAACATGATTTGCTTTTGGTCATGGTATTTTATCACAGAAACAAAATGGAAGGTTGTTATCTGGAAAAAAATAGATTGTTGCTGTGAAAAAGCATGACCATGTTTTTGTTTGTTTGTTTGTTTGGTTGGTTGGTTGGTTGGTTGGTTGGTTTTGCTATTTTCTTGAAGGAATTTAGCTGTCTTTGGAAATTTGTCCTCCAAAGCTATTGACAGGGACAAGAAGAGCTTGGTAGTCTGTTCTGGCAGGAGCATGGAAGGTTGCGATATTGAGAGTAATGTAGAAGATATAGGCCTGGTTGATGACATTTCAGAGGGAAACAAATACTCTCTTAGTAGCTGGTTTATAACCTCATCCGTCTGAGGTTTTCAAAAAAGCATCTGGCTATGTTCTGCCCATGTCCTGATAATTTATGTGAGTCAAAATTTGAAAGACATGCATTAATTTATTTGGCAGAATGATCAACAATTTTCTTCTTGAAACATGGCTCAGGACTCAAGTGTAGATAACAGTGGCGTGTAAGAGGAGAGTTATGGAGCAATCAACCTGTAATCTCTGTCAATGAAGTCCTGACATCATTTCTGCCTCTCTAACCGCTGTGCAGGGGGTTGGGCATGAAGACACAGAATGCCAGGAGTCAGGAAGGGAAGAGCATCATGTGTAAACGTTCTAGTTGTCAGTCCTTCTAAGAATTAGGATCACAGTACTAAATCTTGATAGAGATCTGTTATTATACGAAATAATTGTAGGTTAGGTACTCAACTGGCCTTCAACCTCAGAATCTATTGTACACTTCCCATACCAAAAAATCCAGGTTTTACTTCTTTTCTTGCCATGACAAAACAAACATTTTTCCCCAGAATAAAGATATAACCATATTTTATTTTATACTACACAACAATGTGGTATTTTGGAAAACTTGGAACACTTAAGCACATGGTTAAAGATTTTTATATTGAATTAAAATATAATTACAAAGCATTTAATTGCTTGTCCTGCATATTTTGAACATTGGGACGTGTTCCAAATTTGTACGTCAGATTATATGAGCAGTAACATAATTGCTCTTTTTTTTCAATCTCAGAAAGTGAATGAAAGTCACAAAATAATATGGATGAGAACAGAAACATCAATCTACCAACAAAACTGTTTAACTTTATCTAAAGGAGTTGGCGTATTTTCACATAGGAATAGTAAGGCATGTTTCATGCTTTTCAGAAAAATCTAGCCAATAACAACAGATTAAATATTCACCGAAAATGGGTGTTCTTTTAGCTATTTCTTTGAAAATAACAATTTTAATGTATTCCAGTTTTAGAATATTCTCAAGCTCTAACAGTAAACAAAATTTACTCAAGGATTTACAAATAAAAAATCCTTATAAAAAATCCTTATATAAAATCCTGTGGCCTTTTAAGAGTGGAATTACCAAACTTGTTAAAGATATATCATGAATCAAGGGAATCTTACAAGAGGAATCAATTGAAGTGCCAACATTTTGGAAGAAATCAGTGGAGAGAAAATGCTCATACCATTTGCCTGTTGGTCATTTTTCTCCAAGAGAACATTCTCCTTCACTACAGAAATAGGATATTACACAAGATCACTACCACAACGGAGTAGAGAGTTGCTCAGAATTTAAGACCACTAGCTGCTCTAGCAAGATGCCTAGTACCAATCCCCAATAACCACAGAGCAGCTTACAACTGAAGTAACTTCAATTTCTTGAGATCTAGCATCGTTTTCTGGTCACAAGCATTACATATGGACTTGGCACATACATAAAAATACACGAAACACTCATATACATATAAGATAAAACAAATCTATAACAAAACAACAAAGATGATGACCACCTGCCTGACTTCAGAGTACAGGTCTAGTTGCTTCCCTTGCTTGACATGAATCACAAGACTCATCTCTCTAGCTAGAAATACCCTGAAAGCCCGTCATGCCATTCCAATCTACAGCTCATTCTGACTCTCTCCAAATCTTTCTTTTACTGACAAGTTTCCCCATATTCTTCCCATGTTTTAGATTTATTTCCTGTCTTGAAATCAAAAATAACATATCCCATAGGGATACCTATTTTTCTTTTCTGAGATTAGATTACATATTTTCTTTTTTTCTATTTTTAAAAATTTCTATTTACATGTAAACATTTCTAATAATACTTGTTTGAGATTATAATTACATCTTTTCCTCCTTCCCTTTCTTCTCTCAAAACCTTCCATATATGTATACATACATGTAATACTATGGCTGTTGTGGTTCTAAAATGTTCAAATAAGATCTCTCTCTCTCTCTCTCTCTCTCTCTCT
>NW_021604786.1:496168-512807 GCF_004785775.1 Grammomys surdaster
TATATATATATTCCTAAGTACACATAAATACATCCTGATCAGTTGACCAGTTAGTATGCTACCTACATGTATGTTTACATATTTACATAGTTGATCATATGGAATTGGTATGTTCTCTACCAAGGGAGAGTACTTCTCCTCTTCATGTAGAGTTGAGTCCTTACTATGAGTATTCCCTGACCGCTTTAGCATGTCTACTGTTTAGCTCATGATTAAGTAGTCATATTGGTGAGAATTCATGGGTATATCTCCTAACACTCCTAGGAGACAAAATTTCACAGCAAACTCCCTACACCTCCAGGTCTTACAATCTTTACACCTCCTCATCTGCAATTATCTCTGAGCCTTAGGTCTGAGAAATGTAATTATATGTGTTTGAACTGAACTCAAAACTCTGCATTATGGTTGGTTGTGGTTTTCTTTAATGGTGTTTATCTATTGCAAAGACTAGTTTCCTTAACAAGAAAAATATATCTGTGAGTATAAGACAAATACAGACTGTTGTTACAAGTTACAGGGGTCTAGTAGAGTGTTGTCTGCAGATTTTCTTCCAATATTCATGACATCAGCATAAATAATTGGCTTAGTTTCCAGTTCCAGGAATGATATCCCTTTTGTTGAATGGGTCTTAGTCCAATTAGAGAGCTGTTGGTTACTTTCAAGGTATATGTGCCACTATTGGCCCCTTAAGGTTATTTTGCATGCTGGTCACTGTGGTCCATGGGTGTAAGCAGGAAAATAAACATGTCCCTTTCTGATACCATGAAAATTATTTCTCTGGAAAAAGGCTTTCAGCATACTTTTAGCTCAAGGATCTCTGGGCCATGTATCAGAAATATGTAGTATCTTTAGCAAAAGGAACTTACTTTTCAACTCTGGGGAACAACCAAAGGCAACAGCATGGCCTATAAGGTTTTTGTGATATAAAGAAGTCAGAACCCCCCCCCCACACACACACAGAGTGAGAGAGACACAGAGAGAGATTTTATTTGATTTTCAAATTCTTTTATAAATTAAAATTCAAAAACAACATTAACTAGTAGCCATTAACCCAAGTAAACCATTAATTTATATAATTCTACCCTTAACACACTTTGGTTTGTGTTCTGTTCAATTCCAATCCAATAGGATACTGCTAGTCTTATATTACAGTGCACTTGAAAATGAGTCTCCTAGAAACTGGTCATGCCAACACATTGCTGAGAATGGCACCTTCTTGCTGGTCTTTGCTACATGTTCCCTTGTAACATATATGCAACACCATACCTGTTTTGATTCTAGAACATTCTAATGAGATATGTTCTCTAGACATTTGCCTCACAAGGACAGAAGTTTAAGGTAAGCTATTCATTCAGTCTCACTCTATCATCCTGGTAATAAAGAAATCAAAACAACAAACAAACCAAGAACATGACGTTAGCCACTGAGCCCTCTCACCATCCCCCCTGAGCCATCTCACCATCCCCCACTGAGCCCTCTCACCATCCACCCTGAGCCATCTCACCATCCCCCACTGAACCCTCTTACCATCCCCCACATATACTGTTTTGTATAAAAAAGTTTTTGTATAAAAAAGAAAGAAAAAGTTTGCATAGCAGACTCTTGAACCTATAGAAGAACAGTGAATGATTTCATTTCAACCACTTGGTCATCCCTTCGGCCCATCCATGTACCTTTTTACCTGTATTTCCTGCCTTAGTCAAGGTACTCCTCATTAATTTTTGTATTTAGTGTTCTTTGGGATGAACACTTACCACCCATCAGAAATTGGTTTTCTCCTTGACTTATTATAGGTACCATTGTCAGTAGATTAAACTCTCAATAATATTTCTTAAAATCCAGAGATGAAAATGCAATGCTACATAAACCACAGAGAGCCCCACTTGTAAATAGTTATTCATTTGCCATCTGTATTTAGTAAGCTTTAAACAAACACAGGAATGTTCTGTATTTAAATGTATATACTATCAAATCTTGCTCAATGACATTAAAAATAAAGTTACTACAACACTGGATATTGTTTTCTGAAATAATTTCAACAATTGTGTTTGATAGCAAAACTATAGGTATATCTTCTATAAAACTTTGTAATTTATGAAGAATATTTATAAACCATTACATGTATTGGGTTATTTATAAAACATTACATGTATTTTCTCTCTTTTATTTAGAGATGAGAAAAATATATAGTTTGTGTAATCAATAGCCTTTTGACATACATACATATATATATACACGCATAACATATTGTAAGGGTCCATGATACATCGAAGAATGATACCCAGGACTCAAATAGTATACAAAAACGAAGAGGGTTTTATTCTACAGAAGTCCAGCATGCTGGGGCCTACCATCTTCCAAGATGGAGGGACCCTGAAGTAAGCTGCCTGGCCTGATTTAAAGTACATTATGGGAATTCCAGGAGATGTAGGTGACCTCTATCTCAATCTTGGCTCTACCTCTAGGGACATTGCAGAACCATTGCTGGGGCCTGGGGGACTGGAAAGTATTCAAAGGGAAATCTGGAAACTGTTGCTAAGAAGTCTGGAAACTGCTGCCGTCCCATTGTTCTTCCCTCAGGCCAGGTTGCAGGGTAGCTTCTGAGGCCTAGACTTGTCTGGATTTGCCCAGTTCTTGGAACCAGCAATTTAGGCCTAGTCTCCTGAACTGCCAATTTGAAGCCTGTCATGGAATCAGCCTAGCCTTCTCAACACTACATGTATGTGTTCAGACATACATATTTCAATTTTAAAGTACATGGTTATCTGTAAATATATAAAGTTACATCTAGATTTATAAAGCTTTTTCAGACAAAATTAGAAATACATACTTTTTATAAACACTAAAAATACTCTTTGATTAGCAGTGGACTGATCTTGCTAAAAGTATACTATGGGTTGAAACTATAAGGTTAAGATAGTCTTAACATTTAACTTAGCTAACTTCAAATCTTTGCTTAGCCTATCAGGATTGTATTCTGGACAATCAATAACCTACAGCTAAGAAAATAAACTAGCAGATAATTGGTCATGATTTTAGCTATCTTTTGTGATTTATTAAATACAGGATTCTGTGATGCTATAGAGACTTCAGAGTTTATGACAGACAGGCTGATGAAGACCTGTCACTTGCTGCCGTGATAGCCCTTCCTCTCCAGGAAATTCCACATAGCACATCACTGGGACAGACAAAGTCAGAATGCAGACTTGAATATTAAATTAAATATGTATTGTGTAGCATTATCCTCTGGACTGAAAATGGGGAAAGATCTTTAAGATTCAGAATGTCAATAACTCACAAGTTTCAGAAAAATCCCTGAAACTTACAGGATTCACAAATCCTCTCTTTCCCCAAGGTTACATAAGCAGTGACGACTACTGAGGAGATGAATCTCTGACCTATTGAGCCATTGGTAAGTAGTAGAAAGAGGTCCAGTATTGTAGCTTTCATAAATGGACACTGTCATGGTGTTCTTGGGGATAGAGTCATACAGGCATCGTAAATAACCCTTTATTTTCCTTTGTGGAAGTAACCCCAATATATTTATTGACTCACAAAGCTGGACATTCATGAAATACTTATTTTGCTCTGTTATCGTTGCCCTATCTGGGGTATTTTGACATTTTTTTTCAAGTCTCCCTAAGAAGAGTTACACCAGCATGAATACATCTGGTTTTCTAATCATTTTAAAAGTAGTCTAAGCAACTACTGTAAACGTTAAATTTATTTTTATAAATCAAAGACTTGTCTATTCTAAAAACTGGTCAATTTGGAAAGAACCATAATAACTTTTATAAAATTGCTGCAAATACAAAACCATAAATTGGAGCAATCATAGAAAGTAAAATAAGCAGACATAATTTTAAAAAGCTACCTACAAAACTATAAAACTTTCAACCTAAGATGTATCCTGTCTATAAGTAATGTAGGCTCAGGGGAAGGATCAGAGACTGAGGGAATGGCCAACCAATAACCAGCCCAACTTGACACTCATTCTGTGGGTAAGCACCAATCCCTTAAACTATTAATACTGATATGCTTGAAGACAGGATGTTGCCTAACATGTTGTCCTCTGAGAGGCTCCACCCAGCAGCTGACTCAGAGAGATACAGACAGACATCCACAGCCAAACAGTAGATGGATCTTAGGGACTCTTACAGAAGAATAGGAGGTAGGATTGTGGGCCCAAAGGGGATAGGAACTTCATAGGAAGACCAACAGAATCGGTGAACCTTGACCCATGGGGCTCTCAGATTCTGAACCACCAACCAAAGAATATATACAGGCTAGACCTAGGCCTCCCCACTCATATGTAGCAGATGTGCAGCTTGCCCTTCATGTGGGTCCTGAACAACTGGAAAAGGGGCTTTCCCAAAAGCTGTTGCCTTAAGTATGATTTGTTCTACTTGCTGGGCTGTCTTGTCTGGCTTCAGTGAGAGAGGAAGCACCTTGTCTTGCAGAGACTTGACGTGCCAGGGTGGGGGCGATACCCAGGGAGGCCCCCACCCACTCAAAGGAGAAGGAGAGGGAGATGGGGGAAGGATTGTGGGAGAGGATGACCAAGAGCAGCAAAATGGATATAAAGTGGATAAGGAAATAAAAAATTAATCTGAAAGGAAAACATTAATTTTAACATACATTCAAAACTATACAAATCTCTGAGGTACCATGTCATATACTAATACACACATACACTGTGTCATGTTTAAGTTAGCTTAAATATGGCTGCATTCTCAAATATGTATCAATGCTTTACGAATGAATTTTCTAAAAATATTATTGTGTAAAAAAACTAATACATTTATATGTAAATGCTCTTGAAGGCAAGCCTTAATGATGGAACAGGCAACACCCCCACAGCTCCTAAGTAGGCCATACTGTGCTATGTCTCCAGCCTTTTGACTATGATGACCCTCAGGACCCAGTGTTCATTCCTTCTGGATTTTATCTCCAATTCCCATTCTTCCTGTGTGCCTGGCTTCATATACACAAATATATTCACTAATATCTGAAATTTGCCATTTCATAATATCAATTTACAGAAAAGAAAAATATTTAGATTTACAAATTCAGTACTTCTCAGTAGAAAGGATATCTGCAAAAAAAAAAATGAACAGAAATAATGTTTGCAATTAGCACAGCTTACCCAGAACCCCAATCTGAAGTGCACTGTATAAATGAGCACTAGCTGGGAACAACTGGCCTTTCTCTGTATCTTAAAACTTTGCAGGAATGGAGCACTTGGAGAAATAAACAGACACTGTAAATAAATATGGTTGCTATGGAGATTACAAAAGGATGCTAAATAAAATCCAGGACACTTATCTAAAATTCAATGAGCGTATTTGTCAGATAAACCAACAGATGTCATGACTCAGTGACTGATCATCTCAACCAGAGTGTAAGTCTAGAATCACGTTGAAATTACGTTCACATTGCTATAAAACACGTAAGTCATAACATCCTAAATAAAAATCCTAGACACACAGATATTTATGACAATTCTTTTCAGTTCATTATGATGTCATGAATTTTAATATCACTTGTAGAAAGTTAGAGATGTGCATGAAAACTTTATCCTCTATACTAGCCTTTAAACATCCATCATTTATAAATCCAGGATACCTTTTATTCCCACTATATGGACTTTGAGTCTGTGGTTTGGTGCCTATAGGAAGAAGACACATGTGGAGTCAGGAATTGTAGATAGGTTTATGTCTTGGTTCCTACAGAAATGATAGGTACTTGGCATAGATAGAACCATGTTCTATTACTTACTTTGGTTAAATGTTGGTTGGAGCTCCATAAATCTTGGTTTATGTGTAATACAGAGACATTAATATGTTTCTTAAAAACAGTATTTAAAAACTGAAAAAGATACAAAGGTATTTTAAAATATTTCTAAGCTGTATATTTTCAATGCTGGCAATATTCAATAAGTAGTAGCTATTCATGTTATCAATTACATATTTTTTTTCTCATCCCAACCTTTTTTCTGAAGCACTAAAATCAAATACAAATCTCACTAGCTTCTAAATCTCAGTGTTTCTAAGTATATTTCATCATCTTTATAAATCAGATCTCTACAAAACCTCCCTGGCTTTCCTTAGGATATGATAGCCAAATTCCTCAAGATCTTTGCCAGATGGGAGCCCAATACTAGTTATGAAGACACTGGAAGGCAGAAGAAAAAAAAAAAAGAACAAGAGGTTCTTCCTAATTTCAACATCATGGAAGGAAGAATCTTTTTAAAAAAAAGATTAAGTATTTTAAAAGTTTAAGCTCTAAGATGCCTTCCAGGGGTTCTGCAGGGGAATGGTAACATACATATTCATCATGACCAACACAAGCAATGTTTAAACAGATGCAGTGAACAGGGATTCAATATTTAACATTGGTTTCAAATTCTTCCTGAAGTTCTTTCTTATCAATAATCTGTAATCAATTATGCACCTTTTGAAAAGTTAAAAACTTCTTACCTTTGAAATTCCTCATAATTTACACATAGGTGTTTTAGTATAAAATCTATTGGGGGCTCTTTGGGGTAGTAGGCGTCACTTGTAAGCTTGTATGTGTACACTGTATAAAGGATACATTGTATGAGAAGGGAGTTTTTAAAATAAAAGTAAAAAAAAAAAGAAGTAGAAATAGAAAAAAATCGTAGAGTTTCTAAACTCAGAGATAGAGGAGAATAATAGTTAGGGTTTCTATTGCTGCAAAGAGACACTGTAAGCTCAGCAATTCTTATAAAGGGAAACAGTGAACTCTGAGAAGGAGGAGGAGGAAAGATTTTAAGAGGGGATGGAAGACACCAAGGAGACAGGGCCTTCTAGACACACCGGGACTGATGCGTACAGACTCACAGAGACTGTGGAAACATGAGCAGGGTCTGCACAGGTCTATGCATCCCTAACCCAGAAGATACAGCCAATTGATAACAGCTCATAAAGTAATTATTAACTTTCTCCATCGTATTCTCAAAGGATACACAAACCACACTTCAAGGCAGACCCGATGGCCAGCAGTAGATGGAAAACACAAAATTAACCCAATGGTATTCTTTTTAAATTTTCTTTTGCTTTTTGTTTTCTTTGTCATACAATGCATTTTCTTTGCCTTTTCCCCTTGCAGATATTTTGCTTATATATTATGGTCTCTGATTTTATTTTTAATGGGTTTTCTGTGTGTGTCTCAGCATCTGCTTCTGTTTCTTGTGCTCTTTCTTTGGTTCTTTTTATTTCCTATGGGTTTGTTTTGCATGACTCTGGATTGATGTATTTTTTTAAATTTTATTTTACTATTATAATTTTTAGTTTAGAAGCCTGTTTGTATTCTAATGAGAGAAAGAATGGCTTAGAAAGATGAGGAAATCAATCAAGTTCACAGAACAATTACTTTGGGAAAAGGCAAAGTTGGAAGCTAAAATATACACAGAAATATAATTATATGAGGATCCCAAAGTATCTCAAAAAAACACATATACAGAATTAATTTTGTAAAATGTTGGTATATGTTTATACAAGAATTATATACATATGAAAACAGAATATTGAGGATGATTGAACAAAAAATTATAAACACCGACTTACAGGTACTGATTTGAATCAAGTTTTGATTAGAGAGAAGGAAAACATTCTTTGAAGCTTATGCTAGGTCAAATTCATTTGTATTGTAGAAACTTAAATGACCTTGATCTAAAACTGTGAACATGGGCCCACCTGTGACAGACTGAAGTACTGAACGTGGAATACAAAGTAATGTGGGTTTTAAAGGCATTCTATGGTAATAAGAATTTGACCTTAGAGCAGGAAATGAATTTTTAAATAGTTAGATAAAAAACGGCAAGCCATAAAATATTAGATTTATAGCCAAGACTCTTATTTTTAAAGTGATAAAATTAGAAGCGTTAAAAATGAGTGCACCAGCTTCAAAAGGAAGATACATAATACACACGTGACGGGCGAGTTTCTGTTTCAAGAAAATTAAGATTCTTTAGATCAATAAAAACAAGAAAGAAAATTGAAAACAGTCAAGTTAATTGGTAAAGCATTTCACAGATATGGTGAATGAATCTTCAATAATAAATATATTAAATGTGACTCACCTCATTAATAGCAAATGAAATAAAAACTGAGACCATAATTAAATGCCACCATGCACAAAAAGTCCAGAACTGGTTCATCGATATAGACTGTGACAATTATGTACTTCTGAATTCTCATATACACCCACTTCGAAAATGGCCAATCATTTTCCAGAAAACACATATTAACCAAGACCTATAGTAATTGTACTGCCAGACCTACATCTGACAAAAGAATCTACTAATAAAAATCCAACCAAACAAAACACCAGTACCACCACCACCACCACCACCACCACCACCACAACCACCACCATCACCACCTCCACAGTCACCACCACCAAAAAACAAATGAATGAGTCAAGATTCCAAACTGAGACAGCTATCATCAAAAGTTCAATGAGTAAATTAAAGGGACTGTTGTTATATGATTTAGAGACATGTGGCAAGACACTTAGGAAGGATAGAATTGTAAATATGACAAACATATGAGAATGTATAAGTATGCAAGGATAAAACATGGCAAATACAGGAGAAGGAAAAGACGAGCAATACATAAAATAATATGCTCTATGTGGATGGTGGGCAGAAAAATAAATTAATACTGAGAATGTGTGTTCGGGTTATAAATGGAAAAATATAAACCAGGATCTGGCTTCCACAGAAGGGAAGGCACCTGAGTTCTGTAAAGGAAGGGAAAAACAATTAAGAAAAATAGGGAAGGGCTCCAGGAACAAGACCCTGCAGGGTCTCCATGGTCTTCTCTCTGGGATGCTGAACTGCAAATACCTATTCTGTGTAAGCTTATATTTATGCTCTCTTTGAAAATAAGAAAAGACATGAAAGTGCAATGCTGTGATTTGTATTGCTGGTTTTTCATTTGACATAGCAAGCAGTGCCATGGTCCTCTAAGCCAGTGGCTCTCAAATTGTGGGTTATGATCCACGTTGTGGGTTGTGACACCATTGTGTGTCAAATGACCCTTCCTTTCAGTGATCGCATGCCATATATCCTGCATATCAGATATTTACATTACGATTCATAACAGCAGACAAACTGCAGTTACAGAGTATCATTGAAAATAATTGTATGGTTGGGGTCACCACATGAGGAACTGTATTAGAAAGGGTCTCATCTTTAGGAAGGCTGAGAACCACTGCTCTAAGCAAGCTACTGTTAGTGGGAGCTGCTCAGGTAAAGCCAACTTTGGAATGTAAACCATTATCATATGAAGAGGTCTATTACATAAGAATGTTAGAAAATGGACTATGGAGATGACACAGAGGACCTAAGTTGGTTCCTAGCTCTTCTACAATGTTTCACAAACATCTGAGACTCCAGTTCCAGGGGATTTGATGCTCGCACTGAATTCATACAGTGCATATTCATACATTCAGGAGAATACTTATATACATACTATAAAAATAAAATACTTTAAATTACTTAAATAACTATAGAGATTAAAGTAAAAGGAAAAATATCAAGTAATACAACTTATTTGATGTTTATTTCAAGATTGAACAAAGTAATTGGTCAATATTTCCTAAGAAGAACTTTTATTACATTATTCAGTTTCTGCCATAAATATTTTTGCTCAGATTTTATAGTGCTACAGGACTATATGAAGTATTTATAAATCTTAAATGAGTTGGTTTTGAGTCTTTCAGTATATCACATGATGATATTCATTAGTATGGTGGACAACTGCAGAGATGGCTCCGTAAGAGAATTTGCTGCACAAACATTAGGTAAAAATCCAGGAATGTTGTAACCCCAACCTGTGTGAGGCTGAGACCGAAGAATCTTTGGGGATTGGTGGCCATCAGCCTAGCTCCATCTTTAAGGAGAGATCCTGTGTCAATGGAATATTGGGGAGAGTGATGGAGAAGGAGAGCCAACATATTGTTCTCGTTTGGTACATGTGCAGGGACACACAGCAAACATACACACACACACACACACACACACACACACACAGTGCTGGGCATGCATAACTGGCCAGATAAGACAAGGGAATCAAATGTACGCCTTAGTGTCCAGGCAGAATAAAGCACAAGCTTCGCCTTCTGCCAAAGTCTTAGTAAAAGAGAGTTAAAGAAGTAAAGAAGAAAGAAGCATTTCAGGTTGGATCCAACTTGACTGCTTGAGGCTCACAGCTACATTCCAGGGTCTCAGTGTAGCGGAAGTCATAGGTGGGACTGTTCATTACTGAAATGCTCCTAGATGACCTCAAAAAGTACTTTTAGGTGCCTAAGCACGTATGAGAACAAACACAGGTGTGAATAGTATCTTGTATAGCTAAGCTATTCACTGCATCTAAAGAGAGGGAGGGAGAGGCATTTAGAGAAATAACCAGCTGCGCAATATTATTGGGTTTAGGAAGCAAATTGAGAGGCTACTAAGTAATTTGCCTCAAGAAGTTTATCTGCTCTATTCGTCTTTGGTATTTCTCAATGATGTGGAAAACCGGAGGGCATGAAGCTCTTAGGGAGGTTTACATTTAATGAGGATTGTATCATTCCACAATTCATTAGCTTAAAATAAAAAATAGAAATTCAGACTAATCATATATATATATATATATATATATATACATACATACATACATATATACATATATATGTAACACACATACATGCACATGGGATGGGGTATATTTGGCAGCCAGTAACTTACTGCAACTTAATACATGGGCCCTTCCTAGTGCAGTTTCTATATTATAAACTGTTTCATTTCATGGAAGCATGCTTCTCTATTTCTCTGGAATGAGATCTCTCAACTATCCTAATCTACAATCCTATACCCTTGATTGAACAAACAGCATCAGAGCTCCTTATTCATTCTTCTATCAGTTATAATACTTACTAAACCCTAAGAGTTAAAAGTAAAAGGCCTTTAATACCTAGTCATTTGAGCCATCTGCACTTGGCATTAGCATTCAAGGTTCCTCAGAGCTCCAAAATGTTAAACATAAGCGTTTGTTTGCCTAAGAAACAGTGGGTGCCGCCTCACCTCTGCCATTATTTATAAGGCTCCTCTGATGAAATCCTCACACATAAAAAAGCCACTTTAACAAACAGAACAGGGCCCACAAAACACTTCACCATCACAAGGGGGTGACTGTGGGTTTCAGGCGCTAGTAACTGATCTTATTCTTTTCTTGATGAGATAAAAGATCTAGTTGCCTTTCATAGCTTGTGCATGCATTTCCATTAAGCACTAAAGTGATTCAAGATGCTTTAAGCCCTAACACATCCTTTAGAAATTATAGCTGTTAAGCCCAGGGTGATGACACACACTGTAGTATCAGCATCCAGTACATGGAGGCAGAAGTATAAAGAGTTCAAGGTTATCCCCAGCAACATAGATCCTAAATGTGGCCTGTTTTCAAAAAAATTTACAACCTCAAAAAGAAAAAGAAAAAGAAAAAGAAAGAATGGTTGTAGCTATTGTGTTATATGGAAATTGAACAGTTCCATGTAGTTACAGTAGAAATTACAATATTCCCCGTAGAATAATCTTGGAAGATCATTTTAGAAATTACCCCATGTGTCTTGTCTACACATTATGCCAAAAGAGCACAAGGAAACTTCTATTTTTGACCAGGCGACAGTGTTTTATACAGTGAGTTTAAAAGTGAAGCTGGGTAAGAATTTTTATATATTCAATCCAACCATGCTCTCAACTTCGGTCTTGTTGGGTTCTGAGTTGTTGGACATTCTATATGGAGTCAGGAGGTTTGAAGGAAGAACCTCTTCTCCACCCTACATTATGCCCTTCAAGGTTAAATATGCTTGCCTTTCCCCGTGCTGCTCACTTAGGACAGTTAGTGTCCTAAGCAAAAATCTTAATTTTGATATTCATTAAATAATGTTTTCTCTTCTCTTATTATGAGCAAAAAAAATAGACACTTGATGCTTTAAAAACTGAGCTGAATCCAATTATGAACTAACCAACCAAACAACAAAAACCTTTTTGATTGACACCTAAAATAGAAAGCCTCACAGGGATTAACATCCGGTCATTGGTAGATATCAAACCCAGTAAAGAATGTGGTTGAACTTCTATAGCCCCTTTGTACTTTTTTTTCAGCAGGTTTTGTGAACCCCAGGCTATCCTTGAACTAAAAATATAGCCAAGGATAACACTGCCTCCATTTCTTTGGTGGTTTGAATATGCTTGGCTCAGGGTGTGGCACTATTAGGAGTGTGGTTTTGTTGGAGTAGGTGTGGCAATGTTGAAGGAAGTGTGTCACTGTGGAGGTGGGCTTTTGAGACCTTCCTCCTAGCCATGTGGGTGGCAGTCTGCTCCTGGCTTCCTTTAGATGAAGATATAGAACTTGAGGGCTGGAGAGATGCCTCAGTGGCTAAGAGCACTGAGTGCTCTTCCAGAAGTTCTGAGTTCAATTCCCAGCAACCACAAGGTGGCTCACAACCATTTGTAATGGGATCTGATGCCTGCTTCTAGTGGGTCTGAAGAAAGCTACAGCGTACTCATAAACATAAAATAAATAAATCTTTAAGAGAGAGAGAGAGAGAGAGAGAGAGAGAGAGAGAGAGAGAGAGAGAGAGAGAGAGAGAGAGAGAGAGGTAGAGCTCTCAGTTACTTCTCCAGTGTCATGCCTTCCTGGACACTGCCATGCTTTCTGCTATGATGATAATAGACTGAACCTCTGAACCTGTAAGCCAGCGCCAATTAAATGTTGTCCTTATTAAAAAAAAAAAGAATGTGGTTGAAGCCAACCATATTGATACTGTGACCGTAGCTTCATAAAGAATTTGAAGATGATAGACAGGAGATATTCTTAACTGAACCAATAAACACAGACAAAGAGTAATAAAACCACCCTGATTTTTCTATATAAAATATTACTTGCATAGTAGTTGATAATAGAACGCATTTATTAAAAACCTTGTGCCCACGAATTAGTCAGTAACTAAGGCAATTACAACAGTGTGAACTTTAGCTTGTCGAGAAATAACATGCAAATTCCTGATGGAACGGTGTGGAAGTGAGAGAGTTATATCAGCTACAGACAACATCTAAACACAGTTTTAATTTTTTCACAGTAAGGGACAGTCAATAGATTCTGAGGCTCCCAGGACCAATAACAAGCACCACAGAAACAGGTTTCCAGGAAATAATTAAACAAGAATCAGAAGCCAAATCAGAACATCTCTCATTTCAGAATGAGTAAACCTTAATACGAAGAACCATCTAGTTTTTAGTAAATAAACATTATGATAAATTTGTGGGGTGTACTATTAAGCAGTGACAGAGAAAAGATAACAAAAGGAAATGCATGAGATCTTGTTTTCAAGGAAAACATGCAATCTAACAAGGAACTGGGAGGAATCTTCATGAACTGAGCACAAGGTTGGTTAGTTTGCCTGTTTGATGCTACTGAGAAACAAGTGTCATTTTCTAAGTTCATGATCATTCTCTCTCTCTCTCTCTCTCTCTCTCTCTCTCTCTCTCTCTCTCTCATTCTTTCTCTTTGTCACATACACACACTGTCTCTGTCTCTCTTTTTTTTCCTCTCTCTCTCTCACACACACATATGTAAGAAGTTATCTAATGTTTTTGAAATATGAGGAAATGACTCTGTTATCTAGACAAAGATGAAGCTAGAGTCGCCTAGAACTAACTCTTAAAGCAACGAGGTTGGAAAGGTACATTAGTTTTTCTCCACATATTCAACTTCTTTGCAAGTTAAACAGTCTTGTTAGAAACAAAACTAAAGAAAATCCTACAGGGAAAATAATGATAAGGCTTCTCCAACCTTCCCACAAAGGCATTCTTAATGGTAGATGAAGGGAGAACCTTGAATTTCTCAGGGAGTGTTCAAAGCACGCCTTTAAAACAAGAGAATCTGCTGTCTTCTAACACTGTAATTTTACTTTAATCTTTCTTATTATTTAAAATTCTTCTTTTGTAAATTAATACTTATGTCTTTGGGATATCTGCTACTTTCAGTTCAGAGAATAAGTTCCTTCAGAGCAGAGGAGTAGGGTAGGTATGGTACCTTGTGACTAGTATTGCATCCACTTGTCAATGGATCTGTGAGGAGAGAGATAATGTGAGGGACAAATGAATAAAAAGAAAATATAATGACACATGTGTAAGAAAAATGCCACAAGGAAGCTTAATAATTTGTATGCTAATTTAAAAAAAATCTTTAGAAAGTTAAAAATATGAGGGAATTTGAACAACACTAGCTGGTGATTGGAGCTATAATTACTCTATCAATATCATACTTAATACTTTATTGTGGAAAAGAATAGTGAGTCTCAGCACAGTATTTTGAATTTATGCAAATCTGAAACCCTTCATATGCCAACACCTAAAAGAATCTAAAATGGCCTATTTATTTTGGATTAATCATATCTCAGAGCAAAGACATCCTAAAAGTTTTTTTTTTTAAACAGGGAAAACATTATCCTTGCTACAAATATTGTAGAGAATAAATTCCACAAAACAATGTGGAATATAAGATCTCATGAGATCCTCCCAGATTCCTGCAGTATAAACCAAACATTTCTCAATTCATGTGACAGTAGAAGTACAGCAAAATAATAACCAGATGATTTCAAGAAACTGCATATATCTATATCCTATATCTATATCCATATCTATATCCATATCTATATCCATATCATCTATATCAATATCTATATCCATACCCATACCTATATCTATATATTCAAAGCACAGGAACTTGATCTTGGAATTCTTGAAAGTGGGCCAATAAATCTACTCAGCCTGTTGGTTTTGATTTGAGGATTGAGAGTCAAAGATAAAATCAAGAATGGACACTTTCAATTTTACCCCAAGCCATCCCACACTAAAATTTTGGGTACTAAAATCATAAGATTTTGCAGTAAAGAACAAAAGAGACATGGATGAGCCATTATAGAGAAGACGTAAAGCTGTGCTACACTATGGAGTACCTTACAACCCGCTACCCACAGTATCAGTGCAAGAAATATGGAGAAGTCTTTTCTGCTTGGATTCTCAAAGAAGACAAAGGTCAGTTTCCGAAGAACCTGACAATATTAATGATGCTCTACTATCCTTGCAGACAGGAACCTAGCACAGATAGCATAGCTGTGTCCTGAGAGGCTTCATCCAGGATGCAGATGCGGTAGTCCACAGCCAAACATTAAGCACAGCTCCAAGAGTCTCACGGAAGTGTAGGGGATGAAGCTGAGCAAGCCAGACACTACAAGAAGACCTACAGTGTCAAATGACCTGGAACGATGGGAGCTTACAAAGACTGGACCACCAACCAGGGAGCATGCAGGAGCTGGACCTAGGCCCCCTACACATTTGTGGCTAATGTGCAACTTGGTCTTCATGTGGGTCTTCTAACAAGTGGAGTGGGGGCTGTCTCAAGGTAGGGTGTTTTCCAAAGGAGGCTCCTCTTCTCTGAGGAGAAGGGAGAAGGGGCAATGGTGGGGGTAGAGGGCGGGGCGGGATTGTAAAGGTGGGACTAGGAAGAGAAGAGGGAGGGATGTGATTGGCATCTAATGTGAGTAATATTTTATTAAAAAAAAAAAAAGAAAGAAAAGGAGAGGTGCCCAAGTTAAAGGTACTCTTCCTTCCCCATTTCAAAACCATTACCTGCCAGAGAGAAGGGTCACAAATGTAAGTCAAGGTGAATCTTTCTCCCTGGAGACTGATAAAAGTGGTACCCAGTGGGTTGAGATGTGGAAACCGCTGTAAGGGGAGGAACAGACACAGCAGAAGTAAGAGGCTTGATTTATGGCTCATCCACAGTCATCTTCCAGGAGTCCTTTGTTCCCCAGAAAAAGAGAATTAATAAGAACAACAACAACAGCGGAAAACCATTTTGGCTCTCTATTGCAGCCCTTTGCAGCTGGCCACAAAGAAAGGAGCCAAGGAATGGCAAGAGTGGGAGAAGCGAAGAGCTATATGGGAGCCTGGATGCCTGGACAATGCGGCGATTGTAAGGCTTCAACAGCAGAAAGAGCCACAATGGACAGAAGTGGACCACAAGGCAAATCCAAACAGGCAAATAGGTACCTAGTGGTGGAGGTGAAATCGAGAGATGAAACCAAGAGGCTTGTCTTGGATCATACTCTTGTCTCCAAATTTCTCCAGTCGATTCCACTAGTTAGACTAGCTATGAGCTGTAGGCACCACTTGCAAATGGAAGCTGCCCTTAAAACCACGCCAGGCACAAAGAGAACCCTTTCTTCAGACTCACCCACGCACATCTTCTCTGAAGATTTTTTTTTCATGCATCTTCGAAGCTGATAATGAGACTCAACTCATTTAGGATGCTACTAGACTTCTTGTAGTTGTTTTGTATCAACTGACCTTTTACTATTGGTCTTCTTAACTCTGGCTAGAATTTCAAGTGTATGTTCTTGCACAATCTAATTCTCTTCTACCTATTATCCTCTCCCCCTTTAACATATATGTTTTAAATAGAAAATAAAGATAATATAAATATGGGTGAGGCAGTGAGAAATACACATACACACACACACACACACACACACACACACACACACACACACATATATATAT
>NW_021604786.1:513207-542780 GCF_004785775.1 Grammomys surdaster
AAAGTAAAAGTGAAAGTGTCTTTTAGGGTAATAAAATGAAAAATAAAACAGCCACTGACATAGGTTAAGGAAGAAATGGTGCTTTAAGTGGAGTCAGATGACACACATGAAGGCAGGAGGGCTGATACTTAACTCGAGAGTATGCAATAAGCTGAAAGAAAGAAATAGAAAACTCTACTGTGACTTCAGACATCATCCGCGTGTCAGAGAATTTCTTCCTGTTCCTCTAAAATATGCCAACTCTTTCCTCAGACCTCACCTGTCCCAAATCAGTCTTGGTAAGCTTTCTACCTCCCACAAACCTCCTCTCTCCTCTCCAGATTTCTTCTTTCATTTCATTCTTTTGCCCTTCTCTCTTTTCCTCCTGTCAATCTTCTCCTTTGTTGAAAGAGAAAAGCATAAGCATCCTTCCCCACTACTGAAATGACAGCATATAAAGTTAGGAAGTGAACATGAAGAACAGGCATATTGATATCAGTATCTGTAGTTATTTTCCATTTGTCTGTGTGTTTTACCTAGATAATCATAAAAGACTCTTGAGTGTGTGAACATACTGAAAAAGGCATAAAGAGAAGTGTTAAAGTGGCGTACGACATAATTTTAGTTCCTCCAGTTGATCTATGGTCTTCCAGGGAAAGCCTAGGAAGTTTGTGGTTTTCTATCCTTCTTCTTCATTTCTTTAGTAAAATAGAATTTCAGTAGTTATTCAACAAACACTAAAGATTTATAATTTAAGATAACTGAGAGAAGGATACATACCTAGCATAGAGCTATCTTTGTATATTGATGCGTATGTACCTTATTTTGTATACTTAAGGGTGCTGCACTTCTTCTCTATTCCCTTTACCACTAACACTATTTACTCAGTGAAAAATATTAACTTGTGCAAAAATAATTTTACAAACTTAATAGACTCAAGAACTTGTTTCAAGCCATAATGATATGGAATGGGGGATTTCAATGGGAATACTGGCCAAACAAAGAATAACAGCTATTATCAAATACACTCTGATTTTGTGGCTATTCTGTGACGTGCCCACACAGCAAACTTAAATAAGCTTTACAGTCAGATGTGATACCATCACTGCTCAGAGTTCCAAGATGAGGTAGCTGTTTTGTATTGAGAATTGTAAACATGAGTATCATTCGTGGGATCTGAGCAGGAGTGAAATATGAGAAGATTAGACAATCGCTCAGAGCCAGGTAAGAAACAAAAAAATACCCAGAAACCCAGTTTTCCACTTCACTGGAACATACATCTGCTTATCTCAATCACAGAACATTTTTTAGTTTCCCCTTTCCTAAAACGTATTCTTTAGAAGACTTACGTGGCATTATGCAACTGTTCAAAGTTACTCAGAAGATTTATAGGGTTAGAAAAATGGAAATACGATGTCTTTTGTATATGACACAGCCATTGCCGTGACAACTGTACTCATGACCTCACTGTAGCATGACTACCTACATAAAACACAAATGACATCAAGCAACTAAGTCAACACTCTCACTGGCAGCTTTATGTGGATCTAGAATTACAAGAGACAAGCTTCCAGGCATACTTGCTAGGAAGTATCTGGATGAGGTTAATTAAAGTTGGATTGTCCATCCTAAATGTAGATTATTTTCCCTGGGCTTGAGTCCTAAAATTTATAAATAAGAGGAAGCTGAAAAATTTGGAAAATAATTATTTTAATTTCATGGGTGATTTTCCATTATATAAGAACTTATAATAAAGTGCTGTCAATGATTTATCTGGTTTTTGTAATAGCCTACAATTTTGAGAAGTTATATTAGGATATGTAACTTTGATAGAAATACTTCAATGTGACCAGACGTGGGATCTCTGTAAATAGGTTTATCTATACAATAATAGTCATTTGCATTTACCTTTAAAATAATTTATATTTCATTTGTGTTACATCAGCTATCAACTATTTCTGTTTTATGAGTGCATGTTGCTTAACTACTTTGAAATTTTAGCTTTAAATTAGCAATAATGTGTGAGTTATCATTGTATCCTTTTTAAGTAAAGTTCCATATGTTGACCCCACTCTCTTCTCCTTCCCCATCATATTCTTCCTCCCAGGGCTTTTTTTTTTTCCATTCTCCAGTCTCCATTTTTGTATCATAGACGTTCTATAGCCTTGCAACCAGTATGGATGTCTCTATAAATACAGCCTTTTAAATAGTAGTACTAGAAGACATAGATGTATTACTTCTGTCATACAACCAATAGGCTATATCATACCCCAGAAGCAATACCCTCCTTTGCATCCTGTGGAAGTCCAGGCCTCAGGCTCTTGCCATAATGGCTGTGACCCTAACCTTACATATTTTTTCTTTAAGAAAAAGTACCTTTGAGATGAACTTAGCTGTGGAGAACAAAGATTTGGTGACTATGCCAGGACCTGGGTCTTTTCATACTACAGGCCAGTGGAAAAGATGAAATACAAAGTTCAGAGGTGTTTCTAGGAAGATGTAGTCTTGGACTACACATGGACCTGGCTCACAACCTGATATCCAAAGCTTCCGTTGGAAATATGAAAACCAACTCCATAAGGTCCCTGTGGTCGAACAGGATGGATCAGAGTGATTCCCAATGCTGGGCAGCTCTAACAATGAGATATCCAAGTATCTTCTTGGATCTTTACAGATTTAAATTTGGAAGGCAAATGATGGAATTTGACATCAGAGCCAGCTTGGAAGGAGAAATTCTTGAAAACATATTTAATGTAAATAACAAATGTAAAGATACTTTCAGTTTAGTCAGGTGAATATATATGCCTTCTATAACTTTATGAAACAGGTATGTATTTATCTTCTCCAACAAGTTGACTTTCTCTTCACAGGATATATTTTTATGTTTTGTGCATGTACATTTTGTTTTTCAGTTTGTGAATTTGGTGTCTGTGTGTGTGTGTGTGTGTGTGTGTGTGTGTTGTAGTTAATATGATCCTGGGAACTGAAACTAGATCCTCATGCATACAAGGTTACGTCTCTTCCCCCCGACCTACATTCCTATACCCCAGACAAAGCATCAATTTTCTCACTTACAGAAGCATCAGTCTTTTACAGAAGCTCCCTACTCCCATGATGTAATGACATTCCTGGTTTACTTCCAAATGTATCTTTCAAGATTGTTGTAGTTGTCAGTTCAAAATGCTGGAAAAAAAAAAAAGAGGCCCAGCTTGATTCCTCTAATCTATTTTGAGAGAAATCACATTCTTCAAGTTCTGGGTCATTACACAATATGTCAATTGGCAGGTGTTGTGACAAGTACCTAACCCTGATCAGCTTTCGTTGACAGAAGACAGAAGCCAAGCATTTACATAGAGCAAACAACATTCATTCGTGCAATTTCAAAAACAATCACTGAACATACAATTTTTTTTAAGTGTGTTCTAGGTATGGTTGCCAAAAAAGACAAAGTATTTAGTTCATGAATTTTATATAAGAAACTAAACAAAACCACTGTGCTAATAGACTAAATATATTGAATTGTATACAGTGATTACAGAGAAAATAAAAGGTAATGACAGATAATATACGTATGTTATTTTAAATAGAGTGGACAGGTGGATATTTATCACAAAGGTCATATTCAAATATCTGTAAGAAATACACAAGCAAACCACGTTGATACCAGACAGAAAAGGCTTCCAGAGAGAAGGATAATAAATCAGATTTCTGTCCACAGAGGTCTGTCAGTGTTCCAGGAACATCACACAGCCCATTGAAGGCAGAGGGAGAAGGGCCAGTGGATAATGGCAAATGATCTGGGTTGTGAAAACCACTGTGCCAATTGTGGCTTTTAATCAGTGGCATAGTTAACCACTGCAGGGTTTCCATCAGAAAAATCATATAATTTCATTTGAGGATTAATAGGTTTCTACTCCAGATACTCTGTCAGGGATATAAAAGCTTCACGGAAAATAAAGAAAGTAATTAGGTTATCATTCTCATCTGAGTGGGTGCTTACAGTAACCAGGAGTTCAGAATGAGAGAGGCCATTATATTCTGAAACCAGGGTTGGTGCATTATGTTGATAGAGTGTATGTACTATGTAGAAGAGAAAAGATATCCAAGGATCCACCAGGAAGACTATGGCTTCTATAGCTACCTGAAAAGAACTGCTCTAAACCAACATGTTAAGAATATAAGAGAAGCATCTAGAAAGGCCCATTCATGAGCATCCAGATTCTGGTGAAGTTGGAAAGTGATAATAAACTTTAAGCCATTACATCTATGCAGGTAAAAAGATTGGGGAGCAATTAGAGACCAAGTTAAATCTTATGTGATTGAAAGAGATCATGAAACAAACATCCCCAAAAGGTAAGAGTAAAAATCATCTTATTGTGCTTTCCAAGAGCATGGCAGTCTATCTCGAAGGCTCTGGGGCAGTGGATTGCTGTGATGTCACAAGGAGGACATATGCCCAGCAACAATCACGCTATTATTCTATTAACATTCTTTTCTCCTTTGGAAGATTTATATAAAATGGTTGGATCAGCACTTAGCTCACACTAAAAGCCTGGTAAAAAGATTGAGGATTCCCTTAATACATCTGTCTGTTATATTTTACCCAAGTGACTCATCTCTGGGTGTCATTTATCCCACTGTCTCTTATTAATATCTGTGGAAATATCATCTATGTATCCTAATTCCTTCTTTATATGCAGAATGAAAATTGATGGAGAATTCACCTTTCTTTTAAGAGCCTGATATCTTTTGCTCTCAATGCCTTTGTTGTTACCATACAACACTTTCTTAATTTCCCCCCACTGGTTTTGTAATCGAGACCTACTGAGATGTCCCCATTTTCATGATCATTGCTGCCTTTGAGAAGATTCAACTCCTTCTTTTCACCCTTTGACCACTATTTCTTTATTTTCTCCGTACCCATATCAGGGGGTAATTATAAACATCTTTACTCTCTCTTTTGCAATGAGAACCTTTGTTAGTTCATTTTCGGTGTTTGGGATAAATGTCCGACAAAAGCAGCTTAAGATAGGAAAAGGTTATTCTGTCTTTGAAGACAAAGTGAATTCCATCATGGTGGGAAGTTTGATATGCCTGGACACATTGCATCTGCAACACAACCCAAGAGAGAGTAAATGAATGCTGGTTTCCAGCTCATTTTCTCTTTATTATTCAACTAGGAGATGGTGCTGCCCACATATAGAATAGGTCTTCACTCCTCTATTAACCTAATCCATAAACTCACAACCCTACTCAGAGATCTGTTTCCATGGTGACTCTAAACTCCATCTAGTTGACAATCAAGATTGAGGATCAGATGTCACTTCTACTCTGACTTCTCTGATGTGGTCACTCATCTATAAATGTGTATTGACAGGCACATGTGGCAGCAGCTGAAGAGGATGCTCAAATGTAGTTTGCTATGTATTTGGTTAAACTGATGCTTGGATTCTTCTCATTTAATTCCAGCCTCCGTTCTCTCTCAAAATAAAAAGCGTTCCCAACTCTTTCCTGCACCTCTTCTAGGCTATATCTCTCACTGTTCCTTGATTTAACTTTCTAGAATTATCCCTTAAACCATATTTTAATCAATGTTTGGAAACTTCAAAATATTTTGAAAGGTTTATAAATATCACATGAAGCAGAGACTGAAAATACATATTTAAAACCTTTCTTATAAAGGATCTTGATATTATAAGACGTGTATTGTATTCATATTACGCTAAATTGCTTAGTGTCTATATTGTGAACTAGAAATATTATCTGTAGAAATATTCCTTCAATATTTTCCAGGAGGGACAGCAGGCAGGACCATAGAACACTAGATGAACACTAGATAGGTATACATCACAGTGTACCTAAAACACAATTCCTTACACATAAAGTTATCTTATGTTTGTGTAGCAAAATACTGAACTATAAGGAAATAGTTGTAAGTAACATTTCCTATGATATGTTTTGGGGAATAATACTTTGAATGAGAAAATAAATGTACTAGCCGACTTTGTGTCAACTTGACACAAGCTAAAGTCATCAGAGAGGAAGAAGCCTCAGTTGAGGAAATGCCTCCATGTGATCCAGCTATAATGTATTTTCCTAATTAGACATCAATGCGGGAGGGCCCAGCTCATTGTGGGTGTGGTACCACCCCTGGACTGATTATCCTGGGTTCTATAAGAAAGCTGGTTGAGCAAGCCATGGGGAACAATCTAGTAAGCAGTATCTCTCCATCAGCTCCTGCCTTCAGGATTCTGCCCTGTTTGAGTATCTGTCCTGACTTCCTTCAATAATGAACAACAATATTTGGAAGTGTAACTCAAATAAGTTCTGTTCTCTCCAACTTGTTTTTTGGTGTTTCGTCTAAGCAATAGAAAGTCTAACTAAGTAGTGGGGTATTGCTGTAACAGACCTGATCACATTATTTGGAGATTGTGGAAGGACCTTGAAATTTTGGGCTAGGAAAGACATTGAGTGTTGAGAGCACAGTGGGCTGTTCTGTAGGAGCATGGAAAATAAGAATGTTAAGAACAGTGCAGATGATGAGGGCCTGGTGTCTTAGTTAGGGTTTTCCTTCCGTGAACAGACACCATAACCAAGGCAACCCTCATGAGGACAATGTTTAATTGTGGCTGGCTTACAGGTTCAGAGGTTCAGTCCATAATCAAGCCAGGAACATGGCAGCATCCAGGCAGGCATGGTACAGGCAGAGCTGACAGTTCTACATCTTTATCTGAAGGCTGCTAGTAGAATATTGGCTTCCAGGCAGCTAGGATGAGGGTCTTAAAGCCTACACTCACAGTGACACACCTTCTAATAGTGCCACTCCCTGGGCTGAACATATACAAACCATCACACCTGGCTTGTGAACTTACAGAGAGAAGTTTAAAGACTGTCAGTGTCCTTTGCTTTTTCGATTTAAGATTCTGTGGTTCTGTTTAGTTGGGGCAGAAGAATCAGCTGCTTAACAAGATACTAGAATTACTAAAGCAAAAATGGTTAGGATACTCAATGCTGGTCAGCTGGAGCTGAGATATTAGTGGTGAATATTAAGAAGAATCCAGCATTAATGAAGTGAAATGCTCCAGGAAGCATTTCCTGAGAGTCAACACACAGAAGCTTTGTTCTGGAAGTGGCCAAGGTTGTGTCTTTTACTGCAGCCAAACTTGGTAGTATAAGAGTCATGTCGGTTGTACTGGATTTGAAGACATGAAGGGGTCATGGAGAGCAGCTGATGCTTGGCCCTCTAAGAGGCCACAAGAGGATATTGGTGAAAATATAGACTCAATTGAAGTCCTAGGACTGAAGGAGTCATGCAAAGAATTTGAGGCTTGGCACAATGAAGACAATCTATTCTCATAGCTGTTGATGAAAATGCAGGCCAGTTGCAGGTTAGACCCCAACATTTTAGAGATACTACCATTGTTTGACCACCATGAACAGCAGTAGTAGTGGAGTAGAGGCAGCTGGAGCCAAAAAGATAAGCTATATACGCTATAGAGGGCAGAGCCAAAGAAGTGACAGCCAAAGAAGTGACACAAGTTTTCTTGAGGAGCCCAGAAGATTATAAGTGGGTCCCACACATTGGACAGCAGGAATTTCATTTCGCCTTGATTTGATTATCACTGTCCTCTAATTTCTTCCTCTTAAAGTAAGAAAGTATTTTAACACCCACAATTGAACGAGTTCAAATTTTAAAAACTTTAGGTTTTAAAAGAAATAGGCTAATTTAGAGGGACCAAGATTTTAATGTGTTTGAGTTTGTAAAGACTGTAGGACTTTCAAATATCTTATTTTTTTGTATTCATTTTACATCCAGATCTCAGCCTCCCTCCATCCTCTCCTCCCAGTCCCAACCATACAAATCCCTTGCCTCATTGCCCCCCTTCTGCTCAGAGAAGGGGAGCCCCCCATAGTTACCACCCCACCCTGGGATATCTAATCCAGACTAGATAGGGGAAGGGGATCCATTGGCAGGGAATAGAGACTGAGACAGGGTCCACTCCACTAGTTAGAGGAATAACATTACAACCAAGTTGCACATTTACTACGAGTGTATAGGGGCTCTAAGTCCAGCTGCTGGATGCTCACAGGTTGGTGGTCCAGGCTCTGTGAGCCCCATGGTCCCTGGTTAGTTTACTCTATAGGTCTTCTTGTAGTGTCCTTGACACCTCTGGATTGATGACTTCTATCCCCTACTCCATCACAAGACTCCCCAAAGTCTGCCTGATGTTTGGCTGTGGGTCTCTGCATCTGCCTCTGTCTGCTGCTAGATAAAACCTCCCAGGAGACAGTTATGCTAAGTTCCTGTTTGCAGGCATAACAGAATATCATTAATAGTGTCAGAAGTTGGCTTTCTCACATGGGATGGGTCTCAAGTTGGGGCTGTCATTTGTTGGCTATCTTCTCAGTCTCTGTTCTATCTTTTCCCTTGCACATTTTGCAAGCAAGACAAATTTTGGGTTAAAAATTTGTGGGTGGATTGATGTTCCTCTCCCTCCTCTGGCAGTCATGCCTAGCTTCAGGAGGTGACCACTTTAAGCTCTGTAACCCTCTGTGGTAGAAATCTCAACTTGGGTCACCCCCATATACTCCCTGTATCCTCTTCCATCCAAGGCCTCCAGATAGTCACTGGAGATGCTCTGATTTCTATTTCACTCCCAGCCCTCTTTTGCCCCTTCTCCCCACACCTCATCACCATCACTGTTCCCTTCCTCATCCCATCTCTCATCCAGTTCACTCTCTCCCACCACCTTTGATGACTACTTTGTTTCCTCTTCTGAATAAGACTTCTGCATCTTCCCTTGGAACCTCTTTATTACCCAGGTTCTTGACTTCCGTGGATTGTAGATGGCTAATATCTACTTACAAATGAGTATATGCCATATGCGTCTTTCTGGTTCTGGGTTACCTTACTCAGGATGATATTCTCGAGTTCCATCCATTTGCCTGTAAAATTCGTTGTGTCTTTGTTTTTAATAGCTGAATAATATTCTATTTTGTAAATGAACCACATTTTCTTTATCCACTTTTCAGTTGAGGGGCATTTTTGTTGGTTCCAGTTTCTGCCTATTATGAGTAAAGCTGCTAGGAACATAGGTGAGCAAGTGGCCCCATGGAATAGTGAAGCATCTTTTGCATATATGCCCAGGAGTGGTATAGCTGGGTCTTGAGGTAGAACTATTTCCAGTTTTTCTGAGAAACTCCCAAATTGATTTCCAACGTGGTTGTACATGTTTGTACTCCCACCAGCAATGGAGGAATGTTCCTCTGGCTCCACATACAAGCCAGCATGTGCTGTCCCATGAGTTTTCGATCTTAGCCATTCTGATGGGTGTAAAATGGAATCTGATGGTCATTTTGACTTACATATTTGATGACTAAGGACACAGAACATTTCTTTAAGTGCTTCTTGGCCGTTCGAGATTCCTCTGTTGAGAATTCTCTGTTTAGCTCCATATTCCATTTTTCAAATTGGGCTATTTGGTTTGTTGGTGTCTAATTTCTTGAGTTCTTTATATATTTTGGATATTAGACCTCTATTAGATGTAGAGTTGATAAAGATCCTTTCCCAATTTGTAGCCCCATATTTTGTCCTATGGAGGGTGCTCTTTGTCTTACAGAAGCTTTTCAGTTTCATGAGGTCCTGTTTATCAATTGCGGATCTTAGAAGTTGAGCCATTTGTGTTCTGTTCAGAAAATTGTCTCATACTGATTTGCTCAAGGCTATTCCAAAATTTCTCTTCTATTGTATTTAGTGTTTCCAGTTTCATGTTGAGGTCTTTGATCCACTTCAACTTGAGTTTTGTTCAGGGTGATAAATATGGATCTATTTGCATTTTGCTACATGCAGACATCCAGTTATGTCAGCAGCATTTGTTGAAGATGCTTTCTTTTTTTCCGTATTATGGTTTTTCCTTCTTTGTCAAAAATCAAGTGTCCTTAGGTGTGTGAGTTATTTCCGGGTCAATTCAATTTCATTGATTGACCTGTCTGTCTCTGTACCAATACCATGCAGTTTTTATTACTATTGCTCTGTAGTACAGCTTGAGGTCAGGGATGGTGATTCTCCCAGAACTTCTTTTATTGTTCTGAATTGTTTTAGCTCCCCTGTTTTTATGTTGCTTTTGTTGTTAATGTTGTTGTTGTTTGTTTCTTTGCTATATGAAGTTGAGAAGTGGTCTTTCAAGGTCTGTAAAAAATTGTGTTGGCCTTTTGGTGAGAATTGCATTGACTCTGTAGATTGCTTTTGGTAAGATGACCATTTTCACCATGTTAATCCTACTCTTCCATGAGCAAGGGAGATCTTTTTTATCTTCTGATATCTTCCTCTATTTCTTTCTTCAGAGACTTGAATTTCTTGTCATACAGGTCTTTCCTTTATTGGTTAGAGTTACACTGAGATATATTATTTATAGTTATTTTAAGGGCTGTTGTTTCCCTTAATTTTTTTCTCATCCCATTTATTATTTTTATAAAAGAGGATACTGATTTATTTATTTATTTATTTTTAGTTAATTTTGTATCCAGCCACTTTCCTGAAAGTGTAGAAGTTCTCTAGTGGAATTTTTGTGGTTGCTTATGTGTACCACTGTATCATCCATGGGTAGCAATATTTTGACTTCCTTCTTTCCAATTTGTATCCCCCTTGGTCTTCTTTAGATGTCCTATTGTTCTAGCTAGAAGGGCTTTTAAATTATGTTTTTAAAGCATGATCTTGGAGATGAATAAGAAAGTAAGAGTTGTGCTTCATAGTGATGTGTTTCTGTGTCAAGTTGCCAAGGGTCAGTTGTACTGGCTGTTTTTGTGTCAATTTGACACAAAACTAGAGTCATTGGTGAGGAAGGAGGCTCAGATGAGGAAATACCTCCATGAGATCCAACTGTAAGGCATTTTCTCAATTAGTGAGTGGTGTTATCCCTGCGATGGTGATCCGGGTATACGTGTGTGTGTGTGTGTGTGTATGTGTGTGTATGTGTGTATATGTGTATGTATGTGTGTGTATGCATATATATGTGTATATATATATATATATATATATATATATATATATATATGCACACAGAGTAAGCCAGTAAGCAACACCCCTCTGTGACTTCTGCATCAGCATCTGCCTCCAGGATTCTGCACTGTTTCTGTTCCTGGCTGACTTCTTTCAATAATGAACAGCAACATGGAAGTGTAAGTCAAATAAACCCTGTTCTCCTCAACTTCCTTTTTGGTTATGGTGTTTTGTTGAAGCAATAAAAACCCAAAGACACCAGGTAATAGTTCAATAAGACCCAGAGACACATTTCCTTTCAGGAAATTTTTATGCTCCATCAGACTTTAGCAGTAATGGGACTCTAAAGGCTCCATCCACAGAAGCTTATTTTAAGCCTGAATTTTCACAAAATATTTTTTAAAAGAACAGCAACATTGTCATTTTTGAGTTAATATATTTTGTAGGGTTTTTTTTGATAGTCAAATTTCACTATTATTTTTTGCACAAGGAGGTATGAATACACAAAGGGTTCATACTTTCACGGCAAACTTCATTAGTAATTAGGATTTAATACAGCTTCCCTAAAATAAATATTATAAATATTTCTTTGTAAATAAATATTTTACATATAAATACGTATAAATATTGACCTTGAGGATCGAAAAACCCAGATCCTTGTTCAGGTCAGGTAAATGGTCAGCCATTAAGTTTTCAGTTATTTTTGGTTTGCTTTGTAGTTGTTTATATTGAGAAGGTCTGACTCATTTGCCTGGGGTAGTCATTAACTCATTCATTCTATATCCTAGACTGGCCTTGAAATTTGAAAATCTCCTACTTTATCCTTCTAAGTAGCTGGGATTACATGCCTGAATCACCAGGTCTGGCTAAACTATATTTTAAAGTGTTAAATCTTTACCTACAAACTTCATTTATCTGGACCTTTGAAAAGCTTAGAAATGAATGACAGGATATATATATATATATTATTTTAGAGTTTCAGATATATAAGAACAAATGTGTGGTTCCCCTTAGAGAAAAATACATCAAAGGGATGCTTAAGATGAATATGCATTATTGAGATGAGTAAGAAAGGAACACAGGAAAGAGCTGTGAAATCCTCCAGGCAGGAAACTTATACATTCAGGGCCAGCTCTTCCAATTCATATTGAGGATTATTTAGGGATTCTTCTCAGGCCTGCCCCATTTTTCAGGTATCACAGACATAAGGCTAAAACTTTTAGATGATATTAAGTGTCTAAATATAATAACAAGTATAATATATTATGAAATAAGTATTTAAATATAATATTTAGTTAATACTAAGCATCCCTATGGTAGGTGTCTGAGAACCATGACCTGCTGTGTGGAGCTTCTGTTCAAGTAACATCAACCTACATTTTCTTTAATAATCAGGAAGGAGGACAATTTAGAAGCTAAACTTGCCACTATATAAATTAAGAGTGTGGGCATAGTGCTATAGAAAGCATAGAATTATAAATAGAAGAATTAAATACAATAGACAGTATCCAGTTTTTTAATGCAAATTGTTATGTAGTTATTAAACCAGATTCTCTGGCTTTGATATGGCTTTGTTTCCATTTAGTCTTTTGGATTTTTTGGAAGAGCTGTGGATAGTATATGCATATATATATATGCATATATATATATTATATTACATATGTATATATATTTTTGAATATGAGAACTAAAGAGAGCTGAAGGGTTAAGTCGATGACTTTACTCATGTGAAGGAAAGTTTGCGTAGAAAAAGATACAAGAAAATTAAGGGAAAGTACATACAGTTGATGTTAAACAAATGGACGATACTGAAATCACCCACAAAGAATAGAAAGTAGCAAACTTGAGAGACAAAATTAAGACTAGCCTTTTAGGGATGGGAAGGATAGCTCACTGGTTAAGAGCTCTGGCTGCTCTTGCAGAGGACCTGGGTTTGGTTCTCAGTACCCACACCAAAGCTCACAATGTTTTGTGATTCCAGTTCCAGGAGCCCTGCTGTTCAATCTGGCCTCTGAAGGCACAAAGCACACAGGTGATTCATGTGCCTGGAGCAAATATTCGTACACATAAAAGAAAAACAAATAAATCTTTGAAAGAAATTTATAGAAAAACATTCAAGACTATAATAAAGGAGATCAAAATAAAACAGGGGGGGAAGCATGATGGATTAAAATTAACATAGAAATGAGTTGCCTCATATTATAACATCTTTATGCAACTAAAAAAATGTAGATGGCTAATAGTGCAAAAATTTTATTTAGATTTTAGAAACCGGCTACATATCAGAAGATATATTTCCTTCATAATGCTATTTTTGTTGTGTAATTAAAAGAAAATCACTCCCCTATTCTGTACTATATTCTACACATGGTATTAATAGGTAAGTTTACTTTTAATGAACGAAGTTTATTAGCCTGTTGAGGAAGATTTAATATGCTTGCATAGAAAATTAGCTCTAAGTCATGTCCATCCTAGAAGCTAGTGGCGAGCTGTTCTCTACACAAGTAAATGCACTTTGGTGTTTTGAGAGGCACATTCTATTCAAGACTCTCTGCCAGTCATCCATCACTCTGCTCTATAAAAGTGAAGGTGAGTCACTCCACTGTGGGAATAACTATGTAATACCTCTTTAAAGCCCAGAGTCAGAGGGGAACTATGGCAATCCTCATACCTTGCTGTCAGTCCTGAACTCTATCCATCATAGCTATATCATAGTAGACAGATTTAAGCTGTAATTCATACTACCTCCAAAGCTTGTGGGTTGAAAAAAAATCTGGTATATCTAAGATTTTTTTTTCCCCAGTGGTGAATTGTGTGTTTTTCTGGTCCTCTTGTGAAGGCATTGCATTTTCTACAATAATTTATTTCACCTGTGTTTATGTTTTATAATTTCTTCCAACGTCAGGTGGAGAAACATTCAAGTGTCTAGAGAAGATTTTTTTCAAGCTATATATAAATTCAAATAAAAATAATCGAATTTTTATTACACCAGATTACTTGTATTGATATGGTAAGTAGTTTACAACTTCCTTATTGTGGAAACACTACACCATCTGCAATTACTCACACATTATAATTGATGTCCCACTTAACAACCATGGGTGAGGCCAATGAGATGCTCAGTGGATAACATTGCATACAGTCAACCCTCATGACCAGAGATGGATCCCTGGATCCTACATGTTACAATGAATTCAATAAAGCCAAATGTATCATCGAGTCTCTTGTAAAATCAAGAAGTAGTATCATTTTCTTGTCTAAGTGGGTGACAGATGGGCATGAACTCTATTGCAGAAAAGAGCATATGAATGAAGGTATAGCCTAGGGTTTGTGTTATCTCTGAAGGGAAGGTATAGACCAGAGAGGCCCAGGAGAAGCTGGCACATTATAGAGACAACTGCTCTTAGAGCCAAGGGGAAGATGGAAGTAGATAGTGGGGGTTTTAAACTAAAGGGAAGAATGTTGCTTCAGAAAATTCAAAACTGTGCCATCTGATGTGGTGACTCTGAAAAGGACCATCGTGTATATGCTGCTCATTTGCTATTCAAGCTGAGGGAAACCACCTTAGTATCATCATGGGAGTTAAAACTCTTAAAACATATAAAGTAATGAAATAAGACTATTTCTGATGGTTTATATTAGGGGTTCTAAACCTCCCTAATGCTGCAACCATTGAATACAGTTATTTTCTCATCTTGTGGTGACCCCCAACCTTAACGTTATTTTGTTTCTACCTCATAACTGTGAATTTGATACTGTTATAAACTATAATGTAAATATCTCATATTCAGGATATCTGATACGTGAATTTTGTGATAGGGATGTTCGACCTCCAAAGAGGTCATGACCCACAGGTTAAAAACCTCGGGTTTCACATACAAACACATAAATTTTCAGCATCTTATGTTGTTTTCAGAAAAAAAAAATGGTTTACTTTAGCAACGTCATTGTTGGCAGCCAAAATTGACAGAACATGTAGCCATCTTAAGTTCCTGGCTTAATGGAAAGGTTTTATATATAAAAGGTATTTGATTTGTACCTCATTACTACATTGGCAACATTCTATCCAAACTACTAAATTGACCAAATCTCTCACTGAAATAATATAAAGCAATATAGCAAACCTCTCTCACCTTTGGAAATATTGTGTGTGTATGAGTGTGTGTGTGTTCACATGCATATATAGGCACATTCACATAAATAGAATGACCATAAAATGTGTACTTGCCTGTCAATATCAAAGGTGAGTATTAGGTGTCTCTTTCAGCCACTCTTCATCTTACTTATAAAAACAGGGTCTCTGATGAACTTGGAGCTCATCCATTTGTGGAGGATAACCAACCTGTTAACTTCAGCATTCACCTATCTCTGCTTCTCCAGCATTAGGACTAGAGATGCATACAGCCAAGAAGGGTATTTTACATGGATCCCAGGGGATCCTTAAGTATCAGATCCTCAAGATTTCATGTCAAGAATTGTACTGACTTAGCTATCTCTCCAGGCTCTAGGAATATTTTCATAAATGTTTTAAGAATTGAATATCAAAATGTTCTATTTCTTTGATTCACAACAGTTAAGCGTGTGTTTTATATGCAAGATCATAATATCCAACATTGTACAATGTTAATGTGAGCCCACATTAAAGCAAGATATTTTGAGTGTACTTTAAATTACTGATATTGTAGTAATGCCAGGGACTTGTTTAAAATAAAACCAGTACTTAAAGAAGGTTTGAAATAATCCTACAAGTGATATTTGTGTCAAGAGGCTATGCTTATAAAAGTATTAAGTCCTTTCTTTGTCTTTCATTCTATGACTAAAGCACTATAAAATGTAGCTTGTTAAACTTTAATCCAGCTTAAAATTTAAAATAGAATTTCTCAATTACAGTATCCACATTTAAAATGCTTAATAGGTTTGATTGGCCCATGGTAATTTGGTTAGCATACAATACCATATTGTTATATTGAAAAATAGAGATTTGTTGGTTCTTATCCAATTATTTGTGTATGAAATAATGCAAATGACATTTCTTCTCCATTTCTTTCATTCATTCCAATAGAAGAAAATAACCAAGACATCAATTCCATGTAACAGATAGCTATAACTAAGTAAACACAAATATGGTATTGTAGAATATACCTACACTTTTAAAAATCTAAAATAATTAAGAGATATCAAACAGCATAGGAAACATAGTAGACAAATTGTGGGATGAAATAGGATAAGAAAGCTAAGTTAAAAGAAGAGGAATCCTCTGAGAAAATATAGAAAATGACTATTTCGTGGGGATGGAGAAACATAAACTAATAGGAGGCTGTCTACATTTGAATCAAAGTCAAATGGAAGCTGCATTAGGGACCAGATTCTATCTCTGCTCTGCCTCCAACTTAGTCATTGGTTTGGGATTGTGAGTTAGACATATGATGGACAAAAGGAGGAAGTTCTGCATAGAGTTGACTGTGACATGATGTCACAAATGTCATGATGATACAAATATGCTACAAATGTTGACTTGATATTTATGGAGACATTAGGAAAGGATGGATGGATGTATAAATGGGGGCAAGAACTTGACATCCTCCTAGGCAAGTGTGTGCATGAGGAAAGGTGGACATTAGGGACCATCTACAGCAATGAAAGAGACAGGCAGGATGATGCATCTTTCTTATGTGTTGATTTGTTTCTTTGTCACATATATAGGGTTCATTCTCTAAACACAATGTCTAAGACATGTAAGAGTGAACTGTTTATTCTGCTTAGCCTTGAAAGTCTAGGCTCTTTGAGGGTTGGTGAGGACCCCCAGTACTTCCCAATAACAAAGCCAGTAACCATAGCTTCAACAATTTTCAGTTCAACAACTGAAAGAAAAATGAACAAGTTTTTCATGATCCTTCTCATCAAAATATTGCCCAGTACCATAGATAAAAGGTCCCCTCACATGCTTTGACTAATGACCATTTTTTGTTTGTCAATTTTAACATGATGCTTCCTAGTGCTCTTGTTTTCAAAAATATCCTAAGCTAGATTTATAAGTCTCCTTCCAACATTTAGCATTTTTTTTATGTGTGTGGTGAAAAGTTACAGATGCTAAATGTTGGAAGATACAGATAAATTAAAGAAAACATAGAGTTAGGTAAAGAAGTCAGAGAGGGTATATAAAGAAGAATAATCAGGGATCATAAAGAGTAAAAGAATCAGAGGACCATGACGGGTGCTAAGAAGAGCTATATTCTGTAAAAGGAATGGCTGTTACACTCTGAGACCCCACAGCAGCAATGCTCATGGGCACAAAATCAAGCTATTTAAAAATTTAGCAAATATAAGATAAGGGGTACCCAGGCCCACATCCTTGACTAAGGAGCACTTGGACGTTGATAGCTGTTGTAGAATGGAGAATCATTTTTTTTCATTTGGGTGTGGCTATTGGCAGGTTGACCATACCATAGTGGATAGCTTCACACTGAAGGCTAGCACTGAAGTTACTGAATTCCAGAACACATTACACACTTACAGCATTCCAGAGAATGGACATCTGAGTGGCAAGAATTGGACTCAGTGGCTCATAAACACATACATAGACACACACACACACCACATGGTATAAACCTGGACAAGAGATGTACTGTCATATCACAGGCAAACCTGAAGGGAGTAGCTGGGGACATATATGGGTAACAACCCAGGTATGCTCCTCCCCACAGTTACCTGGCAACAGCCAGGTGGGTCTGCCCACTATAAAAGGGGCTGTTTGTCTCCTCCTCTTTCTCTTACTCTCTTACTCTCTTGCCTCTAGCTTCTCTTTGTCCCCTCACCCTTCCCCCCTTCCATTCCCCCTCTCTCCACGTGGTCATGGCTGGCCTCTACTTTTCCTCTTTCTCTGTCATCTTCTTCTGATTCTCTTCCCCCACCTTTGCCCTCTGCCCTAAATAAACTCCCCCTCGTGGAACCCTCTGGTCTGCTGTTATCTGTTCTAAGCTGCTCGCCGAAGTCTAACAGTTGCTCTTCTAGTGTACTTAAGTTTGATTCCTAGAATCCACATGACAGCTCACAACTATCTATAATTCCATTACGAGGGCATCCAATGAAGTCTTCTAGGCTCCCTTGGTACCATGTATATATGGTACACAGATGCACATGCATGCAAAGTGTCCATACACATAAAATTAAACACATCTCTTTTTTAAAAGAAAAAGAAATTGGGTTTGGGGGTGAGCACTCATCTCCTCAGCTTTCCTTTGACAGTTCTGAGGCAAGCACTGACGTTCCTGAATTCCAGAAAATATTGCACACTTACATGATTGCTGAGAGCTTCTTGCTCTTTGTCTATTGAAGAAGAAAAACATGACAGTCTAAAAAGGAGAGCTAAAATAATAGAACTCACTACAAATGTTTGTAAATCAATTCCATAAATCAATCATCCGCATTCAAGATACTTGCTGGAAAAGGGTCAATATATTTATAAAGACATTTCAAAAAATTATTGCACAGTTGGTGTTGAAGAACATAAATATGTCCAATGGTATTAATTATCAGAGAAATGTTAATTAAATCCATAATAAGATACTACTATGTGACATTAATATTACTTTATAATATTGATCATAATAAGTTTTGGTGCCAATAAAAAAGTAAATGAAGAAAGAAATTGATGTCAGGAATATTAAATGACTTGACTGCTTCTAAGCTTCTTATAAAGTTAAAACTGGTCTGTACAAAAGTAATTTTTCTTAAGAGCTATAACACTGAAAAAGAAACATGTGTTGAGAAGAATGTAAAAACATAAATTGATAGGAACGGAAGCCAAACACTCTATACAAATGCCCTTTAGTTAGTAAATGAACAGAAGGCCAAGGTATGTTTGTATGATGAAAAATACTCAGTAAAAATGGAGTTAATGTAATTACTGATAATCAGGAACAAATTATAAAACCTTACAAATGTAACTAAAGAATTCAGACCCAGAATATAGATGATACAATGGATGTCCTCTTGTTGATTTCAGTTAGAGCCTCCACTACAATGAGAATCATTAAGAGTGATGTCCAGTTTTAGAAAAAATGACAAGACATTGTGACAGTCTTCTACATTTTGCTTGTTTATGTCACATCCTAATATATAATATATAAATTATTTATATTTTATAGAATATAAAAATAAATGATAAAAACACATTATGCACCTAAGACTTATGCAGTCTCCAATCTAATTTCACCTAATAACACAGTGTAATTTTACTCACGTAAAACATATAACTAACCATTTTACTTTCTGAGATGGATTTCTCAATAACTATGACCATATAATTTAGCCAAAAGTTGAATAGTACCTAGAATAGATTGGTGTGATGTTACAACCAGAGATTACTAGAGAATAACGGTTTCTTGCCTCAGGTAAACTATATTCCAGAAAATTCAAGAATGGATTTGGAAACTGAAGAACACTTTTAACTTCAGCTCTTTGGTCTTAAGTATTTTTGTAATGGTGCTGGTTTGCAGCTTCTACCTGTTGATGTTTCTTTTTTACTAGAAGAAAAAAAAACCCTGTAACTTCAAATCTTGAGACGCACAAGCCCCTTGCTTTCCTTTTGCCTCTCAGTGTTGCCTATTAATATAACAGTTAAGTAAATCCTTCCATTAACAGAGTAACTTAAGAGCTTCTTAAGGAGACAATTGTATCAATTATTTGAAAATAGTCTCTAAACAGAAGACTTGTTGAAAAAATTTTCAAAACAAATTTGACAAAATGCAACCACTTTTCTGTTATAAACTTAAGCTTAAGATATTCTTTATAAATATGACAAATTGGCTGAACTTGTTCACTTTAAATAAGAATATGTAACCATGGAAACTGTGATGCTCTGATAATGTGACAAACTTTCAGTAGCTTCTTAAATTACTTAAGTAGGCACTATAAAAGTGGAGAACCTGTGTTTACCATCAATAATATTTTCCTGTCAATCAATATGTATATCTGATTGGGCTTAATTTACACTTAGTGACATTTCAATGTATTTCACAGTTGGGTCTAGCAGGAGGGCTGAAATTTGGCATTTCCTGTTTTTAAATGCAAATGTGTATTTGTCTGGAGATAATTACATGGTATTATGTCCAGTTTAGCTAATCAGATTACAGCTTCCCAACCTCAGCCTATATATAGCAAATAAAATAACTGTTTAGAAAGCTATTCCTAACCATTTCTGTTCATACTGTTCAGTGCTAAGACAGCACCCTGGTGAAAGGCTGGAGCAGTCCATTGTACACAGCTCACTTTGGTTTCTGATATTTTGCTTTCAACTCTATGAAGCTATGCAATGAAGAATAAACTTCTAACCCAAAGATAATAATTCAGATATTCACTGTTCATCTCTTCAAAGTTCTTGTCTCTTTAACAAAATATTTTTTAAAAAAATAGAAGACTTCTCAATGCAGAATACAATGTAGTAACAGCAAAAGAGGGGGATCAGTACAATCAAATTGATAACAGAAGAGTTAATAGAAAAAACAGGTGAAAAGAAAAACATACTCTCCATAGCTATGAATGAGTCCATAAAGAAAAGAGCATAGTGAGCTTTGGAAATGTACACATACATACCCACTTCTCTACCTCCTACACACATACACACACACACACACACACACACACACACATGCGTGCATGCGTGCACACACGCATACACACACACATACACACACATAAGCAGCCGACTGAGATAGATGCAGATACTTATACACAACTATTGGACTGAAGTTGGAGACTCCTGCGGTTGAATTAGTGAAAGACTGGAAGAAGCTGAGAAGGAGGGTGACCCCACAGTATGACCAGCAATCTCAAATAACCCAGACCCCTGAGATCTCTCAGACATTGGGCCACCAACCAGGTAGCATAGAGAAACTGGTTGGAGGCTCCTGTTATATACAGCAGAGGGCTGCCTGCTCTGGCCTCAGTGGGAGAAGGTGAGTCCAACTCTTGAGAGACTTGAGACCCCAGGGTATGGGGAAGCCTGGCAGGGGCTGGTAGTGTGAACATCTGTTGAAGGGGATATTTTAAAACAGTAGCATTCAATCTGGCTTTTCATAATCAGCCGCCATGTTACTGACTAGCCTAGGCCTGTGGCCACGAGCAAAATATGCCACCACTGGGCTCAGACTGCAGGTTCAGTCGTTCAGAGACACCAAGCCCAGCCACCCATGAGATGCCAGCATGGGACATGGCTCTGCCAATCTTCCATGCTGTCTCTGTAAAGCTGGGCTGTGTCCAGACCATCCTGCCATCCACCTGGGCCTGGTAAGAAATGAGACTCTAATGCTTAAATATTAACCAAAGGCTTTATATGTTTGGTAATGCTTAATAACAGTATACCTATACAATTAGAGGTGTTTCCCAATTAACTAACCTAGATATAAGTTGTTACCCAGGACTGCTCTCCATACCTGCATGGCTCTTCACCCTCCTATATCTCTGCATTTTCTAGCTCCTCCTCTTTCTTTTCCACTTCCTCTCCTTACTCCCCCCACCTTTGCTCCTTCTAAATACATTCTCTTGGAGACAGGGTCAGGAGGAGTGGGATGGGGAACTGTGGGAGGCAAGACTAGGAGGGGGCAATGCTTAGACTGTAAAAAAATAAAACTAATAAAAAAAGGAACTATGTGATAAACTCCTGTTCAAAAAACTATCAACTATAGCACTTTGATGTCCCACCTTCCAATTTTTAAGAGAAAATACCCTTAAGATCAACATCACATACCAGTCAGCACTGTGGATAAAATCACTCATTTATTTCATGTTCATATGGAACTGGAGGAAGATAAATATTGGAATAAAAATATATATGCTGGGATTCTCATGTTCTCGGGATAGGCAACATTTTCTGAGAACCTAGAAATACTGTGAAAGACAAGAACTGAGTAACTCTTTCGTGATGAGTTAGAGACCACCACAACTGAAAAATAGAAATTTAAGAATGACTGAACACATGTAAGGATCATCAGACAAAGCAGATCACACAATAAAACAAATGATAGGTTTGAGCCTATGATTTCTAAGAAAAGACATTGAAAGAAATAAAAATAATGGCTTAGATATGTAATAGTTAATCATCACAGCAACTTAAGCTAAAACCAAAGTGCCTTTGTATGTGCTCACACCAGGCTAAAGGAAATAGTCAATAGACAGATTTTATAGTAGAATTCAAGGCTAGATTGTTCCACCTATCATAAATGATATTTTGGTAACCTGTACCAATGATGAACAGAACATATGTGTCCCCATGACCCAACAAGTTCAATCTTGAGACACATTGGTCACAGAGGGTCAGCTATCGTCATGACAGGGATCTGTAAGAACGATCCTAGAACTTCAGTTCAAAATATCACAAAGTATATATACCACGGATGTGTATGAATAATAATTTGATGAACAAAAGGGAAATACTATATAGAAATAAACATTCATGTATTATTATTACAACCCAAACCATTAATAAATACCCAAGGTACTTTAAGTGAATTAAAGTATTCACAAATCAAACCTTGGCTGATTCCATTACCATAACTTTTGAAAACATAGATGGCTATTATATAGTGTATCAAACTCAGAGCAGTGGTTGCTCAAGGTGAAGGCTGGTGGAAAAATTATTGAGCAGAGACCATGTGCGTCTTGTTTCCCTGTCTGGCGATGATTACAGATATGTGTTTGCTTTGTACATTTTTACTGAGTCTAATATTAACAATGGTATCCTTTCATCATTAAACACAAAAAATTGTAAGCAGAAGGACATTTTCCACTATTCCACCTCATTTTTAAAGTAGATTTGTATCATGTAGGTTCCTAAAGAAAAATCTCAGAAACGTGATTCACCTCCAACATGATTTTCTACGTAGAATACCTTATAGTAGTCACTCTTATTTAATTAAAAGACTTTTGAAATAACCCATCAGAGCACATTTGATAGCTGTAAATCATACAAGGGTGCCTCAAATGTACATCCAATAACAGCTCCAGAAATGAAATGCCCTCAGAGATAAAAGACTATAGGAGGCAGGCTGCCATCACCACTGCCATTATCTGAGATGCTGCATGCAAACCCTTTTCATGTTGTTCACTCTTAGCTTTCCAGCCTGAGTCTACACTGTCAGTATAAAGAGGTTCTGGTACTCTACCCTGATGTAGTATTGCATTGAATGTTGGCTAAATTTATTATTCTTTAAAAGAATACTCAAATTGCAGAATACAATTCACTTTCAAGTGAGAGAAGTCTCCGTTATTCTTATACTATCTCAACATGAACCACCTCTACTCTTGAAAACTTTGTATCTTAGGACAGAAATTACCATGTAGATAAATATCTCACATCAGAGTTATAACCAGTTGTCTCCTTCCTTCTCATCACTTCTGTGGAAGTGATATCTAGTTCTCTCTAATTAAGACAGAGTCCTGATAATTTTCCCACTGAACACATTTCCTTTTATGGTAGAGAACAGACTAGCCTACTTAAGGTAAAAATACACTATATTGCCCAAGACTAAACCATAAAATATAGTACTTCAGTATAAAGTATTTCATTTTCAACAATTCTAAAACTCTTTAGACCTAATGAAGACCCTCAGAGCACATTTTAATTTTGAGGAATATAACTCAGGCTATACTGAGTGTGAAGGAAGGCACTAGAAATGCCAAGACAATGAAGGATTTTCTGAAAGGATCACAGTTCAGTGGAGAAACAGACTTACAGCCAATACTATGCATTCAATTAGAGTAGTGCATTGTGCCATCTGTTTGGAAGAATAATTTGGTTTCCTCTGCAGGGGACCTAGGCATGCCTGAATAGAAAAGATGCTCAGGCAGATTCCAATGCCTTTCCCTTGATGGTAGCATCTTGCATTAATACATCACAATATCACAGTAGAAAAACTGATATGGACGTAGCTCTTTGGTATGGTTCAGGAATCAATCACTACCTTTACCTTAATCTTAATATATGTGTATTTAAATACATGCTTGTGTGATTTATACGGTTGTATAATTGTGTGTGCATACTGGTGTGAATGTCTGTGTATGTGTGTTTTAGAATATGTGAATATATGTGTCTAGGCACAAGTATTTATGTCTGAATATTATTATGAATGCTCATGAAAATATGTGTCTGAATCAAGTGAAATGCACCCCCATGTGTTTTTGAACCCACCACAATCTCTAAGAAGCATCTACTATCATCTATAATTTGCAGAACGCATAGCTAATAATATATCTGGTTTGAATAGTTCAAAAATAACACTATAACCTATACAGCAGGATTCAATGAGTATTGGCTGAAAGCCCCATAATGCTACACTTTCCTCTGCTATGAATAACTCCAAGGAAATGTCACTATTTCACCTTTGAGTCATCTGCGGATCACACCAAGTGCTTTATGAAAACCATATCCATGCATCATCTCTGTGTCTGCAGACAGCTGCAGGCTGCAGAGGAGAGCGTGTGCTGAGTTCCTTAATTGGCAAAACAGACACATATTTTTATCCTTTCATTGTAACAGTAAATTCTCTCTACGAAGCCGTGTATTATCCAAGATGCTGTTTTCTGGGTCCTGGCCTGCCTTGTAAGAGGAAGAGATCTCCTTGACTACACTGGAAACGCACCTATGGCCATAAGGTCAATCTCTCTGCATACACTTAGCATCCTTTCCCATTCAGAGTACCAGAGTTTCCTGTAACCGATCAACTGAAGTTGGGGAAGGATATTGGCATGGGGACTTCAGATTTCCTGAAGACTACCCAGTCAGAATACAAGCATTTTTTAACCTGGAATTGCTCGTAATGCTAGGTAAATCCTATTCTATTCACGTGTCAGATTCTTACCTTTATCAAGAGTCTAGCTCTCTAACGTAACTAATTCAAATAAAATTTAAAGATGTCATCGGCCTTTCTGTGTGTGAGATTGCCTCAGAGAAATCAATCAACTGAGTGTGTACTGACTACATAAGTCAGACACATGCTATAATACTACGATACATAAAAGGAGGAAAATATACTTGATCACGCAGATGAAACCATTTAAGAATGGCAGTGGAAAAATTAAACAGTCCTCCAATGGCAGCAACAAACACTATATGCATTATTTATAGACATTCACTAGAAACGTCATCAACTTGCACCAGAACTCTTAATAATGATTTCACTTAGACTACATATTAATTTTTCAATCTCTGTTTTGGATTCCCACATATCTAAAAGTAGAAGACACATAAACTTGTTCCACAGGGCTGTGGACACACATTATTCAGACATTCAGTTACTCAACTGTCAACCCATCTAATTGATTATCCAACTGAATGCAGTATGGACAAAAGAAGAAGATAGTAATAATAAAATCAAAACAATGAGTGTGAGCAGGAATCCTCCTGTGGCAGGGGCTTATGATAAACCCAGTGAGCCTGGCACTGTCTTTGGCAAAGAAGGAAAAATATCACAGACTGATAAAGGTTTGAAAAAGTCAAGAAAGTTTCACTAAATTATATGAGGTGTATTCAGTTGCCTGTTAGCTTCTTTCTGCTTAAGAACAATTTCGCTATGCAAACAGGCTAGATTTGACTTTTTTATGTGACACACTTTGGCACCAAACTCAAGATCCTCGTGAGTCAGATTCTTGAGTGATTTGTGCAGGTGCCTCCATTCCTGGATTATATGAACTAAATGTAAAGGCTGTTATGAAACATTTTGATCACATTGTTTAGTGTTTATTAGCTTTCAGGGACTGGAACTCATGCGAAGAGCTTTTGCAAATAAAAACTTTTAAAAATCTAGATTTCTTTCCATGAAAATCATTTTTAAATTCTATCTATCTATCTATCTATCTATCTATCTATCTATCTATCTATCTATCTATCTATTTACTGTGCATGTTAGGAGAAGCATGCTTATAGCAATACACATGCAGAGGTTAGAGGGAACCTTGTGAGAGTCTGTTCTCACACCATGTGAGTTGCAAGATCAACCTCAGGTAAACAGCTATTGCTGCAGGGCTTCTCTACTCACAAAACATTTTCCTGGCCCCTCCATTATGTTTTTAAAATAAACAAGGAGGACACGGGGCCATGCCGGGCCTTCACGTAATCGTTAAATTACATAGAGCAGATGGGAACTGTTTATGATCAAACGTGCATGCTGGCAAAGGGAAAACACAATAAAACAGCATGCAGTGAGACACCCAGACTGGCTTTTACATGACACATCCACATGTGATTACCAAAGACAGCCACAGAAGTAATACCTCCCCATTGACAAGGGCTGGTACACTCTAGTTACTTTAACTTAATTACTAATTATGTCGACCCTCTTTTTTTTTTTCTGGTATTTTGTGTTCTTTTTTTGACAGCCACATTGAAATGTACCTTTTTCTGAGTTTATAGGAACAAAGACATCAGAGTCACCTCTGAGAGGCAAGTTATTACTGACTGGGTAGCCAACCGGTACGAGGAGAGGTACATTCTTAATTACAAAATTTCTAAAGAGTTGCTTCTGGATTTCAGATTTACTGACCCTTCAAATCACTTCCCAATTTTCTTTCCTGTCAGTTCCCTTTGGTATGTTTTGAAATAGAGTAGGAGGCTTGCTTTTAAAGCATTGTAAAGAACAGCTTCAGTCTTCAGCTGCTGATAGAGCTACACACCTCGCTCATTATACTTCAGGTCCAGTCAGTCCAGACTCAGTCTGCAGAATAGTGAACCTTTCACCCACCCACCACCGCCTCCTGAAGTAACAGGCTGTGAATGCTCATCAGGATATACACACAAAGGGCCTTGATCATTAATTGTATTATTTATTATGCGTGGAGGGACTGAAAGGTAGTCCTGGCGAAAAGCTTGCAAGTAAAATCAGAGGTTGCAGCCTGGGAATCCAGCTCAGTTGATATGGAAATCAAGAGTGTAGAGGCTCCAAAAAAGAGTCAAATTAACACACTACAGCTTTCAGTGTAGTGATTTTATGGGATCCCTGGATGTATAAATGAGTGGGCCTTAGATTCTCTTGCATTCTCCTTGGGCTTTCTATTTTGCTGTTGGCTTGACTTAGATATGAAAGTTTTTATTTTATCTTATTATATTTTATTTGTTGGTTTTTTTTATCTCCTTGAAGCCTATTCATTTCTAATGGAATACCCAGAAAGGGTGTAGATCTGGATGAAAGAAGAGGTAGAAGAGAAACTGGGAGGAGTAGAGGGAAAGGAAAATGTCAGCACCTGACCAATGCAGATGCAGATACTCAGCCAATCTTCAGACTGAGCCTGGGGATCCCAATGGAAGAGCTAGAGGAAGTACTGATGGAGCTGAAAGGGATTACAACCCCATAGGCAGAAGAATATCAACTAATCGGACTATTCAGAGCTCTCAGAGACTAAACCACCAACCAAAGAGTATACATTCAGGGATCCATGGCTCCAGACACATATAATATCAGAGGATGGCTCTATCTGACATAAGTGGTAGGGGAGGCCCTTCCTCCTGAAGAAGTTTGATGCCCCAGCATAGGGGAATGCTAGGGCAGTGAGGCAGGAGTGAGTGAGTGGGTGGAGGAACACCCTCATAGAGGCAAACAGGAAGGGGGAAGGGGGAATAAATGGGGATGTTATGAAAGGGTAACTGGGAAAGGGGGATCTCATCTGAAATGCAAACAAATAAAATGATTAATAAGAAAGAAAAAAAGAACAGGTATTTATTTGCTAAAAGGGGAGAATGTCAAAGAAAAGAAAAAAAGAAAAGAGAAGAAACAAAAGAAAAAATTTAAGATCTAAAGAGCTAGTCCAGTGGATGGTTGCTTGCCACGTAAGGAAGACCTGAGCTCTGCACCCAAGACCCACAAAAAATGATGGCCGTGTTACACCCACTTGTGATCCCAGAGATGTATAGGAAGAGACCAATGGATCTCTGGGTTTCTCTGGTGAGCCATCCTATCCCAATCTTCTACATCTACAGTACAGTGAGAGACCTTGTAACACAAAACAAGGTAGATGACTCAGGAGGAGCGATAGCAACACTTGACCTCTGGTCTCCAAAACGCATGTTTGCTCAAGTATAGATGTATCTACCCCTACATACAATGTGAAAAGTAAAGACTAGACTGCCACTTGACCCTGCTTTGCTACTGCTAACCACAAAGTCAAAGGTTTCACAAGTCACCAGACCACAAAGACTCAAGAATGCCTTTGACATGAGGTACAATGTACTGTATCCAAGCAGCAGAGTCTGCCTTGGTGTGTGCTATTTGTTGGAAAATGGATACTGCTGTAGAGCTTCATGTTAAGTGAATGAGCCAGGCACAGGAGATAGATATTATATTTCCTCTTATTTGTTGGCCCTAAAACTCTTTCTAGATGCATAAAACATATAATTGCAGACACAAGTGTGAATGTGTCCATGTGTATGTATGTGTATAAGTGGCATGCATGCAGAAATGAGATAAAAGATGGAAAGCGAGTAATGGGGGGATAGAAAAGCCATGGAGAATCAAGGAGAAACCAAGGTATGTGTATATGGTCAAATTTCATGACCTATATAAAAGAATGGTCTTTATAAAAAGCCCAGTGTTATACACAATACATATATAGCAATACAAATAAATTACAATATTTGAGTTGGAAAGTTAGGATATAGTTTGGCCAATAAAGTATTTTTTTTGACTAACCTGGTATGTTAAATAACCAATGCCACCAAACTGAACAAACATAAAATAGCATATAAAGTCACAGAGAGGTAAAAGCTCCATTTGGGTGTAAGTGACAAGCGGAAAGTGGGTGGACTGACTATCTGAGGGTGGAGCCAGGCTGAATGTTCCACGAGCATTTAGCCATTCATTGTAGCATAGCTTCAACATTGTTCTAAGAGTTATATTATAGTAGTGAAAACCTAGATGTATGACGTCAATTTAATGAACACTTGGAGATATAGATAAGAACTAAGAGAGATGTGGAATTGTAATGCAGATAATTTAGACATAGATAAGTTGGGTATATGATATACTATATGCTCATATATGCTGGCATTCATAAACTGGCCCCTACCAGAGTTACTACCATCCTTTATGCAAATTGAGGAACACATGCCTTAGGTCTCCCATAGGCTATTGACTCAACAAGCTGCTGGAGGGCTAGGCATTGGCTTTTCCAATCCTCTCATGTAATTCTGAATGATGCTAAATAATTATGACCCAGTATGAACGTGTAATCTCCATTCTTAATTCACAGGAGAAACCCTTTAGAGTTACTTACTGGATATTCAATTTTAATTTCTTTAGGAACTATATAGATAAAGGTAGCAAAAAAATAGAATAATTGATGTGCATAATAAACATTTAAAGTTTCTAAATTGTCTCAAATACAACTTGAATTGTTCCGCTTTTAAAGGGATTTAGAAAGCATAACAAGTCACTGTCTGCAAAGGAATGCAAATGCAAATAATATTCTAATAGCTATTGGAATTAAATGAACTCATGCAGCCTATTACTAGGTGAACTGATAATAATGTATCATTCTATTCTTCTACAAATTGATCTTTGGAACAAGAATTAAAGAATACATAACTCTTAACTTCAACATCTATAAACAA
>NW_021604786.1:542880-569572 GCF_004785775.1 Grammomys surdaster
GGAAAGTAATATCTTTTTCCATATGGCAGAAAATATTGATTTTTTTAAATTTACATAAATAACATGGTTTTATGATCACCTACATACCAGAGAGACAAAAGAAGTCTCAGGAGAATTGTCTCAGGGATGAAGGCATATGTATATAAAAGATATCCCCTGAAGAGGCAATAAGCATTGATAGCAAAAGCTATTCCAGAGAAATTTGCTGTGAGTGGTCCGAGGGAAGGGAGTATTTTCAATTGGTGTGTTGGGATCTCAGATCCTGAGTGGAGATCTAGCAAACACTGTGTGTTCTGCTTATATGCAGGTGGCTCTGCCTGAAGCCTCTTCAACCTCTACCCTCATTTCGCCAGAGGTTGAGACTATTATAGAACAGGTTTCAGTCTAGCTGGCACATGATGCAGAAACACCAGTATTTATGTGGGGTAGGCATTTTTGTGAGAGAGAACTACATATCATATATTTCATTGTGATTTCTTAAGCATTTTCATAGGATTTGCAGGTAAAACTTCCTGCATTGGCTTATCAGTTTCGGGTCATATGTTTTCAAAGTGTTAGCAGTGTTTTGGGAAGCTGCAGAAACCTTTGATGGCGTCTTCTTGCTTGAAGAAGTGGACCACTGGGGATCAGTGTGTGGGGGCTGTGGTTACTCATACTTTCTGTCCCAGCTCTGCATCCAGATCTGAGGAAACAGGAGTAAGAAACGGCTACACATATACTATCCAGAAGCCATTCTAGGCCAGGTCTTCCTCCATTGTGGTTCCCAAGATACGTCTTGATGCCCGTAAGTTGATTCCTGTCAGGCTTTTGGTACAGTGGTGAGAAACATAATTAATACATCCTGTTTTTCTAAAGTATATCAGAACGTCTCTATTTCAGGTATAGAAGATAGAAGGAAAGGAATATTCCTTTTAATAAATGAAAGCTATGTGACAGACCACGACATATCTTTAAGTTGCCCTTTTGAGTCTAGTACAGAATGAGACGTTAAGATCTAAACTATAGGGACAAAGGGAAGCGAAGCCGGAGCTGCGGGCGCCTTCTCGGCCTGCACACCGCAGGTTCATTCTTAAGGAACTGAGAACTTAATCTTCCAAAATGTAAAAGAGACCATCTTATGCCCCACCTCCCACCCTAGCTCCTGCAACACAAATGCCCAGCACACCAGGGTTTGTAGGATACAATACATACAGTCATATCGCCTACAACAACTACAGGCTGGGAGGGAACCTGGGCACCATCAGCGGAAACTAGAAGCCGAACTCCTTCAGACAAAGGAACGACATCAGGAAAAGAAGAGGAAATTCCTGGAAAGCGCAGACTCCTTTAACAATGAACTTAAAAGGTTATGTGGTCTGAAAGTGGAAGAAGATATGAAGAAGATTGCAGCTGATCGCACAGGCAGAGGAGCAGGCTCACAAAAGGCAGGACGAGAGGGAGAAGGAGGCCGCAGAGAAGGCTGAGCGCAGTCAGAGCAGCATCGTCCCTGAGGAAGAGCAAGTGGCAAGCAAAGCGGAGGAGAAGAAGGATAAGGAGAACATCCCGGTGGAGACAGAATAGGTAAAAATTACATCAGATACTGATGGACTTGCCTTTTGGCACTATTGATCCTGCCTAGTGGATAAACAGGAGGTGAGCCAAAGAGGAGGCACACCTTGAAGACATGGTGGGAGAGCCAGCAGAATGGTGAAGAAGGCACATTTACTCCTGAGGACAAGGAGAGTGGGCAGGAGGGGGTTGACAGCATGGAGGTAGAAGGGACCAGTGACAGTAACACCGGCTCAGAGAACAACAGCGCCACAGTGGAGGAGCCACCCAGAAGATGAGGAGTAAATGTTGCCTTGTTTTATGTGACCTAAAACTTTCTTAAATGAAAAAAAAATGTGTTTTTTTTTAAGAGATCTAAACAATAGGGCTGAAAAGGTGATTCAATGGTTAAGAGCACTGACTGTTTTTCCAGAGGTCAATGGTTCAATTCACAGCACCCATGGGATAGTTCACAACTGTGTCCACTCCTAGGGGTTTTCATGGCCTCTTCCGGCCCTCAGGCACTGCTTGTATGTACCGCACATATATACATGCTGGTAAAGTACTATACACATTAAAAGAAAAAATTTTAAACATCCAAGAAATTAAAATTAATGAACAGCCTTGGAAACTTTTAATCTGGTGATGCTGTGACCCGTTATTGACACAATGTCTACTTTAAAAAAAAAAAAGTAAGTATAAAAAAAGCCAATTGAGTTCAGTTTAAAACTTTCAAAAGATACTAGTGCATGCATACATTATTTGTGTTTTATTAATATTGCAACATATAAATAAATGTTTAACAATCATTATAGTTAACAAGAATTTATTATGGGGTAACTACAATTCTCCAGGCTTGGTCTCTCTTAAGATCTTTGCTAACATCAGAGAGAAAAACAATTAAACAAAAGACAATCAAAAAACACTAAAACCAAACCAAACTCAGTTTCATACTAACCTTGACATTTTAATGGGACTGAGATTATCTTATGTATGGTATATATAATTGAGGGTTCTGTACACATAATTTTTGTTAAATTTAACAATAAAGTACCTTTCATGCATGCTCCATCATGCCATATTGTGAGAAATATAGAAATTTTTTGCAGTATATTTAAAGATACCACATACAAAATGTAAATTTGAAGACACAATGTGATGAACTATCAACACCCAACAGTGTTTTTACCTGTCAGAGACACAAGGTCAAGCAGCTGGAAACAGCCAAATTTTAATGGGATGAACTTGAAGGGCAGAAGGAAAAGAAAGAAGGAACACCCTGTAGTGTGAAATGTGTAGTTTGTGGTCAGGTACAGCGCAGGAGCCAAGAGGAAAGAAAGAATGAATTATTACCCAACCCATCTCGTTCTTTCAAGGCCAAATGCTTAAAGTAAGTTATTGTCCTAAGCCTAAAGTCACCTTGGACTCCAGGGACAGTAAAATTTCATGGGGCAGACCACCCCCAGATGAGACCAATTATCCATGAGGGTGACGGTGACTGCACTCTGGCCCAGAAGCAATCATCTCACAGGGACCAGATTGCTCTCTTAAAGCAAGCAATGACAGGGACAATCGTTTCTTCAGACCAGCATGTGGACCAGAGTTTAGAACAAAGATCAAGATTGTGTAATTACCTCCTAGTGCACCTAAGCCAACAGCTCATGTCAATGGCCCGAAGATGTATTTGAGAGAAATGAACCCCTTTAATTGTTTCTCTCCACAATTCATTGCTTTAATTGATATACTGGAACAAGTAGCCATGGCTAGGCTACTAGGGCTTCTGTCTTAAAACTCTTGTTACAAGAGGGAACAATTGGTCCTGGCTCAGTACTGAGCAGAACTTCAGACCCACATTCAGCTGTGTTCAAATGGGCAGGCAATCATTTGAAAACTGAGTCTGTAGCAATCAAAGACAGTCTCTGCATGATGCAGTCTACAGATCCTCAGCAAAAGGCAGACAATGGCCCTCGTGGTGAGGGAAAGCCTTTACTAAGACACAAACGTTCCACACAGTGGTAAAATAAAGAGCTAAGGGAAGCAAAGGGAAGCCCTCTTTGAAGTGCTCAATCGTGCTTACTAGGTATGGTATCTCTAGGATAGAAGTAGTGACTGCGAATGGAATCATTTAGAAGATAAAACAGCAGGGAGTTAGGAAAGAGCCGAGGAGCATCCTGATGCTGACATATTTTGCTGCAGATAAAACACTTTCTCCATCTCACAGCCAGACTTCTTGAAGCATGAAACCTGGTTGAGCCATCGATACGCTAGCATCCCCATCCCTAACTCAATCCCAATGAGCAGGAGATACTCATAGCCAGCTATGCCCCCTCTCTACGCACTCTGGTGGTCAGGCGAGTATCACAGGAAAACCAAAAGACAACCAAAGAGCAGAGATGATGCTTAGCAAATGCATTTGGCAGAGATGGCCACAGAGGGAAGATGCGGAAGTATGAATGGGCAGATACTCTCCACTGTTGTTACACAGTTATCTCTGGTGAAGTAAGGAAACCTTGTTTCCGGTTTATTATTGTTATTATCATTACAGTTATCATCACTTGGGCTTTGTTTCGTTGTTTTGCAGAAACACGTTTACTCAGAACTGAGTGATTTAAATATATACGTGTAGACTTTTTTTAAAAAAATTTTTACCTCAATTTCATGATGAAATATATATATATATATATATATATATGTGTGTGTGTGTGTGTGTGTGTGTGTGTGTATGTATATATGTGTGTGTATATGTATATATGTGTGTGTATATGTATATGAGTCCTGGCCATCCTAGTCACAGCTAGCCAATCCCCTATCTCAAATTATGCACATCTGACAGCTTAGAATATTTGCAATGGATTCTTCTCTAAAGCCAAAAAATAAACACAAAGGCCAGTTTGATATGTGTTACAGAACTTTGGTCCCAGTTAGAGGAAGGAAAAGGTATTTGTATATTTGTGAGTTCAAGGCCTATCCGGTCTACATAGTGAGTCCTAGGACTTCTAGTACTATATAGTGAGACCCTTTCTAAAATCAAACAAGCAAACAAACAAATAAACACAAATATTTATTGTAAGAGCCACTCTTTTTCATGTACTCTGCCCAATCACTGTGAGGAATGTTTCCTTCCCAATTAAGTACCATTTTTTTGTATTTAAAATTTATTAGAAATTCATTTTTAAAAAATTAACCTGAATGAAATAGGATTCAAAGTTTGGATTATTAGATCAGTTCTAGATATAGATTTAGAAAAAAAATGTAACTCTAAAAATAACATGTAAACAAATACTTTGACTTTTGCAGATGAAATTCAATTTTATTTACCATATGGACTACACAATAGATTTTAAGTACAGAATTTGAGCTTCATGTGTATCCATTGAATCATGGATTTTTATAAACATTTATGTCTCTCCAAAGCTTATTAAAGTGACAAACAATTCCGTATATGATAATTATTTTCTAATGCCTGTGTACTTCACCCTTTCTGCCCTTTATTTGATTATTTGGTTTGAGATCAAATGCAAGATTGTATATAACTCTAAAGGCATTTATTTTGCAGAAATTTTGATCTTTAAATCTTTTTTAATAGTTGAATAGAAAAATCTAATTAATGCTGGTAGTTGGAGGCTGTGATACCCCATAGGACTGACATTACTGCAGGCTGGGTAGAGGCACAAAAAAAAACTGAGCTGCTGAGCTACAGAGCAAGCCCTGGGACTGGTCCTCAGGTGCAGTCAGAGAGGCACTATTCATGGAAGTGACTCTTTTTGGCTTGCTATGCCATCTCTGTGTCCTTGGCTTGAGGGAAATGATTTCTTTCCATAAGGGGCAGAGGTGTCCTGTCTGCCTTTCGACTTACAGTATCTGAATCATGTTCTGCTTCAGTGTGCCAGAGACTTCCATTTTTAGCTTTGATGACTGGGAGAAGAACGTAGCATTCTCAGATGACCATGACCTTTTAATAATTAATATTTTTCTCATATTGGATTATTTCATCTACTCCCTCCTGTAGGTTCAGACTGCAAATTAGACAAAGACTTTTTATCTTGCACATAGGGAGGTCAATCTTCTGTAAGTGAATCCTTTAAAGAAGAGTTGAATTAACCTTGAATTATATAGGCCATGCTGGAAACAGAATTGAATATTACAGACATGTTTTTATACAATAAAGTATCGTTACTTCACTATACAGGACCTAAAGGAGTGAAATAGTAAGTATATGTGATTAATAGAAGAATCTTCTAAGCAATAATTAAAGATTTTTCATTTGTAAGATACTCAAGTGTTAAATTTTATATGGTGAGTTACATGTCTTATCACTTAAGGAAGAAAGGGGTATTTTGACACACTAAGGGTATACTCCGTGATGACTGGGAAGTCACAGTAGCAGGTGTTTGAGATGGCTGGTCACATTGCTTCCAAACTCAGGAAGTTGAGAACTATGACTGATGACCTCTCTGTCTCCTTCTTCAGTCTAGGTCTCCAGTCCATGTAATGGTGTTACCCACATGTAGGCTAGACACTCCAGTAGATCAAACCTGGGAACTTCCTCACGCTAATGTCCTGAGGTGTGTCTCTTAGATGATTCTAGATTCTTTCAAGTGGACAATCAAGATGAACCCTCATAAGACTTTATTCTTAAGAAAGTTTGTCATATATTGGCCTATTGGAGCTTTTCTCTCTAACACTTTGGGTATTAATCTTGTGAATAATCTCTTTTTGGAAGTTCTGTAATCAGAAGTGTCTGGCACTCCAGTCTTGGCCATCTTTGGATGGCCAATCTTTGCCATCTCTCCAGTAAGCTTTACAATGAGTAAGGAGAACCACTAATAATTATTCTGTTCCCTATGTCATACAAATAATTATTTTCTATGTAACTGTATTGCCTATGTCTTGCAAAATGCTACTTATTAAATTATTTGTCCATTAAGTTGAGATCTAGAGCAGAAAGTGAGTTTTTCCTCATGTATACTTTTGAAATAGGAATAATGTTGACCTGCATTAGGTTTTGTATCTAAAGTCACTTATTGTTACTAGATGTTTCAGACTCTCAATAGGAAGAATTGGTCAAGGCATTATTTTTATGTGTGAATGTGTGTGTATAGATATACATATATATACACATATACATTATACATCATATACATATACATCATATATACATCACATACATATTCATCATATAAACATGTACATATACATACATATATATACATATCATATACATCATACATATCACATATATACATATATATACACACAAATACATATATGCACATATTATGAGACATGTAAATGTCAGTCAACATGAGAATGAAGCATATGATGGGTAAAAATGAATATATGCAGTAGTCAGGAGAAAGAGATTGAAGGTAGATGCCAGTATTCATCAGACTTAATCTAGTATAGGTTGTAAACTACATGTAGAATTGCCAGGAGAAGAAGATCCCCCCCCCTACATGAACCTGTCCTTCATCCAACATAGCAGAGCTGGTTCCCTCCACTACTTACCTGTGTTTTATTTTTTTTGCTAAAGGCTCAAAGGCTAAACTATAAAACTTCATGCTAATGTTGATTAAAGAGCCCAATAGGAATAAAGAGTGGTCCAGGATAATAAAAATTAGTTTACTTTCACCAGTAATAAAATGTAGACAACAAAATTCTCCAAACCTGATCATTGCTTAAAATATTTACACATTCACTTATTCATTCTGTATGATTTTTTAACGGACTTATTATGTGCAAATCATTTGCTTCTAATAGCTGGGTATTTGTACCTTTTATGTTTATGCAAATGTGGAGGGTTTAATTATAGGCAGCTGACATCTTAATGACCATGGTAATTAAATGCTATACTTGGATATCAATAAAAATGCATGAGAAACTTCACAAGTATCTCTAGGGTAAATATACAAATAAATAAAGGAAACAAGGTAAACTATGACTTTTTCTAGGATGAATAGACATCAGCCTTTGTGTGAGCTGGAAGAAGTTGAGGAGAAGGGTGACCCCATAGGAAAACCAGCAGTCTCAACAAACCTGGAGCCCTGAGATTGCTCAGACACTGAGCTACCAACCAGTCAGCATACACTGATCTGAGGCCCCTGACTGCCTAGTCTGGCCTCAATGAGAGAAGATGCACATAACCCTTGAGAGATTTGAGGCCTCAGGGAGTGGGGAGGCCTGACAGGGTGTGGAGTGGGTGTTGGGGCATGGGGACATACTCTTGGAGACCAGGGAGAAGGAATAGGATGAGAAGTGGTCAGAGGGCACAACTGCAGGAGCATAACGACTAGATTTTAAAATAAAAAGAATATATACATACACACACACACACACACACACACACACGCTTTGTCAATTCAGACATCACTCTAGAGAACACACAAAAGCATTAGTGAAACCATTGTTGTGAGCTTGACCTTGACCAAGTGAGGCAGAGCAGGCTACCCACCCAGAATCTGCTCTTTCACATTGTGTGAGTGAGCCTGCTCTCCTTTGTTGACCTTTCTATCTCTCCCTTATCTAGTTATCCATCAACCTGCCAGTCTATCTGCTTTTAGAAAGGGAGATGATAATTTCCTATGTCCAGATCAATAAAATCTAGCAAAGAAGATACACTGAGCTTTAAGACGCATCTTTCCAAGTCCTTTAAGTGCTGCGTTAGATATTTTCTTTTAATTAAATGCATGCAATGCATTACGAAGTTCTCGAGGCTAAGTTTGGGATAATATGGAACATCATAAGAAAATTGTACTTTCTCTCAGTTTCCCTTGATTACTAAACCAAACATCTCAGGATATTTATTTAAGTAGCATGAAATCTTCATGCCCATAACTCAACAATGTCATTTTCAACTCTTCCTAAACAAAATTCCTGAATGAACCAAGCTTCCCATTTCATCCTAGTGATGTTACTCATAGCAACTCGGAATGAGACAATGAGGAATGAAGCCGAGAAGTTGCTACCGATGTGGGATTTCTCGCTACCTAGATCCTTCCTTGCCCATCCATTCCACATCTGTCTCTCTATCCTGATTTTGTTCTAAAAGAACATAAAATTTTATAATTGCTTCTGTGTTCTCTACAATATCCTGTGATATTGTAAAATAATTTTTTAAAGATATAAAGTCATTGTTTGTATGTCTTAGAAAAAGAATCACCTGGACTTGTGCGTTTTTATAAACCTTATATATTAAAAGAGTATTGACATACATGCAGGTGTGGATATGATAATACAATAATACACACTTTATCTTTGTTCTCTCATATCAAAAACTTTTTATTTTTATTTATTCTATTTTACATTTATTTATTTATTTATTTATTTATTTATTTTGCATCAGTGTGGATGCCAGTGTGAAGAAATACCTCTGGTGTCACCTGACCGTCCCACTTGCAGTCACCTGACTGATAGCCTCTTTAATATCCACCAAGATGATTCTCAGTGTGACTGTCACTTTGAGTTTCTTTGTAATTATAAGCAGTCTGAATAGAACCATGGTCAATGTACCATATGAAACAATAAACAAACAAACAAACAAACAAAAAACCCTGAAAAATAGGAAGAAAGTGTGTATGCTTTACACAAATTTAATTTAAAACACATTGAACATGGTGACTACTTAACAGGTATTTACTCATCCTTGGTGTTATTACCCGTTTCTAAATAGTAACTGACTTAGTACAGAGTCTATTGTAATTCGGAAGTACAGAATCAATTCCTATAAACTCTGCTTTACATACAAGCAAGTGAAGACATGCTGCCCAGTACTCTCCTCCTTATGTCACAGTGTTTGTCCGCCAACCACAGTGACCTGACTGTGGAATCCACACATGTTATCTACATGTGTGCACATACACCTAACACATCTGTATCTTTAGATCTAGATAGATATGTATATATAATTTTATACACACATTTATAATTATATATAAATTATCTATATTATTTATTTATTAGTAGGGACTGGGATGCTGGCTTTCTGTGAAGCTGGCTCACAGCTTAAAAAATTCACAGGTGCACATCAGTTCTAATGTGTTCACTTCAAAATTAGGAAAAGGTAAATTATCTAATATGACTCCATAGCAAGTGAACAGAAGACTCTTCATAGATTACCTAGTAGTAAAGAGGACTTTAGACAACCAAGAAAAAAATAACAATACTCATCCAGGAATAACATCAAGAAGATAGAAAAGAGTAGACACAAGTCAAGAATCTAATGTCAGAGAAGACAGATTTAGAATCAAGGAGAGAAAGACAGGTAGATAGACACAGGTTGGGGGGTCAGAAAGGGGATGAGAGAGATTATTAGGGAGGAAATAGTTATGATCAGATCCAGATTCGGAACCATAAATTTATAAAAGTCTCATAAAATGACAGAAACTGTATGGTAATAGAATAATTATATTAAATGAATATACAATAATAAAGAAAATCAGTGGCAAAATAACATAAAATTTCACTAAATAAAGAAAGATTTACCCACATCAGTCTCAATACTTTGTAACATATAAAAGCTATCTGAGGCTAACAAGATCAGGGGTTGATGACCACAAGACTCATGGGAAAATGCTTTACCCAGAAGTCTACAGGGCTTCCCATGTGCCATGCAGTTCTACTGTATACAGATCTGTCAATCTCTCCTATACTGTCCTCTAGGAATTAACAGTAAAACCAACAATATAGCGACTGCTTCACTGTATATGAGATTTGAGGTTCCTGCTAAACTATAGATAAGAATATACCATGTCTTTCCTCTGCAATTGAATGATTTCTGTCTAGAACCTTGAAACTGGCTATGCAAATTTTATGCTTGAACCAATAATCCCTTCACAGTCCATGACAGCTCATGTGTATGTTACTGTGGGTGTCATGTATGTGTGTTTGTGTGTACAGGTATAGAGGCTTGAGATAAAGGTTCAGTGTCTCCCTCTGTCACACTCACTGAACAGGATCTCATCAATGTTCTATGTAAGCTGGCTAGCAAGCCCCAGGAATCCCCTGTCTCTACCTCCACCAGCACTGGGAACTGTACAGCTATCCCCAGACATTTGAATTTGAACTCTGGTCTCCATACTTACACAGCAAGCACTCTGTAGACTGTGTCATTATCCCAGCCCTGTCCTTGGTAGTTTTGATGGTGAGAATGAAACAAGACTAAAGCATAGATTTTAAAATAAATTTCAAAATTCTATTATAATTGGGATAGACTCCTTCAGATCTTGAAATGAATGTTTGCCTCTAGTTCTGAGATTAAAAACTTTGAGTCTCCCACTCTCCTGCTGGCTAATGAGTGTTAGGAGCTGAGCAGTAAGAGGTCCATGGAGACAACTTGCTTAAATTGTCTTTTGAGGATGGGTATTGCCCATTTCTATCCAAGCAAGATTATGAATGGCAGTTGTTATGAGAAGAAAATTGAACCCCACCCTCAAGTCCATTCAAGGGCTTAGGTCTGTGACTTTCCAAGCCAACATGAGCATTGAAGGGAGGACCTTCGTCTCATTAAGTCAGGGCTTCGCATAAATGATGACACCAAGATGATGCTAAAACATAGACACTCCCACCATCCAAACTGTGATTGCCGAGGTTTATCTATGCAAACCTTATTTGTTTTAAGAAAAAGTGTGATTAACGGTAGAATCAAGATGAAGAAACGCTGACTTGTGGATGTATGGGGGGGATGGGGAGGGGGAGGGGATAAGACATCTTGACTCTTTGTTCTCCATAGAGACTTCTTTTCCATGTTACCATTGAGCTGTAGTCACAGAGGGCAGGGGTGGGGTGGGTGAGTGCATAACTGAAGACAGCAAAAGCAAGATGGAAAGGAGATGACCAAGCAAATAAGATCCTCAAAATCAGTGGTTCTCAACCTGCGTGTAGTGACCGACCCCTGTGGGTATTGAATAATCCCTTCAGACAGATCATTTATCAGATATGCTGCCTATCACACATTTACATTACGGTTCCTAGCAGTAGGAAAATTACAGCTATGATGTCACAACAAAAGTAATTTTATTGCTGGATGTCATCACAACATGAAGAACTGTACTAAAGGGCCATGGCATTAGGAAAGTTGACATTCATTCCTCTAAATCAACACGAACAAAGCTCACAAGGATTCCAAGAGACTGAAGCAATATGCACAGGCCTTCACAGGTCTACACGGGTTCTCTGCATATATGTTATAGCTCCTAATTTAGTGTTTTAATGGTGGTTTTAAGTGACCAAATGAGTGTATCTCTGATTCTTATACCTTCTTTTGGGTGCTTTTTCTTCTCTTGTTTTGTCTTATCCAACTCCAAAGTGATAGTTTTTCTTTTATTGAATTGTATTTCATTATATTTTTTAATGAATGAGGGATAAACACTTATACATGTCAACGTAGACATATTAACATTAAAAGACTCATACATGGAAACAATTGAAGAAAATCACATGGCGGGGTGTATGGGAGATTGTAGAGTGATGAAAGTTACCTGCTGGCTCCTACTCTACTACCAAGCTGATCTATGCGATTTTCTTCATGTTTCTTGGTTGGAAAACAGTATGTAGCTATGAAAAAAAAATGTGTCTTTAGAATACAAGAAACACAAAGCTAAGTGGTAGATAGGAACAAATTGATTCATAAGAGGCATGGCTGGCCAGACTCTATGCCGAGCATCTTACCTTTGGAACCATAGGTGTGAAAAACTTGGGTATCTAAAATTTAGTAGTACTGTTAGCTAAGCCCAGGCATACTGGCAAATTCTTTTAATACTGGAACATGGGGGTAGTAGGCAGGCAGGTCTCTATAAACTCAATGCTGTCCTGGTCTACAAATTCCAGGACAGCCTGCTTGAAACAAACAAACGAACAAACAAAATGGCACTATTGTAAAATCTGATAAATTCATTGCATTTCTTTTCTATTGATTTAAATAACTTTATAATTCAACGTCTACTGGTGAAAATTTTTGCCATGTTTTCCATTACTCTGAATCTGTATCATGACACACACACACACACACACACACACGCACACACGAACAATATATATATATATATATATATATATATATATATATATATATATGCTAATCCATGAAACTTAAAGATGTAGGACACACATATTATTAGGATGGTGATGTCTAGGAAGGACTTAACCACTACTCTTGATTTTGAAGGTGGATAAAAGGACCACAAACCGAGGCATGCAGGGGATATCGGGAGTGAGGGAAACAGATTCTTGATTGTGACTCTGTGAGATCAATGTTGGATTAGATCTGACAGAAATAGGAGAAAATAGCTCAGTGTTGTCTGAGCTGATATGTGTCTAGAAATCTGCAGGAAATGAATACATCCACTCCAAATTCACAGTGTTCATGAATCTATCCAGAGGAACCTTTCCCTGATATTGATGACAATACAAGCTCTGGAACGGCAATTGCCAAAGCAAAATAATTCAGGCCTTATTTCAGAGAAACAGCTGAGTCCTCTATAGGCAGTTTTGATTTTCTTTTCTTTGTTTCTTTCTTTGTTTCTCTCTCTCTCTCTCTCTCTCTCTCTTTGTTTCTTCCTTCCTTCTTTCCTTCCTTCCTTTATTTCTTTATTTATTTTTAAGATTTATTTATTTTATAAATACATCAGAGGAGGGCATCAGATTCCATTACAGATGGTCATGAGTCACCATGTGGTTGTTGGAATTGAACTCAGGACCATCTGGAAGAGCAGTCAGTGCCCTTAACCACTGAGCCATCTCTCCAGCCTGGTTCATTCTTTCTGGACGAGTCATATGGACTCACAGTATGTCTGCACAAGACTTTGCATAGACAGACGCTTTAAGTTCTCTAAGGTGAATACTTAGGAGTGGTATTGGTGGCATATATGAGTGGTGTGGCGTCCACCCTCGACCAGCAAGGAAGACGCAACACACGAGCTCTTCTCCAAGCAGTTTATTCAGAACCTTTGAACAATCTTCTAACTGACGAGGATTTTCTAACTGACGACCCCGGGGGAAACGTCTCCCAGGCTTAAGTACTCTAGGACTAGCCAACCCCCGTCTGCCACGTGGCAACAGCAGATAGGTACACACACACACACACACACACACACACACACACACACACACACAAACGGAGACAAGCCATATCAACTGCCACAGCCATATAAGGAGTTGTTTACTCCTAAGAGTCCTTGCCAGCAGGTGGCGGAAGGCGGAGACCAGTGTCATCTTAAAGACACAGCACTATGCGGCTCTCCACAGTGTGGGAGGTTTGTTGCACTTTTAAGGGACTGTGTAATGGGAGTGTGGCTCAGTGGCAGGGCTTGTGCTCAGATGCACAAGGCACTGGATTTCGTTCCCAGCAACAAACAAGAAAATATTTGTAATGTGACCCAAGATGGCTGTTACCTTATGTATGTTCACTCGATGTTCCCATCCATCTATATCTTCACTGATACTTCATACTGTTCAATGTGTCTTTTGTTTTAAAGTGTTGGGGGTTGGAACTCAGGGCCTTGTTCAGGCCAGGGAGGTATCTACCACTGAGCAACACTTCCAGTGTACATATTTCTGATGATCACTGACTCAAGTAGTATCAATGAATATCTCACAGGGCTTTTGTACATGTTTCTGATGATCACTGACTCAGGGAGTATAAACGAGCATCTCAAAGTTGTTTTAATTCTCCCTTTCCTAACACAACAAAAAACTTCTTATGTATTGACAAGCTATGTGTATCTCTTTGGTGAGGTGTGCAGATCTGAAAGGTTCCTTCTATTCTGTACACGCTCCCAGATGGCCTGAGGAGAATCAGAGCAGCCTCATTTCTTCTTCTGAGAATTATTGTGAATGCCTAGGAACACAAGAAAATTCTTCTCTTGTAATTGGAGTTAACAAACATCAAATTGGGAATGGACAAGAGAGTGAGGAAGACCGAGTTGCCCTTCAAAGGAGTTCAAAATCAGAGTATGTGCTGTTGCGTTTGGATGATGTAAGGCAATGGGTATCACACTTAGACAGAGCAACTAGGCTCAACTGTCCACAGCACACCTCTCGACACAGAGTACTGAAGATGCTGCACTTGCTAGATGACATATTTTTTTCAATTGGATATTTTATTTATTTACATTTCAGATGTTATCCCCTTTCCCCATCCCCCTAAACCCCCTATCTCATCCCCCTTGCTCTTGCTTCTATGATGGTGTACCCCCACCCACCCACACACTCGCACCTCCCTGCCGTCAAATTTTCCCACACTGGGGCATCCAGCCTTCATGGGGCCAAGGGCCTCCTCTCCCACCTGTGCCAAACAAGGCCATCCTCCCCTACACATACAGCTGGAGCCATGAGTCCCTCCCTAAGTGATCCCAGACTTGTGGTTTAAACCCCTTCAGCTCCTCCATTCTTCTCTCTAACCCCTCCACTGGGATCTCCTTGATCAGTTCAATGGTTAGCTGTGAGCATCTGCCTCTGTATATGTCAGGCTCTGGCTGAGCTTCTAAGAAGACAGCTATATCAGGCTCCTGTCAACATGCACTTCCTGGCATCCACAACAGTGTCTGCCTTTGGTGATTGCACATGGGATGGATACCCAGGTGGGGCAGTCTCCAGACAGCCCTTCCTTCAATTTCTGTCTCACAATTTGTCTCCATATTTGTTCCCATGAGTATATTGTTACCCCTTCTAAAAAGGACCAAAGCACCCACACTTTGGTCTTCCTTCTTCATGGAGCTTCATGTGGTCTGTGAGTTGGATGTTTTATATGCTTGTACAAACATCCATAAGAAGGAATTCCAGGTTTGTCTGAGAACATTTTACTCCATTTCTCAGCTATGTGATGCCTATACATCTTTGTATCATACTCCTTCTGGGGAGGTCTGATGTATTTTGAAACATGAAACTCCTTTGACTAAACGTACATCAGACAGATTAGAATTAACACACATAAAATTCAATACTACTGATGTACAGTGTTATAATTAGACGGCCTTATACTTTTACTGGATTTAATAAATTTAGATTGTTTTAGATCTAATTTCAAAATATGGCTGTGAAATAGTCTGTTTCTGGTAGTCTATAATTACTAGAGAAAACAGAAATGCAGGTGATAAGAGAAGTGGTCTTGCATTTTTCTCCTGGTCTTGATGACACTGTTTACTTAATTAGCCAATCTGCCTAAGGAAACAGTCCAAACCATTAAGAGTATTGCTAAGTGACATTATGCCAAAAGGTAAATCGGTTATCATTTTTAAAGATCAGATAGGCAAATCCCTTTATGAATGTAAAATACATTATACCCTTCTTAGATTAAAGGTATTACAGACAATTTATGTTGGTAGAATTTGGAGACAGTTGCTGCCTTCCGTGCTGTAAACATTTATATATTTCTACTAGGAGGAAGCCTAAGCAAGATGAAGGATTACACATAACGTTCTATATATTTAAATTGGGTGAAACTATGTACTCTGTCATACCAATCTCATGCATGAACAACATGAACTGAAATATGTGCAATTAAAATATGGACATATAATATGCATTTATTTCTACAACAGTAAGACAGCACTGTTAAACTCACATGATTAAACTTTTCCAAGATAACTATTTTATTCAAACATTGGAAACCATTAATAGAATTGGACTTTTATAGTAGAATTACTTTTTGAAATGTATGTCCTAGTTATTTCTGTTTATGTTAAATACTTTATACCTTAAAAATCCTGCAGATGAAGTCCTGTTTTGCAAGATATTAACAAGTTTTATCTTAGTTCTAACTTCAAGGAATTAATGTGCTGATGTTAGAGTTGAATTTTCAAACCTAATTAATAAAATGGCAAATGAAGCCACTTAATTGAGCTGAGAGCAGTCAGCAAATATATAATGTTACATTTTTATTACTAAAAACCTGTACACTACTTAAGGGGAGAAGGTTATTTTGATCTCTCTGCTAATTCTATTCCTCAATACCCAGCTGATAGAAAGAGTGAGTGGATGTGTGGCTGCTTTTCCTCATCATGTCTCAAACAGAGCTCGGCTTGTTTAATCAAAGCTGAGATGCCCACTTGTTCAAAAAGGGAATTTAATGATTTCTTTTTAAATTGGTTCTTGGGAAGATGATTCAAAAAATTCTTAACATATATAGATGTGTACGTATATGCATGTAGTGTGTGTGAGGGACAGATCTTGAAAGAAAGAAAGAAAGAAAGAAAGAAAGAAAGAAAGAAAGAAAGAAGAAAGAAAGAAGGGAGAGACAAGAAAGAAGATAGGTAGATAATAGATAGACAGACAGACAGACAGACAGACAGATAGATAGATAGATAGATACTGTAAAATACATATTTTGGCTTATGGTGAGTTTTTACTAAATGTGAAAATCACCATATATTTTAATGTGAGGAGTACTCACATAATCTATTGCATTTCTTACCTCTACCATTGAATTCTCAAATTGTGTGGGCTTCTCATTTTGCAATGTTTAAAACATTGATAAGAAAATATCATCCAATAGAAAACATGCAAGGCCTGAACTTTGAAAGAACCCAATATCACCCTAAATGGTAATGTTTTCTGCTTCGGGATGAGTGTTGGTAGGCTGTGGGACTTTAGGCAAAGTATGTAAAGACGAATCTGTATATCTTTCATTCTATAAGTTTGGTGCCATAATAGCTTTAATAAATTGTTGGCAATGCTCCTAAAATTAATGGCTATCTATACAGCATGATGACTGAGGCTCTCCAGAACAAAGATTATATCATAGATTCAGACAAACATAGACATGGCAGCTCACTTCGCAACTCAGTTCTGTTGCTCTGCACCAAACTGTCAACCCTTTTAACCTGAATTTTGACATCTGAAAAGAGAAGCCATTGCATTTGCCTTATTAGGTTCTGAAGAAGACGTTATGAAGATTTTAGGATTGTAAGCAGGATCGCAGAGTTTACTGGTATGGTAGGACTATGTGGACAAGAAGCTAGACTACTCCCTAATCCCATGGTGTGTCCTCTGAACCCCATTTAACCCTAAACATACACATAATTACCTCTATTAATCCTCGTTTACAGCTTGATTTTTAGAATTTAAAAAATTAATAATAGAAAATGTATAAATTTGGGCAAATGGCTTCATGATAACACTAATTACAAAAGAACTAGTCTAACTTGAGACTCCTTTTCTTTCTATAGTATATTATTATATATTTTCTTTCATAACATATTATTTAGAAAAAAATTCAAGTGGAAAGGCTCATATTCACATTTTCTGCTAAAATGTTGGGTCTGTGATTACTGACTTACTACAAATATTGTTCTTGAAGTGGGTCAGTAATTATAAGTGAAAGAACGGAGTTGAATGATTTTTGTAATAATCTTCCAATGTGATGGTCTTTGTTCTAAAAGAATCTCATATCTAAAGAGAATGAATATAGAAATGTGATATCCCACCAAGAATAATTTCACAGTAGTTTCTTATTATGCCCCTGAAGACACCATTCACGTGCAGAGCCTGACAGATATATGTTTTGGATTCCAAGCACATGTGATTTGCTTTGTGTCCACATTAGCTGCATGACATGAAGACTCTCCTTCCTCAGCATTTCAGTGCACCTCAATGTTATTCTTAAAATGAGCTCATACAGGGAAAATCAGGAGCATTCCTTGGTAGCACAAGGCATCATCTAAGAGTGCTGGGATGTATAGAAATCTGGAACATAACATGTCCTGATATCAACTAAGACCTGGAAAGAGACGTATAACTAGGTACATGCAGGTACAAAATAAATGCAAAAAGAAGGGTGAAGATATCCAAGGATACAAAGACTCAAGGAGCAGGAGGAGGAGCAGAAAGAGGTGGAAGAAGAGGATGAAGAGAAGGTAGAAAAGGAGGAGGAAGCGGAGAAAGAAGAGGAAGAAGTCATCATCTTATTATTATCTTATGCTATGTTGAACTATTATTTATTATTTTAGAAATATTTCAAACATTGAAAAAAGGATAAAATATTAACTGGCAGATATTCTTTCTCAGAATGCAGGCTGTAGGCTAGGGGCTGTTCTGTATGTGATGCTTGCTTTTAAAAGAAATTATTGCAAGGGTTAAACAAGCTTTGCAGAGTTAGTTCATGAGTCAATCAAGTATATAGATCCATGTCAGTTGCTTGATATCTGCTCTGTTCATCCATTCACTCAGCAGCCTGTGTGGATCACTTATCAAATCCAAGTTCCATTTTAGGTGCTGAGATTACAGGAACAAAGAAAGTAGAGCTCCTGGTGAAGAGGGGAAATGGTAGCCCATAATTACATCACAACTCTGAAGCAGTATATGCAATCCTGACACAGAGCCACGGTCTGGGGGAACAATCAGAAACAGGATGTGAGGGCGGATCTTGATTGTTGGCTTGACAGGATCTGCAATCACTTAGGAGATTGTGATGTGTTTGTGATGATGTTCCCAGGTAAAGCTGACTGGAAGAATCAGACCTGCTCAGATAGAAGCCAATAACATCCAAGAGGAAATCAAGATAGTTTTAAGAAAAAGGCACTATCACCTTTCTGCCTTCACTGCCTAAGAAGTACATTCATCACGTATACTGTTGCTATCCTCCACCGACATCAATACCCAGTTCTTCTGCATTCCAACAGAGAATGAAGAGCGACAACCTTCCAATGACTTCTAGACTTTCAGTCGTGCCTGGGGACTGTTGATATATGACACCCTCGTGGACTGAGTAGGTTCTCAGCCTCCTCAGCCTTCAGATGGACACTGGTGGACTATTCAGAACCTCTCATGTAATCTGATCTAACAACTCCCTTTTACAAAATATACATTCTACTGGTGAGTTGTAGAAAGTAACGACTAATACAGTGGGGATCAGGTAGCCTGACTTTAAAAGCATCACAATTGTCAATAACTGCCTACTTTATTTAAAGAAGACATCAAAAAAAAATGAAATGTCAAAATCCTCAACAAACATTTAAAATGTTTGATATGTCAGTTGTTTTATCATTTGTAGCATATTGGGGTTTCGGTAAACTTTCTGTTATCCATCATAGAAATCTTACTAGATTGAACAAAGCTATACATTTCTCACAGCTCCCCTAGTGACATAGAACCTGTCCTTCTGTCTTAAGTCTGTGGATCTCCAGAGTTGCTGTTGTCAATGGAAGGTGGTAGAGTCCTAGAGTTTTACCTTCCTCAGCAGCATCTTCTACAATAGTTCCCCAGGAAGCCATCAAGCCACTTCACGAAAATTTCAGGCTAGGCAGTTGTCCCAATGAATTGGCAGGGAAAACACACAGGTAATACCAAAGCCTGACATAAGCTGAATCTATTCTGTAGGAGCTGTGAGCATCAGGTATCTGATGATGTACTAGATAACTCTGAAAGAAGAGGAAACTGAAGCTGATCTCTGTAGCTCTCCGATGTCTTTGTCTACCCATTCTTCATTATAAACAGGGGAAAGTGTTCTGTGGACTGACGACATATAACTTTCTGTTTTGTCGTTTTCCTGAAACTGGGAAACTTTGTCTACATGTGGGTGTGTGGGTGGGTTGGCTTCCTCAATTAATTAATTAATTAATCATCAATGACCAGTACCTGTCATGGGTGTCTATCCTTTGTGCAACAATACATGGGCTACATTCAAATATCTGAAGGTTCTTCAGTGGGGGTCCTGTAGCTTGGTTTCACTAAAGGAGAGGGTTTCAAGTATGATGTCAGGATATTTTTGTTCTTTTTCAAACACTCAAGAAAAAAACCAACAACAAACACACAAAAGACAAAAAAACAAAAACAAAAAAAACAACAACCCACGGTATATCTATGGGTCCTCCTATCCTTGTGAGACAAATATAGCAAAGGTGCATAGGATTAATGTTCAGGAGAACCAACCAACAAGTGATGCGGGACTGAAAAGCTGACCTGGAACTATGCCCAGAGCACTAGATCTTTCCTTGAAACCTAATACTAACAATCATACCATACTAGACCACCCATCCCCAGGTTAGTAATCACCCAAACTGGATATAAGGAACAGTTGGACTGACCTAAGCTATTACTCATGGGAGAATGTAAGTGGTCTTTTCCAAGCTCTTTAAAATACAACCCCTATGAACACTCTCACAGTCCCTCCCATCCTCCAGCACTGAACTACTAATGACCAGATGTTCAATAGGATCAACCCTCTGACATGATTTAATAGAGACAACTGATGTTCACCACTAAAGCCTCATTACTCAAAGCACTCACCATTGTATCCTAGTGATCCTGCCTTATCCAGGTAGCTGACACATACTCAGTATGCTGACATCCCAGCTCTGTGTTGATTGAACTGTCCACATAGAGAACAGAGAACCAAAGAGGGGCTGGAGAGATGGACCAGCCATTAAAGGCTAGGCTTGCAACCAAAAATATAAGAGAACCAAAAAGAATGACACCATGGTATATCTGTCCAAATAACATCCTGCATTGCATTACATCAAGACACCAGAGAAATGAGAATGCTACAAGAGAATATTTTAAGACAGGTATTTCCTCAATTTTGAAAAGTCCAAAAGAAATGGATTAATTTCTAGTTTCACCCAAACAACTAAACTAAACCATGAAATGATCAGCAACATGAACAGACTCAACAAATCAGGGGATTGAAAGATAGCAAAATCCTTCTAATTAAAAGAAAGACTGGGCTCAGATGATGTCACAGCAGAACTCTACTAGAGTTTGAAAGAAGATCTACAGACAATACTTCAACTATTTCAAAAATATAAACAAAAGGAGTACCTTCAAAATCCTACAGATCCAGTATGACTCTAATACCAACACCAGGTAAAAATAAGACCAAATAAAACAAACAACAAGCCAACATGATGAAAATAGATACCAAAACCATCATTAAAATTCTTTCAAAGAGTATACAGGCATAACATAAATAGGCCATCTACCATGATATGCTGGTTTTATTCCAGAGATAACAGAGATAGTTCAAAATATTTAAGTCAATATAGAATTACAGTAATAAAGACAGCATTGCATTTGCACAAAAACAGACAAGAAGTTGACCAGTGAGACAAACTGGAGGACTCAAACAAGAGCACATTTAACTATGACTATATAATATTTGATGATGATGACAAAGTTATACATTAGCAAAATGGCAGCATCTCCTGCAAGTGGTGCTGAGGAAACTGGAATCCCACTCTTAGTTGATTATAGTTAGTTCTGTGTCTCTGACCCTTCACAGAACTCTACTTCAAGTGGATCAAAGACCTCAGCATGAAACCCGAAACACTGAAATTTCCAAAGAAAAACATAGGCAGTACCCACAATCAAAAAAAAAAGGGGGGGTTTTACATTTTTCTTCTCAGCTTATTTTTCTGTTCCCCCAGGAATACAATACATACTTAAAAATCATTCTATGAAATGATGGTGATTAAGTTGACTATAATAGGCATTTGCTCTTAAAATTATGCTCTATTAATAAGCATTGATGAAATAAATATTGAGCTATAAAAAGGTCGCACTTGTGTGCGGCCTTATGTGAGACAATCTTTTAGAGCTATTCTGAGGCAGGCAGCTCTAGTGATGTGTGACTTTTTTTTTTCTGGTTGTGTAAGAAACAGTAAGTGCAGATGGGACATGCACACACCTGCACAGACACCCTTGTGTGCGTGGACTATTTCTGGAAGCAGCTAAGGGAATTGGCACTATTATTTATAGTTAATGCAATGTGGATAAGAGAATAGGAGGGAGATCATTTCTCTTGTTTTATAGCTGATTCCTTAACTTTTGTACCATTGTCTAAACTGTATACTAATCAACCATGGCACAGAATGGAAACTGATGAGGTGGTATGTGATCTACAGAGCCTGTGGTCTTTGAAGGGCCATCTTTCATGTGCTACTTACTTACTGCATGTAGGCTGCCACTATTTTGAGTAAAATCCTCCCTTCTCTTCAAGCGGCACCTAGGAACACCATTGGCTATTTCTGAGCAATGTTTCCAAACACAGATAAATATAAGAAACACATATACATATACACACACCTTACACTCAATTTCATAAAGCTTTCTATGCTTTATAAAACAGCAAGCAGTTCTTTTTTCATGAGCCTTAGGATTTGGGTTTTTTTTTTTTGAATATTGATTGAAGTACCGATTTTCAAAAACTGTAACTCCATAAAACACACTCGGATATTTTCCTTAATAAGCAGGGCTTTGGGCTTTGTTTTGGCTTGGCTTCTTGAGTCTAGGCTTGCATCATTAAATCCCACTCCTGAGTACAACTAAATATGGCTCCTACCCATTTCTCTTCCAGCTATTATTTAAGATACATTTGGCCATGGCATCTAATTATAGAAGGAACAATCTGCTGATTTATATTTAACAGAAGCTGTCTGCTTCCCCTGCAAAGCCAGAAGCAGGTTGCCCTGTGCAATGGACAGCTGTTACTGGCACTTTTTTTCCCTATTGTCTAACAAGGCCAAAAGCATTCTTTCTGATGCTTTTTGACAAATGTTCTTCTCAGACATCAGTCCCTGCTGCCATACCTAATTCCTATAAACTGCACTCTACCCTGTCTATACAGGCATGATTTTAGCTGAGTGAGATCCCTGAATACTCTACTGAAACTTCAGGGTCTACAGTAACTGTGAGAAGCTCACCCTCTGGTGAGTAAGGACTGTCATTTCTATAATGTCTTATCCATATTTTCTTTCTTCTTATTCACATCTGCCTCTCATTTTCTTGCCTTTGTTGTTGTTGTTTATTACGTCATGCATGAGAAGGGATTATTATTCCATGTCATTTGTTCTATGCACCACTGAGGCCCAGAAGAAATGTATTCACCCATCTGTCTATCTGGAGGACTGTTACAGGATTCTCACATGAAACTAAGGAAAAACTGAGGTTTGATAGAGTTGGATAGAACTCTATACTGGTTTACACTCTCAGTATAATTCTGCATGTACAGTGAGTTTGTAATAGAGACAGCAGTTAGTTACAAAGACCTTAACGTTATCAAAACCCACCCCCAGGAACTATATTTTAATTTAAATCAAAATGCAAAAAGGGAAGCTGGGGAAGAAGATTCAACAGTCAAGAGCTGATGCTGATACTTCAGAGGATCAGGGTTATGACAACAGCACCCACATGGTTATAACTCCAACTCCTGAGAATCCTGTACCATCTTCAGAATTCCAATGGGAATTTTATACAAAGATACACACACAGAGAGACAAACAGACACACACACACACACACACACACAGAGAGAGAGAGAGAGAGAGAGAGAGAGAGAGAGAGAGAGTCAGACAGAGACACACAAAGATACAGAGAGAGAGAGAGAGATACACAAAGAAACACATACATAGAGAGACACAGAGACACACAAAGACACACATGCAAACACACACACACAGATACAGACAGACAGAGAGACAGACAGACAGACAGATAGATGCATACACAGAGATAAAGAGACATACAGAGGCACACACCAACAATAAAAAATAAAAATATTTGCTGCCATTTTCATATAAGTGTGTCTATAGTGAATTGAAGTAATAGTCACCCCATTTTCCTCTCCCAAATATGCACCCCCTCTTCCACTGGAATGAGGTACTTTTAAGTATCGATGTACACTGAGTTGCATTGCATCATCAAACGGTACTTCTGCTGAATTTAATCAATATACTGTGGCAACGGTATGTAATTTGGGGAAATGAATTTAATGTTAATGTTTCCCTTGTCCTTTTCCGCTGAACTACTGTAAATATGGAGGCCAGAGAGCAGGAATCTTGAGTGGGAACTCCAGGAGGCAGACCACTTAGCTAGATTAAGAACTTAAGCCACTAAAATAAATTAAGCAGTTCCCCTCTTATGACTGTGTTCATACGCTGGACATTTACATCCGAACGGCTTGACAAAGAATGCATGCGGTAGACATGAGCTCTTGGTGATGAATCTATATATTTTTTTTCATAGTCAAATGCTGACATTTCAGTCCCCTGAGGTAGAGGTGGAGAGAGCGAATGGGGTGAGGAGAGTCTACAGCATGTCAGCATACTGTCAGAGGAGAAGAGGGAAGAGCTGTCAGCTCAAATGGGTAGATAGAATAAGCAGCAAGGATGTTCTAGCACACTCACTGCTTAGGAGGAGCTGGCAAACACCACTCCTGGTATTATTATCATCATCATCATTATTACTATTATTGCTATTATTATTGTTATTTCAAAAGATAACATCATCCAAATCAAATATTCTTGCTAAGCGCTAAGTCAAACCTCTGATCAAGTTGGTTTTCCTATCTAACTTTGTAATTGGTCATTTGTGGTTGTGTCGCTTGAACAAAACAGAAAGACAAAGGGGTTAATAAACTTAGTAATTGGTCATTTGCAGTTGTGTCACTTGAACAAAACAGAAAGACAAAGGGAAACTTGGAACTTGGAAGCAGTGATAAACTTGGAAGCAGTGATCAGAAAGAAGGTCATGAGCAGAGTTAAAATTAGAGAGTGCAGGGTCCTTTCCAGACACTGGGAAAATCTTCGCATGGTTTATATTTAAATAGATAGTGAGAATTACCTCACCCTGAGAAGCTTCACTGCCACGCCTGTCCTTGTGAGAGAAAACCAGAGGCGCATGGAAACACCTTGTGAAATGAGCTTTGACTTTTGGCTACTCTTCTTCCGAACGGTAAAACAAGACCTGGAAAAACACAGGACTCACAATCCCAACAGGGTGGATAGGGGACATTTATAATATTAACATTTAATGTTTTATTTCTATTTTTTTTTCATATTTTTAGAAACACTGGGGAGGATACATGGAACATCCACAACTCTATGAGAACATCATCCTGGTGTACGCAGTTATGACTCTTGAATCCACACTGAGACACCATTTGTATCTAAACTCACACTGTATTCAGATTTTCTTAGTCAACACCTGAAACTTCTCTTTCCTTCTCCAAAGCCACCAAGGATACCCCCATATATAATCTGTGACTCTTCAGAGTGATCTTGGATAAGACATTGTCTCAATATCTCCTTGTTGATAGCATTGACGGTCTTGAAAACCACTTGTTAGTACTTGGTACTCTGTTCTCGAATCTCAAATTTTCTAGTATTTTTCTAGTTAACATGCAAGGGTCCGTGGGTAGTAAGGAGGGGGGTAGCTGATATAAAGTGCTATACTCCTTATATGTTATGTCTATATGTAGTCCATGAAATTTACAGGATGTTGTAACCGCCAGGCTGAGTCACTGTCTGTCAATGTACTAACCTTCTTCTCATGGGATATTCCAAGTGTTATTTCAAAGGACATTCCAAGCCCAGCCCACCCTTATGGTATACCTCTTTGTATGGCAGATTTCACTCTTTCATTTTTTTCAATCATTAATTAATCAATTTTAAGATAGAAATAGAATTATAGGCATTTTGTTTATATTCCAGGCAATAATCCTGACAAACCTTTCAATGCTTGATTCTACTGTTCTATTTTAGTCACCAGGGCCTCTTTAGGTGGCCTCTCATTGTCTTTGATATAAACTCATCAATAATTAACAGATATTTTATGTTTTGGTGAATATTTTAACCGTTTAACAAATTCCTGGAAAAAATATATCTTCCATCCTCGTTTTATAAAACTGCAGACTGCAGCCTACAGCCAGCCACGCGTCTAAGGTGAGCTGGTTGCTGTCACTGGAAAATGAAATTAGAAGTAGAAGCCTGAGAGACGCCGTGCATGCTGGTTCTCAGTCGGACAGGCTTTAGCCTTTCTCTGTAGTCTGAGACATCAGTGTGTCTGTGTATAACCTGTGTATTTGTACATGCATGATGATGAAAAAAAGCCATAGACAGATGATCTTTGCTCTCTGCTCTCTTGCTTATTGGTAATTTTCCAGTTCAAAGAGGAAATAGTGGTATTTTAATAGATAGATAGATAGATAGATAGATAGATAGATAGATATAGAGATAATATACACATAGATAATATAGATATGGATAGATAGATATAGATATGGATATGGATATGGATAGGGATAGGGATAGGGATAGGGATAGGGATAGGGATAGGGATAGGGATAGATAGATGTAGATGTAGATGTAGATGTAGATGTAGATGTAGATAGATATAGATATAGATAGATAGAGATAGATATAGATATAGATATAGATATAGATATAGATATAGATATAGA
>NW_021604786.1:569972-600661 GCF_004785775.1 Grammomys surdaster
AGATATAGATATAGATATAGATATAGATATAGATATAGATATAGATAGATAGAGATAGAGATAGAGATAGAGATAGAGATAGATACAGATATAGATACAGATACAGATATAGATATAGATATAGATATTAATTTTTGAATTTCTATTTCACAAGCTCTCGAAAGAAACTCTGAAAGTTTATCCTGTTAGTAAGATGCATGTACACACACACACACACACACACACACAAACACACATGCACATATGCATTTGTACACACTTACACACATACATTGCACACTCAAAAGGGGCCTCAGGAAGAATTGGGTCTGTTGTCTTGGTAATTGAGTGAGACTCGATATGTTCAATGACTTCTCAAAAGCTATAAATCTAAGTGTGGACACTTTAAAACAGAGAGGAGGGCATCTCCTTCATTAAACTAGATGAAAGTTTCAAAGTTTAGAATGCCTCAGTCAAGCACTGTTATATGAAGAATTCTAGAGTTTATATGACTTGTGCAGGAAACATCATTAGCAATATGTATCAATGCCTAAATAGGGAAAAATGATCAGCAAGCTGAATATATATATATATATATATATATATATATATATATATATATATGCAGAATCTAACACTGCCTCAAATATCAAAATATAGACTTAAGTTATACTATAAGTTCATTTAACCTAAAATACTGGAGATAGGCTCTAAGAATAAATCTGAACAAGACTGTATCAAAAATATTTTTGGCATCAATAACAATCCATGCATCCAGTAAGGAAGAGACTTGATCTGTTTGTATGATTAAGGGATGACATTGGCTAAGAAATAAATACTGACAAACATGCTTTTGGTTCATAAAAGACCATTATTCTCTAATGGTGCCGAATCTCTTTACAAGCAGTTTGGAAAGAGTAAGTTCTGATTGATGTCAGCCAAATTATGTCATAAAGGGCATGGCAGTGGCTGTTGCATGCAGAGATCACCACTCAGAGAAAACACCTATCATTTCACTGCAGGCAAACAAGAGAAGTTTTTGTTGCTCATATGAAGCAATATAAACTTTATTAGAAATGCTGTGGAATAATAATTATTCTAAAATTAAGCCTCATGCTTCTCTCAGTTGTGTCTATAACAATTTTTGCAATGAGGTGACAAACATCAGAAAAAGAAGAGTTTGGATTTGTCTCTTATATTTATACCAAACACATTCTAGGGGAGGTGTATTTTTAGCACATTTTTATTTCCAAGGTAATATACATTATTTTCCTTATTTTAATTTCAGAAATCTGTAATGCGCCAAAATATTTATTTATGGTCAAAAGTATCTTTTGTGTGGATTGTATTCCTCTTTTTATAGGATGTTGGTCTGTTTCCTAGCAGAAACTTCAAGAGTCCTACTGAGTTCAGAGACAAGTTGCCCAGTGTTGGCCTTGTCTTACTAGCTTTATATTTGAGTTACCTAAGGATTAAAATATGGCTTCCATCCATGGCCTTCCTCAGATGGGTGGTTCTCCAATTTAAGAATAAATCGGTCCAAGAGAAAGATTTTGAAATCTCTGGTACCTGTGCTCCTCCCTCAGTGCCTGATTCCATTGACCTGGGATCGAGTTGTGATTTCTGGAGAGCTGATTTGTAGAACGTATAGGATTTATCATGTTCTTGCTCTCAGTACTGAATCTGATTAGGGATTGTATCTCTTTTGATAAGTAATTTTTGAGACTTTTTTATGGGAGTCTGGTATTTACGTCACCTTCTCCAACTCTTTCCTTGTCCCCCTGCGCTCGCTCTCTCTCTCTCTCTCTCTCTCTCTCTCTCTCTCTCTCTCTCTCTTTCTCTCTCTCTCTTTCTCTCTCTCTCTTTTTCTCTTTCTCTCTCTCTGATATACCTCTTCTTCAAATACTGTTATGTATACACATGCATATGTATACACACATACACATAAACAATACATATGCATATATACATATGCACACACATAAATACACACACATATATAATCAGCTCACATCTTTACACCACAATTCCTTAACTTACGCCATGCTAACATTTTACCTGAGAGCATACATGTAGAATATTTTATAAGATAATAAGAGGAACACAAATAAAGCAAATAAAAGCAGGCTTATCAAAAACCTAGCTTCAGTCTTCTTTTCCTCAAAGTCCTTTGTTACTTGGATTAGAAATAAATTTAATTTAAATATTTATCTTGTATATACACCCATGGGCATATACTTTAATATGCAGATAATTACCCGTATAAAATTTATACTCCTCTATTACTGGTGGGTGAAAACTTGTACAGCCACTTTGGAAACCACTTCTGAGCAAATATCCAAAAGATGTTCCACCATCTCACAACGATACTTGCTCAATTATGTTCATAGAAGTTTTATTTATAATAGCCAGAAACTGAAAACAATTTAGATGGATACAGAAAATGTAGTTCATGCACACAGTGAAATACCACTCAGCTAATGAAAGCAAGGGCAGGATGAATTTTGCAGGCAAATGCATAGAACTAGAAAATTAATAGTGAGATTGTCACTGTTAATAATATTCCACTATGCTTGCAGATAGGAGCCTAGCATAACTGTCCTCTGAGAGGCTCCACCCAACACAACTGAAACAGATGCAGAGACTCACAGCCAAACATTGGATGGAGCTGAGTCTTGAGAAAAAGTTGGGTGGAGGACTGAAGAACCCAAAGAGGACAGTGACTTTATAGGAAGATAAACATAGTTAACTAACCTGGACCCTTGGAGGCTTCCTGAAACTAAACCATCAACAGAAGAACAAGCATGGGCCCTGCACATATATGTAACAGAAGTACAACTAGATCTTATATTGGTACCCCAAAACCTGGAGTTGTGACTGTCCTTCAATCTGTTGCCTGTCTGTGGATCTGGTTCCCCTAACTGGGCTGCCATATCTGTCCCCAGTGGGAGAGGATGGGGTAGTGTTGCAGTGACTCAATGAGTGTTATATGTGTGGTGAGGTGATACCCAAGAGGCGGCTCACTCTTCTCAGAGGAAAAGGGAAGGAGGTAATGGGGGAAAAGATCTGTGTAAGGGGATACTAGGAGAAGAAGTTGGCTGATATTGGGATATAAATCAAGTTAATTAATTAATTAATAATAAAAAACAAGTACAAACTTTAAAATGTTCAAATATGTTTTTAAGTTTATAATTTTTATAGGATATTTTCTTTATTTACATTTCAAATGTTATCCCCTTTCCCGGTACCCCCCCAAATTCCCTATCCCATCCCCCTCCCCTGCTTCTGTGAGGGTGTTCCCCCACCAACCCACCCATTCCCACCTCCTCGCCCTTGAATTCCTCTACACTGGGGCACCGAGCCTTCACAGGACACTCAAAGTTTCTAATTCTTATATCTGAATAAAACTATATCACTCAAATTGTCAGTTAATTGATAATAAATCTGGAATTCGGACAATTAATTTTTCTAATAGGTATCCTAATTTATTATCAGTTTCAGACTATATTACATGAATCAAAGCATAAGCCTTCTGTTATTCTGAAAGCTGTTGCTTTATCATTATAAAACTTAGTATTGAATAGAAAGAACATATTATACTTATTCTCTTCCCAGTGTAGAAACCAGATAGTTTTCAATATGTATATCTTCAATCTGATTTTTTTTCCTGTTGGGTAATTAACTAAAGAAGAAACTTCATATATAAAGGAACATGGGATATTCTCAGATTTACCTCATTCTATAAAGTTCAGTTTATGTGTCTTATTTCATTTGCTAAAAACAAGGATTAAATCTGTGCTGGTGCACACTAAAATAAAAAACCAGCCTTTTTCAGTTTTCTTCATTTTAAACTTAATTTGGCTACATTATCCTGGTGTATTACAAAAAAATCCCTAAACTATATCACAGCATACAGAATATAACTTTAAAATTAGAGAAGGGTTTAAATTCAATCTAAATTCTACCAGAAAAGTAACATATATCTGCCATGGCTAATCGCACAAATACTGCCTAAGCTAATGTGGTAATGTGATTTTACATAAAAAATATATTTTGGTATTATCTGGATTCGTGGGATTAAAACTGTAATACTCTGAGGAAATATGTATCCATGTATTTGGTACTTAGTGCAATTGATTTTTCTGGAAGTCAACTTTCTTTCTCAGGTGGGGGGATGTGATTACATAGATAAAATTAAAGGCCATGTGGTTTTCTCGCACCAGACAGCAGCTTCCTGTTGTTTGATTAGCTCAGTGGAGCACAAAGAAAGTGGTATAAGCCTAGGGAAAGAAGGTATGGGCTTTTGACATCCAAAATACCTTATTTACATAAACTAAATCCTATTCCAGTGTGCTTGTATTCACACAACTCAAAGGAAATTCTCACTGAAGTTCAAGATTGTATGAGGAATACTGTCATTCAAACTGCAGCTTATATATCAACTTTATGATCTATATCAAGAGGGCAGATATGGGACCCCTTCCTACAAGAGGCTTAAATGGCTTCAAGAAGGGCAGCAACTAAATATTACAGTAAGAGTCAAGCTAAAAACAAGTCTTTGATCTGTAACACAACACCTCCTACTCTGAGAGTAGGGGCATTGTTTGTGGCTCACACATGCATATTTCCAGTGACCATTTTTTATGCATGGGAAGCTTTGTCCCTAAACTGAGAACTGTAGAGAATTTACTAATTTAAGGAGGCAAAACCACCCAAAAGCTAAAAATTTACAAGCTTGCATAAACAACATGTGCTCAGCATACCTGAGACTTCCTTATTGATTTTGGAGATAAAAATAGGTTATATGATTCTTCTACAATGGTATAGAATATGATTTACTTGTAGTTAATTGGGTCCACATAAAGTCAGTCAAAGAGAGTAAGATCTTTAAAACAGGAATCTTCCAGTTTGGGAGTCAATGCACTTAAGAGCACTCCATAATATGATGCAGTCATTATTATTATTAAGATTATTTTTATTATTAAGATTGGCATGTAGTACGTTATTCAACAATATTTGCATCTGGAGGCTTCTTTCATACATAAAACAGTATTTTAACACATATTATCATAAGTTGTTTTTTTCTAGGGTTACCAGCCTTGTGATCAGACTATTAAACCTGTTGGGAACAACTGGAGAATGAAAATAGAATTTAATGCATGAAGCGGTCTGCCTCGGAGTTTTCTGGGTGATTTTTGGAGTTCTTATCTCTTAGCTAAGAACCCTGAAACTGTTCTATTTGTGATTAATTGACACACTGAGTACTGAGAGATTGGTCTTGGCCCTCTTGGTGCTGCTGTTCTGTCTTTTAGACATATTTCTCCTCTGTGCTGCCCTAGCTCTGTGGAACAATGGTGATGCCGAAATAAGTCATTTCTTTATGACCCCTCCGCTTTCAACTGCTTCTTCCTTTTCAATCTTCCTCCTTTTGGTGGGTAGTTCTCTGCTGCTTTACTCCCCTGATTTCACGTGCCTTCCGTTCTCTGGGCTCTTCTCTGCAATGTCATTCACAATGGATGAGACAGAAGGACGCATGTCGGATATATTAACTATGCCATGATAGAGTCTAGAGAAAGGACCAATTTTGCTTCCTTTTCTAATGCACATGAGGATAAGATGGGCCTTCTTCACATTAGATGTATAGCACAGTCAGTATATATTAGAACAAATACCCCAGAAAGCATCCTGCTCATTCCTCTCTAGCCTAAATGATCCCCCTTTTCATTATTTTGGATGTGAAGAATTTCTGTTCTAAACCTATTCTCTACCACCTCTCCTTCCAAAACAATCCATCTTGCTTCACTTTTATAACGGTTGAGAAATGAGTGTCTTGCTCAGCTTGGGACCCTTTAGCCTGATGGATGAGCTCGAGAGAGACAATAACAAATAGGAGTGGAAACAACTTTGTCGATTTCATCACTTCTCAGGAGGAGAGCTCACAGACACTGGGGTTATGTCAACCGAAGAGTGCTTATGGGATTCCTCAGTCTGTTATCCACGATAAACACTCTGCAAAAATATGGAGTTCCATGTCTTGACATACTGCTGCTGGGAGATCCTGTGGATCCATTTCTTGGACCGTCGCTCATCCCAACAAAAGGATGCACAGCCCATTGTGTGATTACGGTTTACAGTCAAAGATGCAGACAGGTTATGGAAGGACTGATGCTTCTTCTGGCTTACTTTCCCCCCACACTGTCTTTCCATGTCTAACTTGCTTGAGTTATATTACATATCTTCCAGGACAGTGAAGGTTCCCGTGTGCCATTTTTTCTGCATAGCCCATTGCTACGTTCAGGACCTTGGTCAGCAGCAGATACCCAAAATAATTCGGTAGTTTTAAGTGATTAAAATAATAAACAATATAAGTAAACAAAAGTAAACACCTTCTGCTTAAAAGGAATAGAATATTTAATATCTAAACACAGAAATAGAAGCATTTTTATAGAGGAAAAACTTATGTATGAATGTGATTTAAGATGTTACCACAAACCAGGAGATCGTATACTTTGAAAAACAAAACCAATAGAGAATTGATAGCATTGATATATGTGTAAACAAATGCCTTATTTGCTTTTATAAAATACATCCTTAATATGCAATTTAATATAAACAGGTACAAAGCTAATATGGACTTTATTAATAGTCCTTTTGCAATCAGGAATTGAAGTTATTAACTTACAGTCAGAAAATAGTCAGATTTTATAGAATCTCACACAAACTTTGCAATATTCATTTTGCATCAGTATTTGAAGAATGGCTCTCTACTTAAAACATCCAGTGCAAGTTTCAGGGAATAAATTCCACCTACAGAAATAAAATCATTAAATCCTAAAAGGAAAGTAAGACAACAATTTCACAGTAAGCCTTTTCCAGAACATCATCTGAATATCTTTATTATATAAGCAACAGGATATAAACCTATATTTTGTCGATGAGAATATGAACTATTTGATGTCTAATCACTAGGTACTGCCCATGTAGCAGATGTTACTTCAAGCCCTAGTTCTTATCAAATGAAGAAGTCAGAAGCTACATAATCCAGGTATGACTTAGTGAAATCAAGGAGACAGATCGAGGATGCCTGCAAAAAAAAATCCTAGATAGGAAAGAGTTTTTTGCTGCTCAAGGTCAAAATGTAATTTACAAAGATGATCACCTATTGCATCAATAGGAGAGGCACCAAAGAAAGTTCTTTAGTGGAAATATATTCTTTTCAGAGGAACCTGGTTTCTAGTTCTGTCCATCTAATTCCACAATAGAAGAAGCAATGTCTATGCAAACATCTGAAAATCACGCTCTGTCCTATAGGCATCTGTGTTCCAACTCTTCCTTTATGACATTCTGCCAGCACAAGTTCAGTAGAATTTGTGAATTAGTGATGAGATTTTTTTTTTTAAGCAGGATTCCAAACACTGCTCAGAATGTAATTTCTTAACAATCTACCTGTGAGAACTTTAAAAACTTTAGTACATATTACTGAGTTTATTTTGTCTCTTTTTTTTCATTGGGTACACATCTCTACTGCTTTGCAAGCCACACAAATATCACCCTTCTGCTTCTCTAATATGCGAATAAGGCTAAAAGAGTGATTCTGGTTAATGCATAAAACCACAGGCCACTTCTAGTCTTTAATTATTTGAGCGAATTCTCCCATTGCTCTCTCCCATCTGGCTTGATGTATGGAATCTACTCTGGCATTGGCTCAGTATTCACTGCCAAGGAACACCTAGTCAGTCTGCACCCTTGCCGAGGAACACCTAGTCAGTCTGCACCCTTGACACAAGAGTTCACTGGAAGCATTTAATCCATAAAAGATAAAAAGTTCTCCTCATAAAACATTAGGGTTTGTGTGATTCTATTCAATTCAACACAACTTATAATGCATGCAACAGCATTTGGTAGCATGCCTATTTTATTTCAAATGAAGCTATAATGTGTCTCAAACTGATTATCTATGGACTCTTAATTGTCAATTCATGTCATTATTAAAATGAATTTTCAACCTGAGAGATATCTCTTCCAGTGAGAAGACAACCATTTGAGACACCTGACAGATCAACTCAGCTCAGTTCCTCTTGCTCTAAACATGTGACATCTTAAGGTCTTTTTGGTCATATTTATTTTTCATTTGCAATTTGATCCTCCTTTATGAACACACACACACATACACACACACACACACACAAATAGTGATGGTTTATATATGCTTGACCCACGGAGTGGCACTATTATTAGAAGGTGTGGCCCTATTGAAGTAGGTATGCCACTGTGGATGTGAGCTTAAGACCCATATCCTAGCTGCCTGGAAGTCAGTATTCTGCTACCAGTCTTCACACGAAGATGTAGAACTCTCAGCAACTCCTAAACTATGACTGCCTGGATGCTGCCATGTTACCACCTTGATGATAACAGACTGAACCTCTGAACTGGTAAGCCAGCCCCAATTAAATGTTGTCCTTATAAAAGTTGCCTTTGTCATGGTATCTGTTCATAGCAGTAAAATTCTAACTAATATATATATGTATATATGTATATAACTATTATATATATGTATATATACATATATATAATATATAATAATATAATATATAATATTATATATTATATAATATATAATATAATATATAATAATGTATAATATATATTATATATATATGTATCTAACTAATATATATATGTGTATACACATATATATATATGAAATCTTTAAAATGAAGGCTAAACGAACTCCATGACACCATGGGACACAAGTCACATGCTTTGTGATTATCTGTTATTTTGGTCTACAATTTAAATATTAGGAAATTGGATCCTCTTTATAGATATGGGTACATGGGATGAGACCAAGTTCTTCATCCTCATTTAGGCAAAATAGTATCTATATTTAAAGGCCTAACAGATGAACCTCTTATGTAGTTTGGTTAGGTTCTAGAATGTATGTTTATTGTAGGCTAAGTGGACGTTTTATGAGTTGCCTGGGAACCCAACCATCATTTTTAATATCGTTTCTATGGGAAAATCCATCCCAAGTTCCAAACAACTGATTCGCAAATGAGTTTCTGGAATACAACCAGCTTTTAAAGTGTGGGCTCATGCATGACCAAATGAGGGGAGTACAGGCACCAAGAGATGAAGCTCGGCTCTGCTATCTTCTCTGTGCACGGATGGTGGCTTAATGAAGATAAGACTATCTGTCTGAGCAGCCGGCAAGGTATCTCTTTACTCAGCACTCACTTAGGAGATTAAATGTTTCCTGTCAACTCCTGCTACATAATTCATAGCCATGTGGGAGGAATTTTGTCCTGGCAACGATGAAGTAAATGGTGACAGGATATATAATGTCCCGATCTCGTTCACAGAATATTGCTGTGTTTGTGATTCAGTGGTCTGTGCCTAGACACAGATCTTCTGTGGATTGTGAGTGGAGTGTGAAGCTGAGTGCGGCCACAAACAGCCATATTTTTTATGCTAACACAGTACTGGGTTTACCTTAGTGATCCTGTGGGTATGAATTATAGACTTGTAAAACAAGGAGAGGTCTTTGCATTGTGCATGTCTGCCTGTGTGTGAATACTGAGAGTTTATAATCACATTCTTAACCCGGAACAACAAGGTGAGAATGAACAGTGCATGTTTTTCTACCAAATCCACATTCACATGCAGGGTTTACTTTCTGTGTGCATGAATATGCATGCGGCTATACCAAATGAACATTCAGTATATATTATACATTAACACGTAAATGTTGAACACTTGGTCTTCAGTTTTATTTTATGTGAAATCTTGAAAGCAATGCAATACGTATAGAAAACAAAAAGAATTAGTCGGGATGGCTTTTATTAAAATGTTTAGTTTCAAACTCGGTATCCCTAGCATATTTACAGAACAGAAGCATTTTGAAAAATAAATGAGTCTCTCATGGGTTGTAAAGTGAAGCCAGGACTCTATTGTCCATGGAGCTAATTTAAAACATACAGTAAGATAAGGTGAATGATGTCCTTTTTAATTGCTAAAGCCCTTGGCTGGGCACAGATTCCTCTTCATCTCTTCACGTATGAGTGGCCCATGCTAGTTCATGCACATCTCCAATCCAAGGAGATGATTTATTTGCAAATGAGTCCACTGTTTCTTTATTGATATCTCATAATGTACTTGGGAGAAAACTATGGAAAAAGAAAGTACCAACTTATTTCCAAGAGGGTTGTTTTTTTATCTTTGAGCTTAAATATAACAATAAGGGACACATTTCAGAACACGATCACTCTTAGATTACTTTCTGGTTAAATATCACACAGAAGAAACTCTCTATTGATATGTCAGTGGGAAGAAACACGCTATTCATATGTCAACAGTAACTTCAGTCTACTAGTATACGATGCAAGTAATGGTTCCATTAGATAAAGTCTATCTTCAAAGCTTCAGAGTTTCAGAAGAGTGTCCCACTGAAAGGTGTATTTGATTTCAGTTCAGGACTCTGCAAAGACAAGTGGGTCCCAGGAGATCATGTCTCAAAAAGCAAGTTAGACAGTAATTGTAGGAGGCATCCAATGTCAATTAGCTGTCACAACCCTAATCATGTCATGCCCCTGCTTGCGCCCTTGCATAATATATATATGCATAATATTTATGCATAATATACATACATATATATGTATATATATACAAAATGCACAAAATTTCAAAAAAAGGGAAATTATTATAATTTGTATAATATGCCCCACACCTTTCCTTCTGGAGTTATTGAAGTTTCAAAGAACAGGACTTCTCATTTATTAAGTTATTACGCCGTAAAGTGCACAGAAGAGAAAGTAATAATCACAGCAGAATAAATTACAACCCAAAGGATCACAGCCCACATGGAAAAAGAACAGCACAGCACTGTAGCACAAAGACGGTGACTCCTGGGATGGATGTAACAAGTACCTGGCCTCACTAGTATGAAGAGCAATCCTGGCTTCTTAAGGCAGCCTTCTGGATTGAACACTTCTGTGGGATCTTCAGTTTGTGTACTATCACGAGAACTTGCTGGACCTTGAAATAGTCTTATAGGACATGTGATATGCCAGCTTCATAAATGCTTAGTGTCCCATATATAAAGCCATATCCAGGGCACTTGGTTAAGTGCATGCTATACAAGCATAAGGACTGAATTGTAGATAAGTAGGATCCAGAATACATCAGGTGGGAGTCTTACCTGTAATCCCAGTCTTGGGAGGGGGAGGGTAGAGGATCCAAAATTCAATCCAGCCAGTGAGAGTAGCCCTAAAACATTATCTTAGGGAGTCCATTTGCACTCACTTGTACACAGTTATCCAAACTGGGCTTGTTGCCTGCTTATACCCTTGCATGAGGGGTGGAGGGTCTCCTGACCCACTGCTCCCTACCACCTGTTTTACTGGACTCTACCATAATTACGTGCAGACTCAGAAAGGGGGTAGAGCATATAGACCAGGAAAGATGCTGAGAGTCAGAGCTTCATCTATGCTGCAAAGGGGAAGCTTCATCCCTTCCAGGCAAAGGTGTTATAGGTTCAGCCTGCTGTGGTGAAAGCACCTGCAGCTATTTACGTAACCCCTTGCCTATCATCTGTAATAAATCCCAGTGAAGTAGTAGCTCCCTCCAGAGAGATCTGTGGAGGAACTATGCCTCAGTGTTCAATAGGAAAGTTAGGAGGAGGGGTATCCACTGTTTATGTCTGACGCAGAGAACGACTTGGAGCAACAGCATATTTCTGAGCTCTGGCTTTGATTGAGAGTGACCGTCTCAGTAAGCATTTCCAGGGAGAGTAGCCATTCTCTGAGCTCTCAATCTGATTGAGAAACCCTGTCTTGAGAAATAAAATGGAAGAGTGGCCAAAATGATTCTTGATATCAACTGTGGTTTTCAGCATACATACACACATGTGTCTATAAAAATGCAAACACACACAGAGAGAGAGAGAGAGAGAGAGAGAGAGAGGAGTGGGAACACCCACTGAACAGAAATGAAGAGCCACATCTGAAAACTATATAAACCTATGGGTAATGACTTGAGTGAGAACAGTAATGTATATGTATATGTATATGTATATGTACATATAAATGTGTATTTATATGATGGAGGATGGATATATACTCTTAGATACTAAATTAAAAGTTACATATCTAGGTATTCTCTTTCTGTCAGTTACTTAACTTATGCCTATCACCGACCATACTAGCCAGTGGACATTGAGGTACCTTGGTAATGTTTCATATATATATATACATATATATATATATGTATATGTGTGTATATATATATGCAGTCCCATGTTGGTTGATGAAGCTGTTTTTAGCCAAGTAGTTTTGCGTTCCTCTGGTGTCCTGTCAGGTCACTGATGAGCTGTGACTGTCTCTCACTGAATAGCATGTAGCTTACCTCTACAAAGCTACACTTCATTGAACAGAAACATTATATGCCCAGAACTTGAACTTAGAGGACAAAGGAAATGCAACTATATAATGAGATTGAGGCCGAGGCATTGCATTGAGAGTCAGAACCATGTATTCAGAATGGAAGAATCCCTTTGAAATTACTGAGTAGATTCTGTAGATGAATTAAACAGATTTCCCATATCCATATAATTTAGCATCTATGAAGGTGTGTGGCTACATATAGTAAATGAAATGATTTATGCAATACATGTAACATTAAGTAATAATACAAAATCTATAGCTGAAATAGTCAATTATGAACCTATGAGTTAGTATTTTAACAAAAAGAGTACAGTATGTCTCAAAGAGGATGACTGAGGATCATTTTATATACCTGCATGTCATAGTTAATTACAGCTATAGATAGTCACATAATAACATGTAATTAAAGCTACTGTGTAGATGTGACAAAATTATATCCCTTGAGAAATTCTAAGGCAGGAGATAACGTGATTCAATGTGAACATTATCACGTAGAAGAGCACAGGTAACACAGATGGGGTGAAAGATTACAAATGGACCTGATATAGTAGGTTTTCTTGAGTTGTGGCAGGACAGAGGCAAATGTAAGGTACTCCCTGCCTATTTACATAGAGACAGGTTGGGTTATGTGCTTAGCAGTGAAGCTCAATACAGTGGTCTGATCTGGTGGAGGATGGGTATTTTGGTGTCACTGATCTCTAGAGTTATTTCGAACATGAAGCAGGTGAGAATACCAGGATATGGTGGGAGGACGCGAGGGGACAGAAGTACCCAGAAGACAGCCAATTCTGATTGAAGGACGGAAAGAGAATGACAGATTAGACTATAAGGACCCTTGTGAGTTTTTACAGAATGTGATAGAGAAAGCATCAGTTGGGTAAGGTTTTTCCTTTTTTCATTTTGGGAAAATTAACTGGAAATCTGTACATTATCTAAGTGATTTGACTGCGTGACAAATTCAGGCACAAAAGCAAAATTTGAGATGTCTAAACCAGCATCCTCTAAGTAGCGGCATGGGAAAAAAAAAGAAAAAAAGAAACTAGACCAGAAAACGGAGGATATTATGTGATGTTCTAATATTACAGTAATAGAAAAACATTCTCTCATTTCCACACTAATATAATCTGCATAGACTAGGAGTTGACTTAGGAAATTTCCCACTTGTCTCAACCATTGGTCCTTTTGTCATTTGTCTCAGACCTAGATTAGACTCTCAAGATGGGGATGAACATTGTTCTGAAGATGAGTATGGATGAGATTTCAAATAAGCAATAGGGTCCTCCTCAACTGACAAAGTCCTCACCTATTGACAGGACTACAGGAAGTCTACTGGCCACTGAGCCTGACTAGTCATCATTCACAGCAGACAGACAAATACACATGTACAAACACATGAGAAAATACTCATGGAGACTGAGGCTTTAGAAGACACAGTACCCAGAAGGAGAAGATATGTTGAAATCCATTCATGAAAATATATTTTACAAACGATTTAAGTAAACACATGAGTATAAGCAAGAATCCAAGGAGACAGACCACATATGACTGAGACGAACCATTTCAACCCAGCACTAACATCTTTAGTTTCTAAGTCCCAGTAGCTAGCATAAGGGATCAAAAGACTCAAAATCAGTCAAAAAGTGATACTTACCAAAAAACAAAATTGATAGATATTAATAACCATTACAGATGCCAAAGAGATATCTAATAAAATTCCTTCCCAGTAGAAGCATGCAAAAATTTTTTTAGTTACATTTTACCAGGAGCTCAGTATTGGGAAAAATGAAAAACTATTGACTTGAACTATAATTAAAGTATTCTTGGTTCTAAAATTAGCACAAGGTCATACACATCCATCTGAAATAACCTTAAGCTTAGAACTCTCAGTGAAATGATTACTATAGCCAAAAATAAAAACTATTCAATAGAATTCATACCAGAAAAATCAGGTCTATGTACCATATCATCTGGATATTGCTCTAAAGATGGTTGTGCACACTTTCTCCAATCCCTCTATCCCAAATGTAGAGTCATTAAGACACCGCTAAGGCATTCTTTTCTGATCTTTTCTCTGACTTCTTCTTTCACCCCCTCCCTATCATTGGTCCCTACCATTGTATTAAAGCTCATATCAATATCGTCTTGAGAAATTCCATGGTGCATATTTGGCAATCTGTTCAAGCTCAAATACTTGGCCTACCACATCAGAAAACATGTTTTCATTGATGGTGGTAGAATTTTACTCCATCAGTTGGCTATTTCTCTAAGCACCCCTTGTTCCCTAAGACATTTTCACGAGAAATGTAGCATGAACTGTTTGAGGTACTTTTTATTTTAACTTATCACTTTCCCCCATGTCCTTATTTGCAGGCCAATGACTCTAAGGAGCCTGTCTGTCTTCATTTGAGACCTCTGCCTTACACTACACCTTCGCACCCAAATGTTTCCTCCATGTATTCCTGTCTATGACTAGTAAGTGCTCACCTTGTCCTGGCTACCCTCCCAGAAAACTCACCCAGCTCCCCCATCTATATCTGTCTTCATCCTCTCTGATTGCAACTTTGGCTTGCCCAGCCTACTAGGATCTTCTTCAAGTCCTGTGTTATTGACCCACCTGTGACTATGGCAACATAAAATATGCCCATGTTATATAGAGTATGACCATTTATTTTCAAAAACATAAATAGGAAGAATGATGATTATTTTTTATTTCAATATGGTTTAGTTGGTGCCTCTTTTTCTACTCAATACCAGAACAGACTTTCTTTCTAAGGGGGTGCTTTATATGCGGGATTCCATATTGGGAGAATCAAACAATCTACTATGTATTCAATACTAAAGCTAATTTTTAACGCATCGTTCCACTAAAAAAAAAAATACAATGAAAGTAGTAGATGATACAGAAATTATATAAAAAAAACATACAGTTTGCTTACTTCTCAAAGACTGTAATTATGTGATTACCTGTGATGCATATCTGTTAGCTCATTAAGGGGCTAATTTACCCTGAGGAAAGCAGTGAACGGACTTTGATGATGAGGTATTTAAAACACATGCATCATACAAATGAGAGACTTGTTGCCACTCACCTATGTCATGGGTGAAGGAGCTGGACTATGATTTACTCACGGATTTTGATGCTGTCAAATAAACAAGTAGAGAGTCGCTACTCACTCTTAGAGTTTTGTTGATTATTGAGTCAGAAAATATGTTTAAAAGGCCTAAAAAAGCTTAGTTTATGGTCTTAATACAGAAAAACATCTGTTTTAGCTCTGATTATTAACACTTCTCAATGGGCCTCTTCATGGATGTCATGTGATTTTGCACACAAGTCTCTCTCCGACTGAGTCTTACTTAAAGTTGTGAGTATCATCTTGTGATTTATCTTTTGAAATGTTTTAGGATGCTTCTTGAACCTACTTTAAGGTGGTTTTCTTGGGGCTGAGTGACAGGCCACACGAACTTGATACACTTTTGAATAGAATATTGTGATTTATTATTGCTACTTTTATTATTATCATATTAAACTGTAGACAGGTTTGGATGATAGAAACTGGAAGATGAAACACACTGCATCTCACTGGATTTTCCCGAGATGAGAGAACAGGGTGGAGGAATAGACAAATAGATGTGTTTCTAAGTTTAGAGCATAATCAAAGCTGAATTGCTGTGGGTTGATTTTCAAAGAAGGGAGACCTGCCGTCTTACTCCAGTCAGTTCAGAATAACATGATGAGGTAATCTCCTCTGATGGGCCCATGCTGGATGAAGTCCCAGATAATGCAAGACAACAATTCCCTCCGTAGAAGGCTTGGCTCCCTGTGCCTGTATCCTGGATGGTGGCTCTTTCTGGGAGGCAGACCTGCCAAGTTTGCTTTCAGGAGGCAGTCCTCAGTGACTGAGGTGCCTCTACAGCTCAGTGGTTAATTCTTCCCCAATGCCAAACAAGGAGGCTGTAACAGGGACCTGATGTTTCATCCCCATCACTGTCCACTCATTCGAGCTCAAGGCTGCTTTTTTTAATGATGGCTCCTGAGCTCACACCTGCTCTCAGGATGCAATTTCCCAGCATGCAATGATTACTTCAAATGGGCCTGACACCCTTTTCTAAGCCAAGTGCCAAGTGCCAAACACCGAGAGTGCTGACTATGTGACAAGTGAATTTTATAAACTTGGGGGAGCAGGGGCTAGAGATAAAGAAGAGAGGAAGTAAGATTAAGGAAATTAAGATGCGTTGAGGGAAAGCAAGACTGCCCGTTTTCAATAAAGAAAGCGTAGATGCCAAACATACACGATCTGGCCACAGAGCCATGGTGGTAATCTTGGTTCCATCTCTCATCGCTACTTGACAGTACGCAACTAAAATTCTACGTCTTAGTTCATTCAGCAACAAGATTGCCACCAGTGCTAAAATAAATAGAGGAAAATATGTACGGCTAGTATGAAGACAAGTCATTGGTGGAAGTTTAATAAATATTTATTCTGATTACAACGAAAGATAATAGTAGTATGTATAAGTCATGTTCACCCTCACATACTCCTTCCCCCAGGGAGAGTCTGTGAATGGGATGGAAAGTGAATAAAGTACTACCCAGAAATCAAAGCAAACACAAACATATGGAAAAGAGCAAATCTTGATATGTTCAAATTCAAACAAATGTGATGTTGAACTAACGCTACATCTATCCCTATCATTGCTAATACTTGGTTACTCTAATTCAGCAATACTCTGAGGTGAAGTTAAGGAGTCTACCGTATTGCCCTTTATCTGCTTTGCCAAGTGGTGTCTCTTCTTCAGTGACTCTGAAAATGTGTTGGCCACAATATACAGAGAAATCAGCTCACCGACCCATGCCAAGAAGGAACGTGACAATTGGGATTGCATGGAGGTCCTGTGTCCTGCTATTGTAACAGCCACTGAAAAGACAGTGGTCATGAAACTGGACTCACTTCTCCCATTGACTGTAATGTGTATTTCTAATAGTGATCCTAATATAATGTTATGTTTTGTGGATATATATATATATATATATATATGTATATATACATATACATATACATATATACTTTCTGATCTATTTATTGTGCCCCCTTTCTTGTATTCAACAAGTGTTTACTTTTGAAGTTTTGACTTTGTTTTGAGACACGACACATTCCCATACACTTGGGCAATGGACCAGTACTTACTTAGAGGTCAACCACAATAGGGAAGGTGTGTACTGTGGCAATGGGTAGGTTCTTCAGGTGTGGGAGAAGTGAGGGTGCCGTGAATATAAAGGCCATAGATGGTATATGAACTCAGGCCATAGATGGTATATGAACATGTGATAAAAAAAAAAACGGTTTAAGTTCTTGTGGACAAAAACATGACAGAGAATGGATGTGGATAAACAGTAAAGGATTTGACAGAAACAGAAGAATCCCACAGCTACACATTATGAGTCTAAAAATCGAAAATATTGTAAATATGTAAATATTTACTTAAATAAGCATCTGATGGCATATATTTCTGCTGTATAGAGGGACCCTGAAAAATAACACAGTTTAAAGTTTTCAACATACATTTTTGTATTTTATTACCACAAAATGTGTACCTACCAGTTGCAAGTCAACTATGTTGGCATTCTAATCCCTCGGAAATTAGTTTTACAATTATTTATTTGTCACATATATATTTGAACATTGTTTTTACTCATTTTACATAAATTTTGTGGAAATAGCCATAATAAAAAGAGATGCATATGTCTATTTTCATATAGCTTATGTTCTTGAATGGAATATTTATGTAACAGGTCAGAAAGTAAGCATATTTAAATCTATTATTAAAATGATGTCTCTTGGTCCTTATTTTATATTTTTAAAAATTCTCCTTTGATATTTAAAGATAATAGATGAGATCAGACCCTAAATAGTGGGATATATCTAAAAACAGATTTTTAAAAAACTTGAATATAAGGGAATATAAGGGAGTGGAGAGATGGCTGAGCTATTCACTTTCATATCCATATAAAAGATTCCCCTCTTCAAATAAATATATTTCCTCAGCATCTTACACCCAATTGTGATATTAAGTGATCAGCCCAGGTAGCAAGTGATTTTCCAAATTGTAAACACTTTCTATGGGAAAAGTATTGAATGTTATATCTTTCAGGTTATCAGTCTAATCAACTTCTGAACCAATGTAGGCCAGAACATTTTATTAATCTGTTAGCACGCTGCAAGTGTGCTCAGGTTTCTATCTGTTTCAGGTCAATTTACCATGAATTGTAGACCAGTGAATAGCACGTGGTCATATGGTACTCTGCTCACAGAATATGGGAACAAGAGCATGAAAATGCATCATCTCCCAAGAGGTAGGTAAGCACTGAAGACTCGCAATACTTAGGGTTGATCAGAAAGTGAACATCAAATGGAATAAATAATGCAAAATGATTCTCTTTGTCTCCCTAAAACAGAATTATGATGAAACATAGTAACATTCAGCGCCGGTGCAACCAATATCTGAATCACACTTATTATTGCAAAGAAATCTGTGTATCCAATATTTAAATCACATCAAAGAATTGAAAATTGGAAACTTGAATCACATCCATTATGGGGGGTTGGGGGGAACAGATGTCCCTGATAAGCTTAAAAAAATTCAAATATAAAAAGTCATTTATGTTTTCAAAAGAATGGATATATATTATTTAATCCCTATAAAATGTTTTGTTTTGTATGTGGGATTTTTAATAGTATGATCTAAGAACTGAAGAACAAACTCAGGGATAAAGAGCAAACATTGCTTGCAAATGAACCCAGTTCCCAGAACCTACTTCAGGTGCCTGTTCACAATCACCACAATCCAGCTCCATGGAATCTCATGCCTTCTACTGGCCTGTAGAGGCACTGCACATACCTGTCATAGACATAAACGTGCCATAATTCAAAACAGTCTGAAAAAAATGTATGAACTAGTCTTTTTAAAAATAATACCTTTGTATAAATAGTCTGTCAATAAAGTGATACAGCATAGCTTAAATGTTAAAAACCAGCTTTGGCTAAGAAAGATCCAAAAGTCTGGTAGTCTTGCATCATCTGTGGAGGTTAAAATGGCCACAAACTACTGATCAGTAAAACTGCAACCAAATCTTACATTAGTGCTAAACATTACTCAGACCTTTGAATGTGATTCCAAGTCCAACTCTTATTTATAGCTCTGTGGTGCTTTTATAGATAAATACTTGCAGAAACCAATAACATACACATATGCCACACACAAATATACACATGCATATGCTGGCCTCCTCTAAAAACATAAAGTTATCAGTGGAAACACTAAAACCTCACTAAAATGTGGCTTGTTGAAACAATGTGAAGTTTGGGGATCTGACTCTGGGTTCTGGCTTATGAAGTCTCTTTCACCACACTTTCTTCTAGTTCTGGGAGATTCCTCTGAAGGACTCTAGGACACCACAGCAAAGCATCCCTGGTTTACTCTCTGGAGAGAAATGACTGAATGAAGGAAAGGTGGAACAGATGACTTCCTCAATTGAAAGAGACATCACATCCAAGACTCACTCAGCCTCTGTGGAAAAGACCCTGTCAGGTCTTGTTTTCTTTTTTCTTTTTCTTTTCTTTTCTTTTCTTTTTTTTTTTTTTTTGGTTTTTCGAGACAGGGTTTCTCTGTGTAGTCCTGGCTGTCCTGGAACTCACTCTGTAGACCAGGCTGGCCTGAAACTCAGAAATCCGCTTGCCTCTGCCTCCCATGTGCTGGGGTTAAAGGCATGCTCCACCATTACCCAACAGGTCTTGTTTTCTATAAGCCATACCTGATCTCATTTCTGGTCAAGAAAACATGCTGAATTGAAAAGAGACGTAAGATGTAGCCCTGAATGTGGCCATGTTTTCTCTGAACACACAAGGCTTTTAAAAATTGCAGGTAAAATTATTCCAAAGAAGTGAAGAAGAAAAGTCGCAATGGAAAGAAATCAGGCAAATATAAGGGATATAGCCAAGGTTAAAGGGTTCTTCACTCTTGATCAATCAATACCAGAGAATTTTTAAAAAAAAAATGGCAAATGTAGAGTACATAGCAAAGCTTTTTTTCATTTATCTTTTTTTTATTTCTTTTCTTACTGGATATTTTATTTATTTTCATTTCAGATGTCATCCCCTTTCCCCATTTCCCCTCCCTAGAAACCCCCTATCCCATCCCCCCTCCTCCTTTTTGTTTTTATACTATTTCAATTACATGCAAATATTAAGGTCAGTTCTAGGTTGAGGAACTAGCAATACAATAATAACTAGCAATACAGTAGATGCAAACAGTCAAGGAACGAGCAAGACAATAAACACAAATAGTCAAAGAACAAACAAGGCAATAAACAAAGTTCTGTAAACACTCACGGGATCACTGTTTCTAAGGGCTTATCATAGCAAAAGATTTTTTAAAGTTACGCCATCATATTGAACACAAATAGGCTTACACTGCAGGAAAACCTATTCACTGGGAAATGATGTATCCCTTAAACCTAGTACTTAGAAGGGAGAGGCAGGCAGATCTCTGGTTTTGAGGGCAGCCTGCTCTGTAAAATGAATTTCAGGATATCCAGGGGTACATAAAGAAACCCTGCTTTGAAAAACCAAAGGAGTAACAACAAAAAAACAAATGAACAAGAGACAAGAGAAAGAGAGACAGAGACAGACAGAGATGGAGACAGACAGAAAGAGACAGAGACAGACAGAGACAGAAACAGAGACACAGAGAGAGACAGAAACAGAGACATAGGGAGGCAGGGAGGGAGGGAGGATTCATACTCCTTACAGGAGGAGAACAGTTACAACAGTTACAAATCTACCACATTAGTAAACATCAAAAGTTACATATAGCCCAGACTGCCTACTAGCAGTTGGCTGATTTTTTTTTAACCAACAAAAATACAGTGAATGTGGAGATTGTAGAGACGTGTTTATAACTGCAAAGTTTGCTGTAAGACCGTTGAAAATCATTCACGACTCGTACATCGGAACTCATACTGTTCAGAACCTGTGTCAAATTAAAAGTTGCAGCAAATGTTGAACCGTTCTTTAAAGCCAAGTCAACACCCCTGAATCTATGCTGTAGAAACACTTTCAAGTGCAAAGAAAGCAAGAAGAGTTTTTGCTGTACCTTACATTTTTATCAACACAAGGGAACTCATAGTGGAGAAAAATGCTACAAACCAAAACACCATGGCAAAACCTTTAGCAACTTCTCAAAAAAGAAATACTTGAAAACACAGAATACACACACAGAAGTCTTCAACTTAAAAGTGAAACTTTTATCTATTGCAGGAGTCACTGGCACCAACAAATTCACACTTGATACAACCTCTGAAAGTAAGAAGAAAGCAGAGGCCTCTTGTAAACTCTTTGCTTGTGGAACATCAAATGGCTCCCAGTGTTGGGAAACCACATGGTTCAAAGAACGGCCCAAACTACTGAGATTCTCATACTTATTCCAGATGAATAATATCTTACTTGCTAGTAATATTACACGCAATAATTCTGGGAAGACTTTTGTCAAACGTATACATCTCCAAAACTCAAGATACTCACACTGAAAATATTAACAACACTAAGTGTATGAGGGAACTCCAGCCAAGAATCCTATATGTGTGGGATATGGACAAACTTTGCACGGTGGTGAGCCATTTACCGCACATCATCATGTGGAAAAGGAAACATGTCACCACAGACTTCAGAATGGTGCAGATAATTCATCCAAATCATGATGTAAATCTGTTATAAATTCAAATTCACTAGATAACCACCTCATCAAATGTCAGAAAGCACAACTCTTCAAATCATTGTATCAGAACCAACTAGTTTCTTCGGAGAGTCAAATCAGTGTTCTTTTTAAAGGGGCCATAGAACAGACTCTGAAACACTGCGCAGAGTGTCATGTGAATTCCATCTGTTTTAGTTGGTAATAATGAATTATTTTTAACCTGAAAAATGATAATACACTGTGGAATGACCACATAATAGAATTCTATGTAAGACAAAGACTCAGAAAAAAGAGATCAGAGATGAGTTGGGGGAAGGAAAATATAAAATGAATATGTTATTTTTAATGCAATCATTTTATATATGTGTGTATATGCATGTAAATATATATATTTACATGCATATACACACATATGTACACATATATATGTATATATTTACACATGTATATGTATACATATATATGTATGTATAACCTATTTTCCTTGTGCATATGTACTTGTGTGTATGTGTGTGTGTGTATGTGTGTGCGCATTTGAAACAAATTTGTCCTCTTGATCAACATAAGAGATAAGAATCCTAAAGCTTTCAGGGTGATTTCTTGTTCAGAAAATCACTATTTATAGGAATTTGTCCTGTGCTCACCTCAGCAACAAACTGCGAACCTAATAGGAGCAAAGTATGCATTCACATGTGTTGACTCATCTATCCAGAAGGCTTGGACACAGAACTGAGCCTCCTCCTGTCCACACCACTGAACCTTTCAGAGCAAGGTTAAGTAGCTACAGTGGATGCAATGGAAAAGAATCACACTGTACCACAAATTCTTCTATGTGAACTTCACAAATGGAGTCCTAGTCAACTCAGCTGCATGCTACCTGTGAGATCTTGGAGAAGATGCTGACAGCTGCGAGTTGAGGACATTTATCGTTCCTGGAGCCGACTGAGAAGAGAAAATGAAATATAAGTCAAACAGAAGCAGCCAAGGTTGGCCAGTGATTATCTGACAAGACATAGACGCAGCTTCAAGGATGACTGTCCTAGTTGAACAAGCATGAGGACAATGGGTTCATGTGCATTATTGGTAATCATGGTTTAAACTCTCTAATATTAATGATATGCCCATTATGCCCATGAACTCAGTACCTAAGTGGCTTTTCTTCAGGGCACATTTGACTCCGTGGGTTATAATCAGCACACTCAACATCATCAACAGCAGATTGCTCAAGGAGCGAAAGTACGGATCTGAATACATTTGCATGCGATTATTTCTTGGACATTATGCCTTTCAATTTTAATAGGAAAATCTCTGTCAGCTGGTTGTATGGCAGTCAAGGTACAGGAAATGAAATTGTCATTAATTCCTTGCCGTGGGTTTGCAGAGGGAGCTAATCAACCACCCACACTCCCCAACTCGCTGTCATTTATTCTGAATACCTTTATTATTTATCATTTGCTGAGAAAACATCTAATAAGACACAGCAGTTGTGTCTCACAAATTGGTTCTTGGATGAAAGTCACTCCTGGAAGAAAAGCTATAATTTACAAACTCTTAGTCCCACATTATCCTAAACTCTATTCTGGGTTTTTGTTTTGGTTGTTTTTGTTTTTGTTTTTTTTTTTGCCATGACAATATGTGCATCTTTTATTTTATTTTCCACCTTGAAAAATTATAATGAGATAAATATTTTTCAAAGTGTGACAGGATTTGGGTTTGGCTTACGAGAAGCATGTTTTACTTTCCTGGCACATTTAAAGGGCATTATATAACACAGTAGGGAAAGAGGTTACAAGAACACATGACTAACAGTACATAAGCATTCATTCAGTTTTTCCCCATAGCAAGGAATTGGGCCATCTTTGAATGGAGATTAAATCTATTTTTAAAAGAATGTTCTAGGTGAAGGAAGAAGGTGGCTACTGCATCGTGTGTTTGTGAAATCCAGAAGTATTCCTATAGGGAAGACTAAGAATAAAATATCTTTTTAGAGTTTCCCTTCTGCTAGAGGTGAGAGTTTCTAAAGAAACAATCTGAAGGCATTTGAAGGCATTTGAATATCTATTCTGCTACCTGTGTGGCATACATGCTAGAACAGTCAGAAAAATCAGTGTGGAGCTTTGAGATTGCTAAGTGTAGTACTTTAAAGTAGAACATTCCACAATGCCTATCAATGAGACGAAGTTAATAAAATGATCTACCAGGTACCAAGTATCCACACTGTATTCATTAAAGAGATAAAATGAAGATAATAACACAGCCTGGTAATATGAGCATGGAGCTTGGTACACTTCAGAGCTGCATCTATCTAGTTTGCTACAGATCCAGGTCAGCCTGGTGCAAGTCTAAGCTCCAAGCATGATCAATATTGCCTCCTCCTCTCTGCCTCTGTTCATCCTGTCCTCACAAGAATTCAGCATTATTTTTTTCCTCACTGGAATGTTTGGTTATTTATAAAAATACGTCCTTTCTTTCAATAGCCACTTCCAGTTGGGAAATTGATTCTTTTTTATTTAAAAGCAATCCTGTTTCTGCATTAAAGAAAGCATGCAAGCAAGCACTTCATAGGAAGCTGCTTTGTGACTCTAGTTTCACAAGTCTGGTGCAGGGAAGCAACTGCCTTATGTTTTATGAGTGGATCAAAGCATCAAGAAAGATTAAAAACAATAGCCAAATATGTGTGCTTGCCATTCTGAGCCTCCAGGAGCTGCACTGTGTCATTTCTTTCTGTCAACACAATGTACCCTCAGGCATTATATTTCACTTTTATAAACTGTGTAGGGAAAGCATCTTAAAACGTTGGTGCCAGGAAAACAATCTCAGGCTCCAACTTAATTAAGACTTTTGTCTGACAGTAAATCCATTAAAGATGGAAGACTGAAATAAGTGGGACTTGTCAGTGTGGGCTTCTGGCAGAAATAAGTAAAACCTCCCTTAGCACTAGGTGAGTTCAGTCATAATTATCAACTGAAATATAATATAAATCAGACATTTAAAATTTGCCCATTCTTCTAGGAATCCTCAGCATGCAAAGAGACTGAAACTTACTATTGATTCATTATTTTATACTCTTAATAGTGGTCAGTGGGTATTTTGTTCATTTAATACTCTTTGCTATTACTTATGAATATTAAAGCCAAAATATGTTCTTTTCATTGTGTAAACTTAAGTTATACAACATGATATTCTGATTTTATATACTTAGTGAAATAATGCTCAGAAACAATCTAGTCACTGAGGCAATCTTCTCACGGAGCTATGTGCTTCTGTATGTGTGTGTGCATGAGTGCCCTTAAAGTCACTGAACATCAATTTTCTTAATAAAATTGTAATATATGCAATATAGATTATAATTATTGTTATTATTGTTGTTATTATTATTAAGCATGGTCACACAGACACTCATGTACACATACACACACACATGCATATACTCACACGTACACATGCATGAAAATACACGTGCCCACATGTGCACATACTTGAGAATATACTCACACACATTCACACATAGACACATACACACATATGCACTTTCTCACACACACACACATACACACAGTATGAATAGTTCCACACACATATATGAACATACACTTACATACTCATACACATGTATACACATACACACGAACTCATTCCACAACACATTCCTGCTCTATTCACAGAATACTCTCTGAACACATCACAGCACCCATTTCCTCTCTAATGTAAATGATGCTGGATTTAAACACTTCCATTGTGCAGATCTGAACTACGATCCTCACATTTGTTCAGAAAGTAATTTATCTACTAAACCACTTGCAAAGCACAACACTGGGTGGTTTCTAACAGCATAAAGATATAAAAAAGTTGAGTAGACACCAAATAGCCTTCAATTGCCTGAATTGTTCTTCCACAGTATATGACATATCAGACACAGAACCTCCCTTAAGTCAAATCCAGGACCCATGCTGGATTCTATAGGGTCCATGATCTACAGATGTATTTTAATTGTTATAGAAGTACAAAAGGTAGTGCTTGTGACCGTTGAGAATTAAACAATACACACATACATTCTCAGTTCACAGCTAGATTTAAATAGATATTGGCCAGAGGCTCATCCTGCATCTATGACTATAAGAAATTTGTAACTACAATAGCAGAGCAGCTGTGGTCACTGGGTGGGAAAATACTGAATATTTCTCCTTTGCTGATGCTTGTTCCTTGACAACAAGACAACCAAGGACATGAAGACAATGGAAAGTCCATCTTGACAGCAGTGTGAGATGCTGCAAGGCATAGGTTAGCTACCTTTAAAGTCTCACAATACAATATCAAACTATCCCTCTAATGGGGTGTCAAGTACACACACATTTTCAAACATTTAAGGACTCAGAAAGCTATTTTAAGTGATCCTTCTTAAAATTTGAGGGTCAAAGAAAACGCAGACCAAAACAACAAGCAAAGACACTGAATTCTGGAACAGTAATTCTATTAAACAGAATATGGGAAAAGAATATTCCAAATTACAGTCACGTGTCTATTCTTAATGTACTTTATTACTTTTGAAATGATGAAATTATATTTTAAAAGAAAAGATATAAAATAGGAACTTAAACAAAAAACAAATCACTAAAAAGAAAAAACAGAAATGAGAAATAAGACTTAAAGAAAGGATGGTAGCTGGAAATGGAGAAAACTTTGGATTCAGGAAAATTTGCATTTGAGACACTCAACGCCAAAACCATTTAAATTATAAACTAGGAAATGGCACCAAAGAACACACCATGGTTAATACACAGCATAATGTTATGCTGACCAGTCAAAGTCATAACGACCAAGGAGATATGGGCTACGATGCAATCTTTATAGACAATCTAATCACAAAGCCAAAGGTGCTTGTTTTGTCCATGATAACTCTCACACCTAGGAAAATCAGAAAATAAGTGTTGTTGACTATGAGAAATGGCAATCAGCAAAAAAAACATTGAAAATATGGAATGTACCCCTGACTATGGGAGTGGGGAGTTGGAGAGTAAGTAAGCTCATCTCTAAGGAGTGACATGATGTGACTTCAGAGACGTAAAGCCAGGCTGTGGGAAGGTCATTCCTCGCCCTCATAGGTCACTGATCCCCACTTAAAGGATTCACTGTCTCACCAAAATAGAGGTCAGACTTCATCAGCTGAAAAGCAAGCATGAATGAAGATTGCCCTTCAAACCTCAACCCCATGCCTCTGGATTTGTTTCATAAAAGCACAGACAAATCAGGAGAATTGTATTGTTTTAACACAGGAAAACTTCCTCTGCCTCTTTCTGCACAGTAACACCATAAATGAATGTATAAACTATGTGCGGCTTAACCACTTTGCTATGGTATTGGGGAATGCAGGCTGTGTTAACACACTATAGATTTTGAGTAAGTCAGAGATGGGAAGTCAATGGAGAGAGAGGGGGTTATAAGTGAACCAAAGCTTCTGTGTGTGCAGCCACAGCTATTGGAACTGGACACCCAAGTTTACACTACTTTGGGGAAGCCACATGAGGACCACATAGAAAACAGGCCCTCCAAGTCTAACTCTCAGATGGCATTTTGTCACCTTCGTGACTATTTGTGAAAAGCAGCGCTTGTTAGAAGTTAAAAATTAAATCACACACGGCAAGTGAAATTATCAACACTTTTTAATTAATTAACTAATTAATTATTTTTTTTCTACTGCTCCAGTTGACAGAAGGGAACTTTATTTGGTCATGGGCAAGGTATGGCCCAAACTTTATTTGATCTTTTTCTTGGGGTGTAAGTTGTAGCTGTGGCCACCCTTCTTGTGGCAGTTGATTGATTGCATAGGGGTGCAGATGTGTGCAGTGCTTGTGGCAGGTCACCTTGTCACAGTTGTATGTCTGGGCAAGCTGACAAAGGGAAGCCTCCATGATGTCACCATGCAGGTACAGTGCCAAGTACAAGGTAGATTCTTTCTAGATGTTATAGTCGGACAGAGTGTGGCCATCCTCCAGCTGCTTGCCTCTGGTGACCAGGTGGAATGCCTCCCTTGCCTTGAATTTTCACTGGACTTTATTTTGAGAGTAATGATCTTATCTGTCAGGGACTTCATAAAGATCTGCATGCTGGTGTCTGCTGCCTGGCCACCTCGTTAAAATGTTAACATCATCAACAACACAAATTTTACATTAGGAGGAGAAAGAGATAATATGAAATTTAAGCCAACTTCTCTCCTGCCAAGCAAGAGCCCATCTTTGATTTTCAGGTTTTGATAAATGTTTCTGGGATATTTGAGAAAATTCCTAAAATAACCAGGAGCAAAAAAAAAAAATGATAAAGCACACCCTGAAGATGAGAAGAGATGAAGGCTGGGTTACTTGCATTAGTCATCCTTCTTCTACAATCTTTCAAAAGGATTTGAGGGTTTTATACATTGTGTATGTTGTGTTTATACCATGTCTAACTCTGCCTGTCTACCCTCTGTTAATGGTTCCACAGATGTCATGGACCTCCCTCCTGAATTCAAGATACCTTCTAATTATCTTATTTATACATGTTGATATAGGTGGGTGATATATGATCTACATAAGACATATACAGGATATGTATTACATATATACATACGTGTATACATATACATCATATGCATATATATATGAATATGCATATGCATGCTCATATGCATGTTCATATACATCATATACATATAGATATACGTATAGATATACATATGCATGTAACACTGAGTCCAACTGATATTTTTGTATGTGTTAGGACTAGAATACTGACCACTTAGAATCGGGTTCCTGTCCTCCCTACACAATAATTCAAAAGAAAAAAATAAAAGAAAACAAACACAAAAAGAGAATAGGCAACACAGAACTTGTTTCTTCGGTAACAGAGAGCTGACTCCTTGGTTAACAGCACTGGTTGTTCTTCTAGGAGATTAGAGTTCTACCCCAGCATACACAATGCAACCAGCAATTATCTGATGCTCCAGTTCTAAGGGATCCAATGCCCTCTCTGACACTGTGTGAACACAGAACATTGATGTCCGCATAGGCAAACCATCCATATGTATAAAATAAAAAAAGAAAAGAAAAACAACCTGATTTTCTCTGTGTCAGTAGCCAGTGACTGCCTGTATCTCTTTATCTAATGTTTGGAGGTTCTGGAAAATTTCATCTAGTCTTGTTGACAAAGTGTCTGCTGTGGGGTAGCTATACTGTTGTTAAGTTCATGGGCCAATTTATCCCATCCTATCCAAAGGAGGCTATCAGTCACCACTCTTCCTGGTCCTCAGACTTTTACAGTCTTTTGGTCTCATCTACCACTATTTCCTGTGCCAAAGGTCTAAGCACTGAGTTACAGATGTCTCATTTGGGCTGCCGACACTCAAGTTACTTAATCTCTATGTTTAATAGTTACAGATTGAATGGCCTTTGTCTGCTTTCAAACATTCTGATTTTATTCTGATTAATCTGATTCATTCTGACTTTAAAAGTAGCAGCATCCATTGTTGCCTTTGATTGATAAAGGATAATTGTATATTTAGTTTTAATTAGTATACAGATTGATGGATTTCACTGTGGAAATTTCATATAGATATTATTGTAGTTTGCTCATGTGTGCACCTGCTATTCTACTGGGAAATTACTCCACATCCCTCTCTTGTCTTCTTCCTTACTGAAATAGTCTTCTTTGTATTTTTATAAAATAAAAAAATTAGACATACACAGATATGGAGTGTATGCACATGTAACATTTAGAAAGATAGATAGATAGATAGATAGATAGATAGATAGATAGATAGATAGATAGATTTAAGTTCTTCAATATGAAAGAAAATAGGATAGTCTCACCACATTTACTCTCTTGCTTTTTTGGTGTTTGTTTTGTTCTGATTTAACTCACAGGAAAAAAATTAAGGAGAAAATTTCTCTCCTTCTTTTTGTACAGTAATAGTATAAGTGAATTGATAGATTAAGTCCAGCGCAACTAATTTGCTATGCTGTATTAACATGGGTATATTTTGAGTTCATCAGAAATCGAAAGTGCCTGTAAGGAGAAGGGCAATGGAGTCTGGTTGAGAAGATGTAAAAAACCACCAAGGAAGGTTTAAGAATAGGATGGTTTCCAAAAATACTTCCTGAAATTGAATATGCCATGCTAAGCTGTTGATTGCAGGAACTGTAAACAATGGTAGATACCACAGGGCTGTGGACAATGTGGATTCTAAGAAGCACTCACTAAGCAGTTTTGCTAGGTGCTGGGACCATAGCAATAGCAAGAGAAAACATGCAAGGCAAGACTGCCTATTTTACTCAGGGTTTTAAGTCAGGGTTTCAGTTCCTGACCCCATGCATAAGAAAACACCCATGTAATACTGAACTGCATAGATGGTAGGGGAGGCAGTGACACGTGATAGAGAGTCATAATATCACCACAGCTGTGGTGGAGTGGCCTGAACTCATGTCCATTAAGAAAAGAAGAGAAGAGAAGAGAAGAGAAGAGAAGAGAAGAGAAGAGAAGAGAAGAGAA
>NW_021604786.1:600671-705119 GCF_004785775.1 Grammomys surdaster
AAGAGAAGAGAAGAGAAGAGAAGAGAAGAGAAGAGAAGAGAAGAGAACAAATAAATGCCTTGATTATCTGATACAAACACTAATATTAACTGCACAATATCAATAATATCAGGAAAATAAAAGCCACTAAGATGGCTCACCCATCTGAGCAACGAAAGGGTTAGTTGACAGAATTAGAACAGATGATATATTTCCTTGCAATGTTCCTTTATAATTCTTTTCAACAGAATCTCTCTTTGAAAATAATTGAAAGTTACTTTCTTTCAAAAGTAGTTGTAGGATTATTCTCATGGATCGCCACTGGACATTTTATTGGAAGAAAGGGACCAAAAAGGAAAACCCAGAAAATAATGAAAAGCACAAACTAAAATGGCCCCAGCCTGACTTTTCAGAAGTCAGATGACATCAGCCAGTTTCCAGTTTCTGTAGGGCCAGTAGGATGGATACTTCACACACAGTCAGATAGGTAACCAGGTAGCAACACTGTTAAGAACTAACTTGCAATTATGCTGCCTAGACAAGTGGAGACTGAGCCTGCTTTTATTCTGCATATCCTCATACTTATTCCCCCAAAATAAAATGCATCAACCCTGCCATGTTCCATTCCTTCAAAAAACAATCATGACATGTGGGTTTTATGCAGAGCAGAACTAAACTTTCAGAATCCATAAAGCTTTATTGGGAGGCAGTCCTAACTCTTGGCTGTGGACTGACTACTGACTGCATTGCTTTCTCTCTTGCCATGGAGTAGCTTCCAGAGAGGTCATACAGCCTACAGAATTCAAAATATCTATTCTATGGACCTAGTCACACAATAGCCAAGAATGGTGGTTCTGACTGGGTTACATTTGGGGAATGAGGAAAGGATACTTAGGCATTGGATTTCCACTGGGGTATGGTACTCACCCACCTGAGTGTGTAGAAGATTGACAGAGGCGAGGACCCCATGCTATGCATCCTTCCATGTTCTCTTTGGTTTTCCTTTTAACTATTTTATAGTGAAGCCTGAGGGGAGGGAATTGTGAGTAAAGGGCTCACTTGCTCCTTGAAAAAGATGTCTGTGGGATTTCCCGTTATAAGGTTTCTGGGTTTTTTTTTGTTTTATTTTTGTTTTGTTTTAGTTTTTTTGCATTTTATTGCTTATCAATGACTTGCAACACTCTGGCAACAGACTGCTAAAATGAATATCTCTATTTAATATATATTATATATACATATATGTGTGTATGCATGTATATATACATATATATACATTTTGTGTGTATATGTATACATACATACATACATACATACATACATACATACATACGTACATACACACACAATATAAAGCACTTTCCATCCGGTGAGAAAAAAATTCATGATTGACAGCTTGTCAGACACTGCATTAATTCGTATAGACATCAACCAAGAAATTGCTATGCCCTAAGATAAACCATAAGAAAAGGCACCTGAGCGTTCAAGGTGGGGCTTCCTGATATCACTTAAACTTAGTAAAGAGTTGCTGGGCATAAACCAGGCAAAAGTAATTGAGCTGTACGTAAAGGAGCTAATGGATAAATTCTAAGACTGGCCTGAGGGACAGAGGGACTCTCAATTGAAACTGGGATCTGAAATATTCCCCTACATTCCACTCTTGATGTCCGAACTGGTACCAAGGGAGGAGATGATACTTTGAAGGGGCAGGGACTGGTGGGATGCCTCTGGGTCTTTGAGTATAAAGAGGACCTTGGGATTTCAGAGTTTCCCTCCTGATCCAAGCTCAAAGAGGCTTTTCCCACTATACATTTCCACCAAGAAGCTTTGCTCCTGACCCCATTAAAGGCTGGAAAATCTATGTGCCTGCCTGATTGTAGTCTGGAAACTCTAAGACTAAGAGTTAAACCTTCATGTATTACAGAGACGCGTGTATGTGTGCGTGCACGTGGGCGTGTATGGTACATCTGATTAATAAGGAACAGAAGTACATCACAAATGAATCAAAAAGAAAGCATGGCATCTGAAGATGTAGCGTAGAGCTGCACAGCTTCTCTGGCACGAGGACGAATGTGGGTTTGGGTCCAGAGTGACAAGAAAGCAGAAAGCAAATTGCAACAAATAAGGTGAAAACCTCAGAGAAATCAGGAAGTGTGTACTGCTCAGGGTCAGATAATACGAAAGCCAAAGGGTGGCACAGAAAACAGGAAGAGTTGAGGTGAGACGGGATTATAAGGTCAACAATGAAAATAAACCTTTATTGTGTCTATTTGAAATTGGATTTGTTTTTAAAAAGTTCCAAAATGGGGAACTGTTGAAGGCTCATTTTTGTATGTTATTTAGTTTTAAATTTAAAAGCCTGGAATATTTGTGTATGTATGCAGACCAAATGCCTGAGGACATGTATGTATAATCCTGTAGGGGCCAGAGATTGATAGTAGCTGTCTTTCTCTTCTCTCTCCCTCTCTCTCTCTCTCTCTCTCTCTCTCTCTCTCTCTCTCTCTCTCTCTCCTTCTCCCCCCCCCACGTATGTGTGTATGTATCACTGTAACCAGCCAGATACTTGTTAACCAACTCTGCTCGCTAGCATGACAGTTCCAGGGATCTGATTTAACCCCCGCCTCAAATTAAAAGTATAACAGTCAGGGCCTGCCTAGCATTCCATATTTTTGTGTGAACCTGGGCCTTCCAACTCAGGTCCTTGCACTTAGACACTTTCCCACAGGCTTCTTTCATCTTTTTATGGAATTTAAATTTTAGCTCAAGTATAAAACTGGTAAACTTATGATTATAAAAGTTTATGTCCTATGCTGACATGGCAATCTCGCTACTTTCTGATCATCATTGTCATCGTGGGCTTCATCTTTCTCTTCAGCTGCCGCAGCAGTCTGTGTTTGAAACTCTCTAGTGGCTCACGATACTAGAGACTTGTGTTCCTGATTGCCTTTTATTTCTCTCACTGGAAATAAAGTGAGCGCCGTGCCTTTAAATGTGTCACTTGTATTTATTTATTTATTTATTTATTTATTTATTTATTTATTTATTTAATATTCATTTTACCTCCCAAATCAGCCCCCTTCTCCTCCCAGCACCCCCTTACATAGCTTCTCCTTATATGCCCTGAGAAGAGGGACCTCCTCTGGATAACACACCTCCCTCCTCCCAATACACACACACACACACACACACACACACACATACACACACACACACACACATCAAATCTCTGCAGGACTAGGCACATCCTCTCCCACTGAGGCAGACAAGGCCGCCTAGTTAGAGGAATAGGATCCACAGAAAAGGAAAAGATTTAGGGACAGCCCCTGCTCCAATTGTTAGAGAACCAGCACGAAGACCAAGAAGCACATCTCCCACACATGTTCTGGGGGACCTAGGTTGGTGGCTCCATCTCTGGGAGTCCCCAAGGGTCCAGGTTAGTTGACTCTGTTGGTCTTCCGGTGGAGTCCCTGTCCTCTCGGGGGCTCTTAATCCTTCTTCCAACTGTTCCACAAGGCTCTCTGAACTTCATCCAACATAGCTTCTGTCTGTGGGTCTCTGCATCTGTTTACCTCAGCTTCTCAGTGGAGCCTCTCAGAGGTCAGTTATGCTAGCTAGGTTCCTGTCTGAAAGCATAACAGAAAGAGTATCATTAATAGAGTCAGGGATTAGTTCTTGCCTATGAGATGGGTCTTAGTTTGAGCCAGTCATTGGTTGATCAGTCTCTCTGTCTCTGTTCCATCTTTGTTCCTACACATGGTGTAGACAAGACACATTTCGTTTGGATCAAAGGCTTTGTAGTTGGGTTGCTGTCCTTACCCCTCTACTGGGAGTCCTGTCTGGCTACAGTAGGTGGCCACTTCTCACTCCATATCCCCCAGTGCTAAGTGTCTCAGCTACAGTCCCCGCATAGACTGCCTAGAGCTTCCTCAGTATCAGATCTCTGGGTGGCCTAATCATGCCCCTCCTTCTGGTACCTTTAATATCAGAGATGACTTGTATTTTTAAATGATGCTTATTATTTGTAAATAATAACAATAAAAGTAATAATAATAATAATAATAATAAGAAGAAGAAGAAGAAGAAGAAGGAATACTTAACTTTCTTACCAAACATTTACGCTGTGTAAGATTCTTTTCTAGTTCTGTAGATTATCATTTCATTTGTGGAACGTCCTCCTTAAACACCAATATCTCATTTTATCTCAATCAAATTTATATTATTTTTTCCTTTGGCATGTTTAAATTTTTCATATTTAAAACTTTTATTTAAATTTATGAGCCATATGAGTAATAGTATAAACTCTAGGGTATAAATCCAATGTCCTGGGTTTTTTTTTTTCATGTGAATATCCAGTTCTCCCAAACATTAGAAAGCTCATTTTTGGTACCAGTGAACTATCATGTTACCCAGATCAAAAACCAGTTGGCTGTAGGCATAAATCTGACTGACATCCTGTCACCTCTCTTCCTCTGATGATGCTCCTGAGTGTCTGTGAGTGTTTCTGTGGCCATGGCCGAGAAAGAGTGTTTTCAAGGTTTCCAGAGTGAGTGGTGGATGGAGACAGAACAAGAAATGGGTTTCAATGCCAGCTCTCCCTGTGTGTCTCGCCTTGATATGCTACTTCTTTTAGTTTGCCTGTTCACATGAACTCACATGAATTCACAGCCTTTGCTTAACTCTAAGGTTCTGAGTACCTGAATGCCCGAGTCCTGGTCTCTAAAACTCTTACAGGTGTGCATTTTGAAGCCCTTACATGCTATTTCATAAATGTTAATCCATAAATGTTAATCCTCTTTAATATTTAGAATACAAGTAAATGTGTCTGGTCCTTTCCCTGCCTGCTGAGAGCTAATAAATATTTTTAAGGGAAATTACTTAAGATTAGTATTCAAACAAGACTATACCATTCAATATTTATTTTCTTCTACTTGTTATCTAAACAAATTTTATAATTTCCCAAATATTGCAATTAGTGCTTTTGTCTTAAAAATAGTGAGAGTCATAAAGATCATTCAAAATAAATAACCAAGTCAATTTCCATCACAGACTGTTTTCTTTCTCTTTATTTATTCACACAAGCCAGTGAATAACCCATTTTAACAGCATATTTACCGGACAGCTATTATATGTAAACCTCAAACCAAATGAAAAGACAAAATACTGCCTTTATAGGCCTCTTACTTAAGAGTATATGTGTTTCCTCACCAAATACAGCAGCTAATATCTAACACTGCAGAAGTTGTCATGAATCAAGAGGATAGAGCAAACACGACAGCTCTTGTAGAGAGAGTGTTAGCAAAGATTGCACAGTATGGAGAACTGGGATTTCAGCTGAGTTCTGAAGAGGGATTATTTTAAACATCTCACCTAAAGACACCATTAACTAGGGAAATTTTTCTTAGTTTAAGATGATAATTCTTTTCAGAGATCAAGTGGCTTTGCCTTTGTAAGCGTGGCTCTGCACTGTACCACACAAGAGTTGGCTAATAATACTGTCTAAATTACCATACCTTAGGTTTGGATAATTTGTCACTCTTCTTGTGTAAGTATTACACATTAGCTTTTGCCAGTAGGCCTTCTAGGATACTTTTAGCACTGTGAATAAGTATGTGTGGTGTGTGTACGCAATCAACATCATCCCGTGCACATCTGTTTTGAAGGAGAATCGGAATGCTTTGCATGCAATCAAGGATGTTAGAAAACAATTTGGCATACTAAAATTGCTACAAAGAACAAGTTACAACAGTAGATGGAAATTGCTATATCCAGAGAGAACAGTTGACAGGTGAACTTCTTGTTTTGTGAGGGGAATATTACTAAAGTTATATATCATAACCAACAGCATACAGAAAGGCCTATAAGTTACAGTTCAAGTGATTGTTCATAGCATTAAAAAAATCAAAACAAAGAGTGCCTTATCTGTGTAAAGAAAATCATCAAATATTATTTCCTCAATTGGTCCACATTGGTGTGATTGTTAACATAATAGCAACATTTGATTTAAAGTAGGCAAAGAGCTTCCTTGGTGATGTAACATCTTAGACAAAGCCAATAATCTTTCTCTAATCTACAATAATACAACAGAGGACTAATTTAGAACTAGAAAACAGTGCTCTGTAGAGCTGTGGATATAATTCTGTGTATGGCATCTGCCTACTGTCTCTCTCATATCTCTGTTTAATCCCTAGCAGTCCCAATAAACACAGTGTTTGATATTTAATCATTATTAACAAGCTGATTCTTCTAAAAGAACTGACAGGCCCATTTCCAGAATCAAGCTACGGAAATCAGGGCTTCGGGAATTAATAAAAAAAAGCAGAAAACAATGTAGAGATATTGTGCCAGGAGTAAGATTCATAGAAAAATAAAGTCTGAAGGGGAGATATGGGAAGGACATGGAACACATAAAGTGTTAATATCCATCTGAGGTGCCGTGCTTGAACATTGTAGAGAAAGAATAAAGCACAATTGTCTTATAACTCTGTGTTGCTTGGATCCTTCCACGAATAAACAAAGAAAGGGCAACATATTGATTCTACAATTATCCAGAGACTTTCTCTCCCATGTGAAGTCTGTAAGTATTGCACCTGCAAAAGTAAACCAATGCCAAGGATGCTATATGTTTTCTGTAACTATGCTGGACCAGCACATGTGCATGCCCCAGGAAGAGGATCCATTAGGCATCCTAAAGATATCTCATAGAACACTCTAAATATGTAGGTCACATCCTCTTGTGTGTGTGTGTGCGCATGTGTGTGTGTGTGGTGCATATGAATATATATGTGCTAGCCTTCATAGGAAACTGATCATAGATGAAGAAAATTGTTCACTTCATATGATAACCTGTACCTTATACACTACATTTTAAATTCTTTCTATATGAAATGTAGTACACCTATAGAGAGTGGTGAATTATTTATTTATTTATTTATAGTTTCACAGCATTTACTATACAATACTATTGTATGAAAGTTACAAAGGACGTGAATGTGAAATTCTAGCACAAAAAAAATCAGAAAAATAATAGTAGGTATCTTACTGCCTATTTCTGATCATGGGCAAATAAATATTTGATATTAGACGGGAAGACAATAAATACTTCTTATAATGTTATAAAAACAAAAACCAGTGAATGCGAGGCAGCATCATTGATTTCTCCTTACTCTCTTCCATCACTAAATTCTGAAATATTTATCCCCTTTCCGCCCCCATACAAAACCATTTTTGCCTTAGCTGGTGCTGAAATCTATGCTTTCTGACTATTTGGTTCTGTTCCATTGATGATCACTTTCTACTACTGAGTAAAATGTTCCCCTTCCATTCTTACTTTCCTTAAATTTCAGTTCTAACCCTGAACTTTCCTACTCTGGATGTCTTCATTCCCTCAAGATGCCCATTGCTATAGTTTTCTAATTCATAGAAGCATAACATAATGGTGGGGATAGTTGAGACATTGAGTACGACGCAAAAAAGGGATAATAAAAGAGACCAGCATTAGTTGTTCGGAATACTTGAACATATCAGAGATGGTTGTATAAACAGAATAAATTAGATTTTTATCATACTAATGATACATGTGAACCAACTGACATAAGTTGGTATAAAAGAAGGAAAGCCATACATACATTGCAAGGCTGGGAGGAAATAATGGTAGTTCTTAAGTTTCTTGAAACCCAGATATTCACATTTGAAGTCACTTACCACAGGTAACCACATCACTTCCAGAGCTGAACAGTTAACTTACAAAGCAAAGAAAGAAACCTCTTGTGACTGGGATAAGGGATGCTAACCTTCTTCTAGGTGGGGCTCTGGAATGCAGAGTCTTTTCAGGGTCAGAAGTCTGACCACCTGCAGGACTGGGGAAGATAGACAGTTTTCTCATCTTACCCAGAAACTAAATAAATGATGGAACATACCTTGATATGCAGAAAGAACACATAAAGGAAGATTCTAATATAAGCATAACGGCTTCTCCTAAAATATTCCATATGTGTGTAGTTAAGGACACTGTTTAAAATATATATTTTGGAAGAATTGATTTTAAAAGAAAGAGCCATACAATACTATGTTAATCTGTACTTACTTTCCTTTTTCAAATGCCCTTTTATCTAATGTAATAGTATTTCTGATTTCTAACTGCTAGAAATTGAGATAGACCTGCAGAATGGATGAAGAAAACCAATTCCAATAGGCTGTCCTTTGACTTCTGTATAATCATGAACAATACACACACACACATACACACTTACACACACATACAACTACATAATAAAAATGTATACAAACTAGTATATCTTAATAAGTATATGTAAACTTGTGGCTTCGTATGCATATGCATCTGCATTATATATGTGCACATACACTTTCACGTATGAATGAATGATGAAGTAGGCTAAAGTAAATTATTGAATGTGCTAGTGCCTGCCTCTTTTCAATATACATGTTTCTTATGGGATGGGGTTGTCATGGATACAGATGGGAAGACTTCATCATTCTCTATGGGATTCAAGGCAGTGCACTCACCAATGAAGTGCCAGGAGTTGGTATCAAGAGGGTCAGTTTACTTCTCTTTCTTTCTCAGTTAAGATAAAAATGGGAAATTGCCCTTTCAACTAAAGAACGAATGTTCATGTTCCAATGTGGCAGATATAACCAAACATCCATCTGGCAGCTCCATAGGTCCCTCTTTGGTTCTCATTTCCCCTACAGTAAAACCTGTTACCCCTTTTCTGGTTGCTGACTTTTACTCTTAAGGATATAGTTAACCCAATATGTATCCTAGTGTTTTATGCACTATGAGAGCACAAGCTAATAACTGTAGGTTTGGATATGCTGCTACTGGGGCTAAGAACCACTTTAGAGAACAGGAAATACTAACAGGAAGTAAGTGCTTCCACAAATCAATCTCTGGTTACACAAATCAATTTGAGAAGAGCTTCAAGTCCAGTTCTTTTTTTTTTCAAGTTTTAAATATTTATTGAACTAAATATACAACTGATACACAAATATTATAAGGCACACTAGGGAAGTGGAATAGAATTTATGTGTTATATCAATGTCAGCCTTTTTAGCTAAGACATTGTGCTAAAGGTTTCAAAGGATTTATCACTGAGAAACTTAAAATTGTTCTGTATTATTGCTTACAAGTATAGGTAAAACTACATTATCCTAAAAAGCGATTTAAATTTAAAAACAGAAAAAAACAGAATAACATATAATTATCTTTCTATTGTCTGTATACGTGTCTGTCTGTCTATCTATTTATCTGCCATTCTTTTTTTTCATTAATGCCTGTGTTCTTTTATTTTATTTTTATTTATTTATTTTTTAAATCAAATCGTAATTTTTACTTATTCACACAGGGGTTATAAACACAAAAAGGCAGGACATGTGGAAGGGGATGACACCAAAGCGTGGGTTTACAGGGGGAATATAAATATCTTTCAGAACAGAGTATCGGCTGGGTGAAGGTTCAGAGGACAGGTCACTATGACTCTGCTTATGATTCACTTGTCCTTATCTAAGTTGGAATTATCTGCCAAGGCTACCTAGTTACAAGGTCTATGACTACTCAGGCTGGTAAATTTCTACAAAAGCTGCCTGTTTACATTAGCTTATAGCCGTCTGTTTCAATGTTTTTCCACAGAGACCCAAGACTTGGTGTTAGTATACATGTATGACAGGCTTATTGTTAATTTTAGGCCTATGGCTGATTTTAGGCCTTCAGTGTGTAAGCAGGGCTGCCCCTGACATCTCTTCCCTTCTCTAAGTATAGAACGGCTGTGGCAATTCTAATCTTGCGAAGGCAGGGATAAAGGCCTGACCTCCAGTAATTGAAGGGGACCTTGTAATGGCTCCAGTCCACCTGTCATTGTCCAGTGAGGCATGAGGGCCATACCCATCCTGATGTCTTTTTCCTAGAAAGGGGATACTTTTGACATCAACCCCTATGCAGTCAGGCTTGTCCCTCAGGGAACCCAGAGAGATATTTTTAACTTTTGTTTATATTCCCTTGCAGTGCTTAGCCTCACAGCCTAAGCAAGAATTCTGATGGCCAGTCAGAGGGGTTTCTTGGGTAGAAGGAACTCTATCCAGGGTGTTCCCAATACTCAAGTCCAGTTCTAGACCACTCCTCGTGTCTCGAATTAAAGTATATTTTGATGAGTTACCACTGGAACTGCAGCTATTGCTATGGCATTTCAAAATAATGTTGTATTTGAAGACACACACACACACACACATATGTATATATATATGCATATGTACACATGTATATATACATATATACATGTGTGCATATACATGTATGTGTATACATATATATACACATATATATGTACATATGTGTGTACTTATACATATAAGAAGAAATGATGTAAAGCTGGGTAGAAAACAATGCTGGAGGTACAATTTTAAGAGTACACCTCAAATTGTAGAAATCAATACAGGTCATAGTGAAACTTGAGAAAATTATGCTGTTTTCAAACTCATAACTCAATATTAGAAGAACTTGTGTCCTAATGCAGGAAATAGGCTAAATTCTAGAAGGACTCAAATGTTGCCATAGAGCTAAACAGTGGGGTGGAAGCTTACAACCGATAATGAAATGACTTTGTAATATTATCACTCAAATCTTTAATATGTGAGCGTTCTTCTTCTTTAAATGATGCAGACACCAGACTCATGAATAAATCAATATATTTTATTACTTATCTGAAAACAGAAAGTAAAAGGTTAATATTAAACATGATAAAATATAGTATATACTTAAGAGAATGCGAATATTTTCAAATCAAACTCTGGAAAAGGATCTCATTTGAAACTTAGGGTCAAGGCTAAAATACATTTTTTCCTGTTACCACACAACTTATCACATGATAAGCTATACTAGATGACAAAGAAGTTCTAAGGCCCAGTGGTCTAAGAGGCACTGAATGTTATAGATATTATCTCACTAACAACTGAAAGACATTAAAGGGGAAGGAGAAGAGGGACTTTGTGGGATGGTGGGCTTGTGAAGGGGTACCCAGGAAATAGGATATCATTTGAGATGTAAGCGAATGGAATGATTAATAAAACAAAAAAGACATCAACTTCCACTAGTCTATGACTCACTTGTCTTTTTATTCTCCTAACAATATTTTTCAGACGAAGTATTTTAATTAAATGGAATGCAATACTGTAATCTCTATGTACCACAAAATGATGATATGTCACCTCGTATCATAACTCTCAGATTTGAGAAAGCTAAAGTTCAAAGACTTTCCCTTGTATTTTTTCTGGAAGCTTTGTTTTAGGATTTAAACATTGATCTGCATCCACCTTTAACTTTTTATAGCATTGTAAGACAGATCAAAGTTCCAATGTGTGTGTAACTATGCAAGCATTAACTCAGCACTGGTTGTAAACACTGTCAATCATGATGAAACTGGAGTTAGAAATTTGCTGTGCAACTAAACATACACCAGAGGCTTCAAAGTGACTCTCTGATCTGTTCTCTCTACTCTATGTTGTTCCTGTGCTATTCACTTTTTAGTCTATCCACATGGATCCTTTATTATATTATCCTCTTTCAAGTATAGTTTGGTTCTGTTTCTGAAATAGGTCCTCTGGTGGTCATCCTCAACCTCTATGTAGTTGAGGATGACCTCGAACTCCTGACTTTCCTTCTTCTACGTTCCTGATGTATAATACCACAAGTGATTTATATGGTACTGAAGCTCTAAGATAAAGCCTCCTGTATGCTAGGTAAACACTTTACCAACTGACCCATGTCTCTATTCCTTTTTGGTATATTATGACTCAAATATTTCTCATAAGAATTCATGCATTGGGAAATATGAAGCTGTGGTTTAAATGTCAACCGTGTATAAAGATAGGACCTTATGGTGATAGTCAGAATAAGGAGGAGTGTCGATGGTTGGTTGATCTAATGGTGCCATCAGTGACTTTATAAGAAAAGAAGATTTAGAAGCTAGCTTAGTTTATAAAGTGCTTGCCTTCTAAGGAAGACAATATGAGTTCAATTTGAAAAAAAAATCCTCTTTTACAAAGCCAGGTTTGGTGGCATGTGCTGGTAAACCCAGTAATGAATGTCACAGACCCATAGATCCTGGGTTTTTTTCTGTCTTGCCTACTTGGTAAGTTACAAACCAAGTGAGAGACCTTGCCATAAGAAAACGTGTATTGTATTTGAGAAAAATACCTACAGTTGTTCTTTGTACACATGCACACATGTTCACATACACACATGTATAAAAGCAGAGACAAGGAATCAGGATTCAAGCAGAGAATCTTGTTCTGCCATAATAGATGCCACCCTGGGCCTTGTAATGCAGCCTCATGCTCTTCACCAAATATCAATCAGTTGTTATCCCAGCCATGGGTAGTATGAGTCTAATACATTTCAGGCTTTTGTAGCAGCAGAAATGGTGCTAAGATGTTAACACTAAGCATGTGAGTTAATGTATATCATTATTGAAATTGATTTCACTATTTCTGCCCAAAAGATGGAGTGGATTATTATCTCAGTTGCATTGGATGTGTATATGTACTATATGAGAAAAACTCACATCTTCATGAGTTAATATGAAAAGAAAGGAGACTAGATTGTTAGATGGAGAAAAAGAATTCATAGATTTTACTAACTAAAAGAGTTTACAGATAGAGTCTTGTATAATCTGGAAAAAAAATTTCTTTGGGCTTGAAATAGTTTTCTATATGTTCAATAGTTCCAGGTGCAAATATTTGCTAATCAAGTTATACACAATGTATTAGTATCCAAAGTACATATTAGAATGAATAACTCAAGATAAAACACACTAATATAGGGGTTTGGATAGTCTATAGTCTACCTAGTAAACTGCCCTAGAAGGAACTTGGAAAAGTTGTAAGTTATATGGAACAAACAAAATATAATGAATTGTAAGCACAAAAGCCCAAATCCCATACAGAGAAAGACAGGAAGCATGAAATCCACAACAACTCAGTTCCATCCAAGCGCATCTGGAAGAATCAACTGTACATCAGCAAAGTTGAGTAGAACTCAGCTCAACTCAACGCAGTGCAGAAGAGCCACCATGTCCTCTAGAGAAGGACTGCCATCCTAATAGTGGAGAAATAGCGGAAACGACACAAAATGAAGAAAAATCAAAAAGACCCAACCGACTATATTTAACTTAAAATTTAACACTAAATCAAACTTGAGGGTGATACAAGTCAATATACATGACAAGGAGATATGGATATGTAAATAAAGTATGTTAATGAAGGAATTAAAATAATCCCTAGCCCTGACAGCTCTAGTGGAGAGGCTGAGACAGCCTAGCCTAGGAGATGAGGTAGGAAGCTAAGATGGTGGAACAAGAAAGAAATGGAATCTTCCACACATTTTGCTTTAAAGAAAACCACTATAATATGATGCGCTTTCCTAAGGAAAATGCATAATAAAACTTCAAAATTAAATTTGTAATGCAACTGACAATTGAGGGAAAGATATGGAATATATATAGAAACAATCTTCAGTGTAATATATTTCAAAGAAGACCTGAGATGAAATATAAATAATGACTTAGCTCACATATTAAACAAAACTTCTTTTATTGGTGTACAGAGGAAAATCCAACTCCAAATTGAAAAAAAAAGGATATATTTTTTACTTACAAATAAAATGGATTAAAAAAATAAATGAGCAGCCAGATTATGCATTGGAAATATAAAAGAAAATACATTCAGGATGATATAGGTGCCTCACAGTGTAGAATTTACAACAAAGAATAAATAAAACAAAGTAGGTAGCAATTACACAGCAGGAATAACAGTGTTCAAAAAGTAAAACGATCAAAACCAGGTCAAAAGGAAACCGGCCAGGAATGCAGTAATTGCTCTCACCTTTATAGAGCCCTCTTACTGGGAAATACACAGAGTGCACAGAACACACAATACAATGAATTAGAAATGTGTGAAGATAGTTTATTATATACTTTTCTAAAATTTAGAGACATCACACAAAAAAATTAACAGAAGCAATCTATTTCAACAGAGAAAAACATAAAGTTGGCTTTTAAAAAGTAAATCTAGTCTTTTGAGGAAAAAAAAATCTGTGTAGGCTTAAATTATTTTAACTCTACCTTTAATAAAGGGTTTTTAAAAAAATGTTTTAACCTCTCTTCTAGCCCACCATTCACCAGAGGTAGTGGGAAGGACATGTTATTAGGATACAGGGGAAGTGGACCTGTTTAGAAATATATCTTTGGAGCAAATCCAATCTAGGTTGACAGGATATATACCATCAGTCCTGAGCAGTAGTGTCAGGATAGCAAACACGAATCAGCAGCAGTGGAACGACCCAACAGAAACAGCTAGGCCTCAGCCATATTGGCATGAGTTATCAGGAGCCACCAGGACCAACATGGATACCAGGAGAAGTTCTCTCTCTGCCTCTCTCAAGGGGGTGAAGATCAACAAAGAGGAAGAGGAAGACAGACCAACAAACCATTGCAAAGCTAGCTATGCAAGCCTGGTGTTACTGTCCATTGGGTCTTATTTATATTCCCTTCAAATACCATGTGTCCTCCCATGAGTCTTGCCTTATCACGTGAGTCTGTCTCAGCAAAACTCCACCTGAGTCTGTATCAGCTGACATCACTCTGTCAATTAGCCTAAGTCTGAAGAAGCAACAAGAAGCTGCCAGAACACCATCAGAAGTGTTATAGTGTGTGTGTGTGTGTGTGTGTGTGTGTGTGTGTGTGTGTGTGTGTGTGTTTTAATGAAGGCATGAAGGCATGACAAACAGTGAGCATTAAGGAGTGGCAAGGCATAACAATACTCTCTAACATCATCCACCATCTGTTGGGTCCATCTTAGTACCATGTGTCCTTTCACGAACTTTCCGTAGTGAAGCATTCTCTCATCCGTGTGTGCTTCAGCAAGACATTCCTTCATGTGCCTGCCTTAGTGAAGCATTCTCTCACCTGTTTGTGCTTCAGGAAAACACTCTTTCATGTGTCTGCCCCAGCAAAACACCATCTGACACAACTGACTTTCCAAAGAATGCATAAGTTTTCACTTTATATCTGAAATTTCTTGTACGAGAAGGAAGAAAGTACATGTATACCCCCAAATGACCATGTAAAATAAGTGTAACTCTGGAAAACTTCAGAGAACCATTCAAAAAATTAAAAGGAGAAAGAGGGTAAGACTGATATAGCAGATCATATTCCTAAGACGCTATAATCAAATGGAATTCAGTTGATGGAACTCATTACTATTTCCGCTATAGCTGGGGTTGGAAATGCCACGGTACCCTACATTGTCAGGAGAATGCCATCATCTGCTAAGAAATCAGGTGTACCAAAACTTCACGAGCCTTAGTAGCAGTGAAAACCAGGTCCAACCAAGAGGCTGTACACTGGACTTGGGAGCCTTATGCCCATATCCTAATCTGAATCAGGCCTTTACTAATGTAGCCATATTAAGATTTTTGAGACAAAGAAAATGTCACGGTGACCTTCTGGTGAGTGTCATCATCCTCCCAAATGATCTTCTAGGAGACAAGCCTGAGAGACTTCATCAAATGCAGACAAGGAGGACTTTGAGTATAACCAGAGAGATGAGGCAACAAGCCAAGAAATGGTGACAGCTGCCAACGCCTGGAAACAGGAAAGGAAGATGAAATCCTAGAGTTTCTGGAGGAGAGGGGAGGCTTTGGATCACTGTTACCAGTGACTCAGCTTTTGAGCTGTGACTGATCTCCATGGTGTACTTAAGCAGATAGGTGTTACAGTGTCCACAAGTCACAAGTGTTATCCTTAACTGTAGTAAAGGCAACAGGACAGACACAAAAGATCTAGAGGGTAGTAGTGATATAAAGATCTCCAACAATGCATTACAAACAACAATTATTCACTGATGAAACTGGAAATCGACTCGAAAGATGCATGCATGGCCAAATATTCTGAAAGCCATTGGTTTCTTACACTTACAAGAAAATCCTGAAGCAGCCATTATGTTTCTTTCCTTAAATATTAAATTTCCTCAAGTTAAATAAAATCGATTGCTTCTTTATAGTTTCTAAGTCGGTGAACGAAGTATGATATAAATGACCAGATATAAAATTGAATGAATGAATTTTAACCGAAATAAGGTTAAAAAATAAAAAAAGACCCTCAACCTCTACTCTGCTGACTGGCTTCTGCACAGCATCCTGTTCAATCTGAAAGTGAAGAATGAATAGAAATGAAAGAATGAATAGAAAGAAATAAAATAATGTCTTTGGACAGCGTGTGATAATTTGAAAGGAAATAATAGGAAAGTTTTCCATTTAAAACTGTAAGAAAGCATCAAGATTGTGAGTTAACAGGAAAATTTCTTTAACAAAATCACAAACAAACCATATAGTAAAATTGAGTCACATCACCTAATTAATGAAACCAAAATGTTTTTTGAAAAGAAAACCTAAAAAATCTGCCATCTTAGTTATAGTTTTATTGCTGTGAAGAGACAACATGACCAAGGCAACTCTTATAAAGGAAAGCATGTAACTGGGGCTGACTTACATCATTGCACATCATCATGGTGGGAAGCATGGCAGGGTGCAGGCAGACATGTTGTTGGAAGGTACTACATCTTTATCAACAAGCAGCAGAAGGGGATTGTCTTCTGCAGGCAGCCAGGAGGAGGCTCTGATTCGGCACTGGGTGTAGCTTGAGCTTATATCCGAGATCTCAAAGCCCACCTCCACAGTGACACATTTCCTCCAACAGGACCACACCTACTCCAACAAGGCCACACCTCCTAACAGTGCTAACGGTAGCACTGTTAGGAGTGTGCAGCGCTTCCTATGGGCCAAGCATTCAAACACAGGAACCAATGAGGATCATACCTATTCTAACCTGCACATCTGCCATCTAGCAAGTATCCAGAGAAGGAAGATAACTCCATTCTACACACGATGTACAGATCTGGAAGGAGTCAGTTGCTGACTGGGTGGGAGTTGGGGTTGGGGGTTTAGGGTTGTGAATCTATGCATTTTGGCACTGCTCTGTTTGGAAATTTGGACGATAATTTTGGAGCCAAATACATATGTAGCAAAAGAAGAAAACAGAAGTCATCTCTAACTGACTATCGGTTTAGTAGCACAAGACAGAGAAATAAAACTTTGAGATAGTTAAAATTGCAAAGCACTGGAACTGTCTATGTGTAGTAGAAATTAGAGTCTACTACCCAAACAGCAGAGGAAAAACCCAGAATCCAGGAGTACTTTAATTATGACAGGAGGGAAGAGATGCTTTGTCATGATCAGCTTTTCATATGATAGATCTTAAACATGAGAAATTCTCTCTTCCATCAGTTTGTTCCAATGCTGCAGACATCTGAATAACAAACTAATTGGGAATATCGTTGAAAAGTTGGGGGAAAAAATCATTCAACTGACAGTGATATTTAAGCACACATTCATCCTGTTACAGGAAATTGAGAAAGATGAAGTTTGAAGGTGATTAGAATATGGGATACCTTACATTTGCATTATGGGAAGAGAGTATATCTTAGTGGAGATAGAAGACAGATAGGAGTAAAAATGGCTTGAAATTAAATATGAATGAGACTGTCAAAATAAGGGAGCGAACCTTAAATCGCAATCAAGTCAACCAGGATGTCTACGTTTGAAAAACACATAGAAATGGCAAATATAGAAACACCGATGTGGGTGGATTTTCTCTTTCTTCAGTGTTTACTTAATGAGGCAGGGACGTGTTTAAGATGCTAAGTTGGTGTGTGAACACCGTGATTTTCTTGCACCTTGCTTTCTGCATCCCTGAAGAATCACCTAAATTACAATGAATAAAAAAGATGAAGCCAACCCAAAGAAAAATAACAGCCTCTCTATTGCTAAGAAATGAGCAGGGAACTAGTTCAAACTTGAATGCGCGTATGCGTATATCTGTTGTGATGTATAGGAAAGTCACCTGACCTGCCTCAACCTCAAATGCTTCATATTTAAAATAGAGCAATTAGTGATAATTATGCCCTAAGTTCTATATTATAAGAGGTAAACATAACAGAAAAGTTATAAACACTGGCTAAAATGGCTCAAAAGATTTTTGTTAGCTTATTATTATTAATGGTTAATCTTCAAATTGAGTAATTTAAATTTTAAATTGGGTAAGAAACCTCAATACATATTTCTTTCCCTCCCTATCCCTACCATAAATAAGTAAATCTTATGAATCAAAGAAAATGCCAAAGACTCAGTGCAGGAAGATCAGATGGGCTTTGCAGTTTAGACCAGGGATTCTTCTCTGCAGTTAAGCAGCTTCCCAACTCCTCCCCAACCTTAACTAAGACTTGGGGAAAGAAAAGTATTCTTTGGAAAAAGACTTCAGCCTGAGCAGCATTAGATCTAGCTGAAGTTGGTAATAGGGAACATACGAGAAAAATATGTTTGCCTGGAATATTCATCATGTAAAAACTTTCAAAGACACTCTAAGCTTCTCTCCAGAACTAGAATGTTTCAGCTAGCCCTCACTAGGCACGGGGAGTCAGTAACAAAGCTGCTCTGGATCCAATGGATCGACCATTACCACTTAGTGCAGTTCTCAACTACCTTTGCCGTTTCTTCGTTTTTGAGTAGAAATAATGAAGAACACCAGATATTTGGGAAGAAAGGTGCATATAAAAAATTCGGAAAGACTCATACTGATGCAAACAGGGGAAAGGAAAGAGAAGTCAGCCTAAAGAAAAAGAGCCATGCAAGGAGTGTGTAAAATGGTGTGTAAAACACACAAACACACACACACAAGCAAATGTTCTTATGTAAACAAGAAGAATCATATTCTAAGATCAGAATAAGAAGTTACAACAACTCATTTTGGAAAACACCAATCAGAGAACTTTTAGAAAATGATAGAAAACCAATTGTAAGGGTTACATAGAGATGGAAAGAAAATCTCTCTAAATGCAAGCTACTTATAAAGGTGGGTAAGGGAGCTCGTGTAGTGAAGGAGATTCCATGTGCAGTAACATCCTCTCTGGTGTAGAGTGACAGTAGTTCCCCAGGTGTATGACATTCCTCATGGGAGAGTGGAGGAAATCCTCTGGACCAATCTTCTATGAATGAGCCTGACCGGGTTCTTGTCATTTACCTGGCCACACTGTTTCTCTTGGCTCCTGAATGTGTTAGCATTGTGCAGAATCCACTAAGCTTTCATTCCCAGGTGCAGAGGCACATGAAAACTGACTCCCATCCCTGCAGACAGAATCACAAAGCCAGCTAGCCACATGTAATAAACCAACCATGAGAGTGGAGAGAAAAAAATAAAACACATCTTGTAAGTGAAATACAATTAGAGAGAGAAAACAGAAGCCACAAAATCATAAAAAAAAAAATTCTAAGAATTGTAAACTCTAAGAAACAAAAAAGTATAAAACCATTAAAAGTAACAAAAAAGTACGGCCCTTACAAGTACGGCATTGACATTATTAAATAAGACATGTCTATAGCTGCTAATGAGGGTATTTTCCAGTTTTCAGGCAAAAGTATAATAGTCAAAACCAGTAAGAATTAAAGTTACAGAATTGACCTTAATACGTGCATGTAATTAAAATGGTATAAAAGCAAAAAGGAGGAAGGGGAATGGGATGGGGGTTTCTAGGGAGGGGAAATGGGGAAAAGGGATGGCGTCTGAAATGTAAATAAATAAAACATCCAATAAAAATTAAAGTCACAAGAAATTATTACCTATTAGATAGTAAGTGAAACACAAAAAGGAAACGTCTTTCCCCAAGATTTCTACATCATTTTTGCTGTTTTGGTATTTATTTATTTATTTATTTATTTATTTATTTATTTATTTGAGACAGGGTTCCTCTGTATAGCTCCATCTCTCCTGGAAATGTAAACCAGGCTGGCCTCAAACTCACAGATCTCTGCCTGCCTCTGTCTCCCATGTGCTGATATTAAAGGCATGTGCTACCACTACAAAGGCTAATTTTTTAAAGAAGTTAGTGTATTTATCTTTTATGTACATTGCTGTTCTGCCTGCACATATGCCTGGGAACAGGGATTGCAGACAGTTGTGAGCTGCTATGTGGATACTGGGAATTGAACTTGGTCCTTAGGAAGGACAGCCAGTACTCTTAGCTGTTAAGCCATCTTTTCAGCTCCTAGCTGTAATTTTTTTAAAGCAAACAAATGAAACAAAATTAACCAACCAATCAACAACAAAACACCATTTCCTTAAGGCTGAGATAATGATCTCATGTTTGATGTGTGTTCAAAATCTGTGGTAGAAGAATAGAAATCTATGCATCATAACCTAGGATCTTCACTGGAACAGAAGATAATACCTAACCATGAAGAGAAAAATAAAATTCAGGAAGTTGATGGAAAACAAATGCAGCTCCACTGTGTTTTATTATAAATCTCATGGATATAATTTAACATTCAAACCTAAGTAACCTACCTGATAAAATAGAATTTTCTTTAAGGAACGTGATAAAACAATTAAAAATAAATGAGAATGTGGAACAGGGAAATTTAATATTAGTTTCCAGACAGTGAAGACCTGGCTGTCTCTCTGCCTTCACCCCAAGAACTGTAGAGTTAAACAAATGCTTGCCTTTTCTACCAAGTGATGTTCAAAAAAAAAAGTTACAACAACTGGATAGTGTGGTCTTTGCATTGGTATCATGGCATGAAATAAACCAGTCATTTGTACAAGGTGAATCAAGATTCACTTTTGTTTTAAAGCATAGGTTAATATCTTCAAATATCCTGGGATGATTTATATTACAAGACCAGATTATCCCACCATTTATAAAAAATATGACTATCATAAATAATTTACAAAGCAGAGTAAAAAATAAATATCTCTTTGCTCTTTTTTGATTAAGAAAAAAGTTTCGAATTGTAGGCTTCATAAACATTTTAAGGCTAAGAATGCCTTGTTAGCCACCACAGACAAAGGCTGACCTGTGGAAGGCTGTGGCAACAGAAACCAGTACTGTCCAGTTAGTCTGAGGCACGTCTGTCAAAATCATTGTTCACAGAATCATAACGTGCCAGATATAAATGTATCAACGAGTTGGAAAACTACGTTTTCTTCTTTAAAACCATATCCACAGATTTTTTTGCACACACATCAAACTGAACTGACATATGGAAGCAGCAGACTCAGTAGTTGACGTTTTTTCAAGCTTCCGCTCTCCGCAGTATCAGAAAGCCATCCTGGACGAGTAGGTGATCCAAAGCTCTAAGCAAGTCAGTTGAAATGGGCAACTCATTCACGTTAGCCTTTCGTGTTCCTAAACAGACAACCACACATGCTTGGTCTCATCACTTCTAAAGAGAATAATCAGAATCGCCCCAAACCAATGCAGGATTATTAATAAAATGTAGAATCATGGATGCACCATGCTGATAGACCTCAGGTAGCTGTGCCGATTGAGAAATGCGGTGAGATTGAAGCCAGCTAATTAGGAATACTTTGAAGTACAAAGGGGGCATCAAAAGTATCATCAATCCTTCCATTTCCATGAGTAAACCCATTTTAAGTCTCGTGTTCAGCTTGCTGATCCTGTTAGATTTCCTAATTATAAGGTATTATCGCATTTTACTATAGAGGCCTGAAAATCTCATTTTCTAGTTTTTGCAATTTTAGCTATGCTGGAAACAAGTCCTTGTCTTCCAGTGCTCCAGAGATAAAAGCAGTACAGGGTTTATCATGATAAATCAGGGAGGATATGTGGACACCAGGAAGAAATTCCACAAATTGTTCTTTGAAATCAGTGACCATCCAGATGTGTTGTAGTTATTAGAACAAGGTCTGTCTACTCTGAGGTGTGAGAAGAGAGTGGCTATAAAGACTTATGCAGAATATAAGAATGAAATATGTAAATAAATAGAAACTGAATTTGAATAAGAACTTAGCCTTAAGATGATTGAAGTCATCGATATAAATGGTCTTTGTATAGCTGTCTCCTGAGAGGCTCTGCCACAGCCTGACAAATACAGAGGCAGATGCTCGCAGCCAACCATTGGACTGAGCACATGGTCCCCAATGGAGGAGTTAGAGAAAGGACTGAAGGAGCTCAAGGCATTTGCCTCCCATAGGAAGAACAACAATATCAACCAACCAGACCCCCAGGAGCTCCCAGAGACTAAACCACCAACCAAAAAGTACACATGGAGGGAGCCATGTCTCCAGCTGCATATGTAGCAGAGGGTGGCCTTTCCGGGCATCAATGAGAAGAGAGGCCTTTGGTTCTGTGAAGGCCCCAGTATAGTGGAATGCCAGGATGGGGAGGCAGGAGTGGATAGATGGAGGAACACCCTCATAGAAGCAGGGGGAGGGGGAATGGGATAAAAGGTATTTTAGGGGAAACCAGGAAAGGGGATAACACTTGAAATATAAATAGAGAAAATATCCAATAAAAAAGACGTGTTAACACACACGAAAAAAATAAAACTCATATTATAAAGGAAAAAAATGTTCTTTGTATCATAGAATGATAAACTGAAAGGGACATCCACATTAATTTTAAGAACCACAGAAACATAGGCATTGGCAATGGGTGCATTAATTATATGCATAATTGTAATATTTATATAGGACTTTTAGTCTTGGGGCTTTAAGAAAAGGTGAGTAACAAGAAGCAGTTCTTCATAGATTTTCGTATCTGCCAATGTCTGTGCACTCAGTAGCAGTTACTTGTTTTGGGAAACTGTTTATATAGACTACCTCTATCTTGAACTTCCAATATATTAAAGTACTTGGTAGCATTAGCAATATGCTCATCTGCTTGCCTGTGGACATTGTAGAAGTCTTTTGAGAGGTGTAAACAAAGAAGACACACAAGGCTACTCAGCTGCAGATTCTGAGAGTGAGGCTCCAGAATATGAAGCCAAGAGCACCGGCCAGAAAATGTTAATACATACTTCTGGAGCATCCTCCAGGATACAGATGGGAAGAAGGCCATCTTCCTGCAGGATTGGAATACAGGGCAAGCTAAAGATGAATGGGTAGCTCAGTTCTGTATACTTGAGCAGAGGAATGATTTCCCAGGTTCATTTACACAAGGAAAAATGCTGCCAGATTCTTGAATATTTTGAAGAGAAACACTATCAGTTTCAATAACAGATGACATAGTCTCCAGAGGTATTTTAAGACAAAATGTGGAACAAACTTAGAAATAGCCTAGGGGCACCTGCTGAGGACATCAGTCCTGCCTTCTACAGGAGGACCTCATACTGGGGTCCAGTACAGTCATGCCCAACAGGCTTTCCCCTATAGAATTAGGATAAGAACCTTCTGAAGCTGAGTACAGACAAGCAAAGATACCAAGTGTTTGGCAGTTGTTCTCTTCAAACTGGTCAAATGCTCAGATTCACTGACAACTTCAGATATTTATTTTCTCTATATACACACGAGTCTTGATCTGATTGATTAAAGAGCTATGATATCTTTCAAAAGGCTTTCTTTTCAAACGCAGGCATTTTCCTGGATATAGAATAAGGTATATGTCTAACTGAAGACTCAGTGTCATCTTTTATAAGTTCATACTGGTATTATTGATAGACTAGTCAGCTTCACGTATCTCTATTACCCTGGCACCTGCTTGTTCTGGGAGGTTCCTCGGGTATCAATAAAGATCAGTGAAGATTATGTTTTAAAGACATAGGTAGACAGAAGAATCATTATATATATGCATATATATGTATATGTAATCATTGTATGTACATATATTTTGGTGGAGTTGGGTGGTGGGTATATGTGTGTATGCGCATTGCGTGTGTGTGTGTACACTGTGCATGTGTGTGTGTGTGTATGTTAGTCATACATTTTGTCACTAGGATGAACCGCTCAAAGAAACAGGCTAAAAAGGGAAAGAATTACATCGGCTTGTGCATTCAGAGGTGGACATCTGTAGCTAACTGCTTCCAGAACATCCAGAACTGTAGCTTGGTAACATCATGGCAAATGGGCATGTGAGAAAAATTCTTATCTCTCTGAAGCATGGAAACAGAGAAAAACAGAACAAGAGGCCACAGGTGCCATACACTATTATAAGGTACATCAATATTTATCATTATCATCTAGTGAGATACTACCTTTGAAAAAAAATCACTCAGTGTGAACAAGTCAATGGATTATTAGCCCATTAGCAGATTTAGTAGCTTTACCTTGCAATCACCTGTCAATATTGTCACCAGCGGGATGGCCACACCTTTGATTAACCCCAGCTTTGTTAAAATTCATGCTTTCCAAACACACGCTATGTTTTTTCTATTGTGGAACATGTCCCTGGCCAACCTGTTGCTGGACATCTTCATTGCCTCTGGTGGAATATTGCTTTGGTTCACATCATAGCCCAAGAGACACAACATTCTCTTCTTCACTCGTAGGAGTTGAATGTAGTACAAATAATATCCAAGATTTAACATAGTGTATATGCAGTGCAAAATAAGTATGGAAAAGAAAAATACATTTAATGTCTAGCTCTGATTGGGTTAACATATCTCTAATATGTAAACATCCAAAGAATACATACATACATCGATCTTTGCCCATATGTCTGTTAATCTATCCATTGATCTATCTGGTACAGTGTGTTTTTCCGCTGCTGTGATAAATAGACTTAGAGTGACTTAGAGTGGAAAGAGTTTATTGAAACTCATATATTACACTTCATATGGAAAGAAGCCAAGGCATGAATATAACACACCATCTTGTCAGGAGCCATAATGGGACAAGCTAATAATTAGCAGGTGATCATCCTGAAAATGCTTACCTTGCAGATTATTGTATAGTCTGCCACAAGTGAGTCCTTATTCAGCAAGGCTGTAAGGGACTTATTTTAGAAAAGATTCCTGCTATTAATATGCTTTTCCTATTATTATTATTATTATTATTATTATTATTATTAAACATGTGTAACAATCACTAAGCAATAGCACACCCCTTTGGAGCAGATCTCTGCAGATCCACAAAGATGTACTGTCTTGTAGTGATGTTATATAGACAAATACATTACTTCTTAAGTCTTAATGATGATCATATAAGAATTCCTAAAATTATATCTGGGATTCTTAAGCTCTTTTATAGTGGGACTGCTATTAGGTCTCTTTCTGATAGTCAAAACTGCAATAAGAACTCTGCCAGTCTCCCAAGTGTCATCAGTTAATTGCCCTTAGATAGTAACCAGACTTTCTCCTGCTCAGAGTACATTCCAAGAGGTTGTAAAACAATTAACCAAAGGTCACTAAAAGGAAACTCACGTTTTATTATAGGTGCTAGGACAGAAGATAAAATATTGCCTGGGTTTATCTATACAAAACTTCACTAATTTCTTAGTTATAGTTTTAAACCTTCAGTGAACCTGTGGAGCTAGACAGGTGATGGATGTTTAGCCAGATAATTACTCCTAATGGATATGCATGTAAACATTCTCTGTTGTAAACTTCTATTTCAATTTATGATTTGATTTTTGGTGTGAACTTGTGATGAACTTTGTACCATGTGATCATGTACTCTGAAAGATGCATAAGTACTGAAGACAAAGACAAAGAGAATGGTAGAGTAGTTGTGGATGTAGTGGTTCATTAGGAGCCATTTGTCCCTTCCTTTCCTTTTCCCCTGCCTAGAATTTTTCCCTTAGAATTTTTCCTTTGTTAGATTTTTTTTCCTTCTCCCCACTCAGGACCTTTCCACTTTTCCCCTTAGATAGCTTTCATAGGAAACTTTTTACACCTAGTAATAAACTTTATAATAACTTCTCTAAGTGTCTTTTTCTTTCTGCCACCTCAGACTAGCAGGTATAAGTTACAGCCCAGCAGTTCCTGCTGAGAGAGTACAAAGGCTATTTGCCTAATCCTCTGCTGTTTTGGGCTGAGGTGATTACTGTAGTTTCTGGTCAGAGGATACCAGCTACAGTAGCATAGTAAATAAACTTTTCTAGCATAGATAAGTAAACTTCTGTTATACAGCAACCATAAATATCTCCTAAGACCAAAGTCTTACCCCGAATCTCATAAGACCCAAGGCCTTACCCTGAATCTTGTAAGACCCTAGGTCTTACCCCACACCAATGCTCTTCCAATCCCCCTCAGCTGCCTCAAGAAGAACTGACAAGAAGAGAAGAAAGAAGACTTCTCCTCCTACCAAGCCGGGGCTGGCCCCAGCACCATCTGAAAGCTTAACCCAGGTAGGAAGAGGCTTTCCTTAGAGTCAGCTCTTTAGCTTTTGTTCAACTAGCTATCTTACATATCCCAGGAATGCCTGCTAAGGACAGTACTTACCACAGTGGGCTTGGTCTTCCTACATCAAGTAACAATCAAGAAAATGCCCACCCCTGCAAGACCAGTCTGATACAAGCAATACTCCAACTGAGGTTTCCTGAGACAATTCCAAGCTGTGTGAAGTTGACAGCTAAAGCTAATTTGGGCATTAACATCTGTATGTCTATTATCTATCATCTCTCTATCTGTCTGTCTGTCACCTATCCACCAAACTCTCTATCATATGTCTGACTGTCTATTTGTTTGTCTGTCATTTATCCATATGTCTATTCATCCATCATCTATCTGTCTGCCATCTATCAGCTGTCTGTCTGTCTATCTATCTATCTATCTATCTATCTATCTATCTATCTCCTCATCATCTAGTTTATCATCTGTTTTCCATTCTCATCTTTCTATATCTTCACCCATCTGTCTAATTATCTGGATATACTATTATACAACTGGTGTCATTTGTTTTTGATAAGAGAAACACATCACAACACACACACAGACGTCTCAGACTGGTATTGCATCTGTAAGCTTATGTGGCTTCTGAAATGACATGGCAATAAATATTAACACTATGATGTGGTTTCTCCACATCTTGAAAAGCATCACTTATTACCAGGAAGTGGTTCTGTCTCCCATGCTTGATTACACTCACACCAAACTGAACAGCACTCTAGTGGAGACAGATACCCTCGGGGAGGGCGGGGTGGGGGATCCTTGACAGAGGGAAAGCTTAAATGCACACATTAGAAACTGAGTATTGACCATTGCTGTGTTAAGCTGTCTCTGAGGTAAACCTCATTATCCACATGTTTGTGCTGTATGTCATCTTGGCCCATGGCCAGAACTAACCCAGGAAATCTTCAGCAGTAACTGGACCCCAGGGAGCAGGTGCAGGCCGAGGCTGGAATGCCTCCGTGGACTGTGCTTTACTTCCAGCCCTGATTCTCTCCTATTAGCCTAGATTTCAGTGTCCTTTGCTAGCCTGACACAAAGACTACCAGTGAAACAGAAAATGCATCCCTTTAAATATCAGAAAATTTTAAAACGTACTTTACTCACAGATACATGTTGTCCTTTTGCAGAACAGGACCCCAAACTTAAAACATTACGACCTCAGGATATTAGGGTGTTTTTTTTTTTATATAACTTGAGTTTTAAATGAATAGAGGCCTCTTTTAAGGTGTCAAAACTTCCCCTTGGAAAATTTTTATAGGATTTTTATAGTCACAAAGATGCAATCTCTATGAGTTATAACTGACTTAACTGTTGGAGGACCACAGAAGTGAAAAGCCTTAGGGACATAGGTTATTGGACCATGAACCACCTTGACAAACTTAAGCATGCTATCAGAAAATATCTGTGTATTAAGTGCTTAGCGTGGTGAAACTAGAGAGATGGGGAGCTATCTCAGTGGGTAGAAGCTATTGCTCTGCAAGCAAGAAGGCTGAGTCTGAAGCTGGGAAGAACTGTGTGCCCCTATTCCTAGCATTGAGGGACAGAGACAGGAAGACTCCAAAAGCTACCAGGCCAGTTGGCTTCATAATCTAAAAGCTGTCAATCAGCTATTGAGATGAATGAGAAGAAAGCAAATTGAAGAAGACACTGTACATTTGGCTTTGACCTCTACACGTGTGTACACGTACATGTACATGTTTAGCACAGTTGTATTCTTGTACATGCAACACATGCATTAATCGTTGTCATCATCATCATAGGAATAACAACAACAATAGTAACAATAACAATAATAATTTAACTGGGAGAGGCTTTGAAGGTAGAATAATATAGAACTATAATTTAGGGAAATTGATCACTGGGTAACTACTCTATCAAATATAAACCACCCACTCTCCCTATGTATAGTTTTTAGTTTTTATCCAAAGCTTTACACAGCACAGGCAATTAAATGCCTCAGCCTACATCCGCTTGAGCATCCAAATGGAAGAATCTACTTCCTAGGTATGTTTGAGAGTTAAACAAGCTGCTAAATTTGTTCCCGATACAGAATTTAGCACTCAGGGCACCTATGGTCAGCTCTTTCAGACTGCACTGTATAACATGAGCACAGGGAAAACACGGGCCCATCGCTCAGTAAATGGGAAAATCAGATGCTTTCTCACGGTTACAATATTTCCTGATGGAAACCTAGACAATATTGTTTCTTTGCTGCCAGGAGCTGATAGGTCAACTGAACATGGATAAAGCCCTTTGTCCAAAAGGGAAAGCAAAAAGGGACGGAGGAGAACACTTCTGTCTGTGAAATAGTGTGAGCAGAGGTGTCTGTTTATTTGACACAATCATCCTTTATATGTTATCTGGGTCCCTACTTTTTATCTCAATTACTGCTTCTCTTTTTTTTCCCATAGATTTATTTACAGATTGCCTCCAGTCTGTAGTATGGATGAAGTAAGAGGGTGGTCTTTCTTCCAGTATGGACATAACGGCTCTTAACAGTAATGCTATAGTACTGACCCAGGACAAGCGACCCTTGTTTCACTGATATGCAAATGAACTTTGAACATCACTGGAGCAGCACCAGGCATTCATTTTTACCCTTTTGGAAGTGTCTCTGTGGCTTGCTTCTGCAATGTGACCCTCTAGGTTGGCACAGTGAAGAGATGTGATATGGAGGACCTCTCTATGAATATCTTTCACAGAGTGTGTCAAACTGGAGTGATTGTGATTTCTCTCTTTCCTTAACAGAACTGAACCATTCATCACAGACAAAAAAAAAAAAAAAAAAAAAAAAAAAAAAAAAAAAAAAAAAAAAAAGCACTGCTTACACTAAGGTAGACTAAGGTAGACATACCCTTGTTTATGTTTCATTCTTGACTTTTAGATGTACACGCTATTTCTCATGAGGCCATGCAAAAGAAAATTCTGTCTCCAGCTATTCAAGAACATGAAGCATTTAAAATGGAGTTTGCTCTTAACCAGAATACACTATTTAAAAGGACTAAAAGGGAATATGGGAGAATATGGATCATCCAATATGAATAATGTGTAGTGTGTGAAAACTGAGACATTCATTCATGGTTATTACTATGTTTAAAGGAAATTCTGAGAATGCAGGCAAATAGCTCTATAAGTAAGAACAGGGACACAGATTTGTTTTCTTCCAAATATGTAAAAGCTATTGTATCATCTACCACACATAAAATAAATGTGATAAACATGGCTTCACCCAGTTTGCATAGTTTCATATTATCACACTGTCATAAAACAGTGCAATAGCAGAAATCAAATGGATTCCACCGACTTATTGGCCAGGTAATCTAATATGCTAAATAATAGTTGATAATATGAAAATGAAAAGGTTAGTGCTGGAATGCTCATCAAGTCTCCTAAAGTATTGACTTTTCAGGATGTTTAGCAGTGATACTATATACATATAAAATATACACACATGACAAATAAATGTGACAAAATTTATAAGTAAACAATAAGAAGCAGTATACAAAATATTTAGGAGTGTGCTCTCTGTTAAGTAAAAATGCCAAGGGATCAATACATGCAGGTCTATAAGACTTATACTTTTATTCACACAAGCATTTTGGAAAAATAATGTGTATTTATTTATTTATTTATTTATTTATTTATTTATTATTTCAATTGCATGGGTGTGTGCAACTGTGAATGCTGATCTCCAGGAGTAGGAGTCACAGGAGGTTGTTCACTGTGACTCATATGCTGGAAATGGAGCCCCATCCATTGCAAGAAGACTGTCTTTTCTGATCCACTGTATTGCATCCAGGCACAAGAGCATTTTGCCGGGCATAAATAAAACAAAAGAAGTGTTAGCAGTTGTTATCTGTGGTGGGATAGGTTAAGACTGGATGCCAACTTTATGACACTTTAGATTGTAAACGTCATCGAGTGTTTCAATTCTATTTCATATTTCAACCGACAAGGAAAAAAATTCAACATGGTAATTGTTTCTTTTTCTCATGAAGGCCATTCTAAAATTCAATAAATAATGCAACTCTAATGCTTTCCCTACCTCTTGTTTATCATTTCTTTAGTATAAATGTCAACTGGGGCAGGCATGGACATGTGGTGTGGAGAGAAACACCCTCCTGGGTAGAGTAGCCCCACTCCCATGTCTTCAGATACTCTGGGGCTACCTGGAACTACAGACGGTACCAAATATTGTCTGTTATGTTTTCTCCTTGACACAAATAAGATGAACTTTATGAGTTGGATGATAAGTAGCTGTAAAATAACAATAACTACACAGTGTAATAGAAGTCAAAAAGTTAATGAATTATTTCCAGCATTACAAATACAGTCTTTCCTCACTTGGAAATAGCGTAGATAATAAGAGACTGGAGAATTTTAAGGCAACAATATATCAATCATTTTTTTGAATATTTCCAAAACACATTTGGGAAGGAAATAAAATAACTTGGGGTTTTCATTGAACATGTATTGAATTGTGAAGAATAAGGAATGCTGGTACGTGCCCTGAGAGGTAACTGCGGAATCCTCCTTCAGTTTTCACCAGTTTGCACTACTCATTTTGCATTCCAGAAGAAAATGCTGAAATCAGTAAGGATTATATGGTTGAGTCTGGTTCTGTCAGCAGTTTATCTTTTGGGAGACCTGAGTGGTAATTGGTGATTAGAGTGTGAGGTTTTATCATTCTTGCTGGGCAGAATACCAGAAAGAATGTTAATCCCCTTCAATGAAATTGAATCAGTCATGCCCATGGGCTGAACTGTATGTGCTTAGTAAGGCCTGACAAACATGTGGGAGCCTGCTACACACACACACACACACAGACACACACACACACACAGAGAGAGAGAGAGAGAGAGAGAGAGAGAGAGAGAGAGAGAGAGAGAGAGAGAGAGACTTGTCCTTTTTAATCCACCATTAGAGACAAAATTTTAAATCATATAATCATATACTGTAATAAGAAAAAGCCTGAAAATAAACATACTATGAATTACTATTTCAGAAAAATTAGAAGGGAAAGGGTAGAAACAGGGAGAATGTCAAATGCCTTTAAATTTTTTATTTATATGAATGGTATGAGTTGCTTTCCCCATGTGTGTCAGGAACTCTTAGAGCCCAGTAGAAGGTGCTGGATCCCATGGAACTGGAGTTACAGAGGGTTGGGAACCAACATGTCGGTGCTGAAAACCAAGCTCAGAGCTTCTGCAAGAGCAGATGTTGTTCTTAACTGCTCAACTGTCTCCCCAGCCCGAGAGGTACACACTTTAACATAGAAAAGGCAAACATCAAGATTTCAGAGAAAATTTGAAGGTATTTACTCAGGGTAACCTAATAATTTGAATGGGCGCTTAAGCAATAATCCATTCTTGCTACCAATCAAAATAATGTAAACTCAACACTTTTGAATATGTATTTGCTACATCGACATGCAATTAAATAGTAGACAATAACAACACATGTTAATTCTCCTGAGTCCTTGGGTACACATACTTTGTTACTATGTCCTTGTAAAAGACTAAGGCCAGCAAGCAGCAGCATTGTAATTCTCGTAGAAAAAAAAAATGGGATTGTAGACTGATTTATACCTGTAAGTGAAACCAAGGCGCAGGAGAAAGAAAGAGAACCAAAGGAGCCTTGCTATAGGAGGGAAAGACGCCTGACTCATGAATTATAACCTAATTCACAGTATCAAAACTGCTTCAAAACCTGCACAGAGAAAACATCCCCTTTCTGAGAGTATTGGACTTCAGCAAGAGTACTAAATAGCAAGAATAATGAAAAAGACAAGAAGACAGGTCGTTTTGAAATGTATCTTTACCAGTATCTATCTGTCACCCATACACCTGAACAGCATACCACCCAAAGCTTCTTTTGGAGGATGCTCAGGAATTAAGGAAAATGGCTCATTTTCTTAACAGAATGCTAAAGCTTACCTTTTAAGCGCTGCTCAATCTTTCGACCCAGTTGTAAATCTTGCCCTTTAAACAATGTCACTTCACCGGTAGCAGCATCAGCATCAGGGCTGGGTTGATGGCTCAATGGATAAGATTACTTATTATCCAAGCATGGCGAGTTCCCAATACTGATATTGAAAGCCATGTTTGATGAATGTACTTGCAACCCCGATAATGCTGGGATGGAGAAAGAAGGATTTCTGGGACTTTGGGGCTGCCAACTTAGTTCCAGGCTGTGACAGCCACAGTCACACAAGAATAAGAGAGAGAATGAGAGGGCGGGACACCCAATGTCCACCGATTTGGCTTCATACCAGCTTTTCTAACAACTTTTCCACTTGCTAAATCATATCCTAGCCACTCAAGTCAGGGGCTTTCGAGGAAGACCTCCGCAGAGTAGGTGGTGTTGAACCATGTCTGTCTGCTGATACCCACACAAGACCCCCTTTCAGTTCTTTCTAAAACATACTGGTCTTTGAATCCAAACACAAGCTCAAGCTACTATACCAAACATCCTCCTTCGACCTGGCTTATGCTCTCAATGGGCTCTAATTTGGGGGTGGGGAGGATGCTGGGGTTGAATGGGGGTGAGGGCTTTACATTAAAATGTAGTTTCTAGGTGAGTGGTGGTGGTGTACTATTTGAATCCCAGCATTTGGCAGGCAGAGGTAGGGTAGGTAGGGAGATCTCTAAGTTTGAGGGCAGCCTGATTGACAGAGCTACAAGTTCCAGGATAGCCTGGGATACACAAAAAAAATCCTGTCTGGATAAACAAAACATGCCGTTTCTGGCATATATTATGTTTACTAAGGGAGACCCATTTCAAGGCAGGTTTTATTACGTTCGATCTGCATGAAATCTCAGTGCCGCTGAGGGACAGTTAGAACTTGTATCAAGGCTATTGATGTACCTTAGTTGGTATAAGAGTTTCCATTGTGTGCAAAGCCCTGGGTCTAATCCATACTGACACATAAGATAAGTGTTTTATACTTACACATTGTCTCGAGGTCAGGGTCGTTAAAATCAACTACTGTTTTTGCAACATTTGCAGTCTGGGGTCATGTCTGTTTGCCACCTGTTCAAAGCAGTTGAGGACTTAATCAATCAATCAGGAATCTGCTTACTCCACTCTACACACCTGCCGCTTTGATTGATATGATCAACCGTTAAGATTACAACTTGTCCACTGGAGTAACTACATGCTTCCCAACTCAACATACAGCCATAAAAACACAGCAGGCAGTGTTCCTTTGAGACAACACTGAAAAAAAAAAATTGCTGTGATAAGTCTCCATAAATCTGCCACACTAGTGATGATGCATATAAGCTCTAGGCATTCATTCATTCCATTTCTTTCTTTCTTTCTTTTTTCTTTTTTCTTTATTCATTTTTTTAAATCAAATCATAATTTTTACTTATTTGCACAGGGGTTATAAACACAAAGAGGCAGGACGTGGGGAAGGGTATGGTACTGGAGTGTAGGTGTTCAGGGGGAGTACAGATGTCTTTCAGAACAGGGTATTGGGTGGGTGAAGGTTCAGGGGACAGGTAAAAATAGGAGGAGGGGTTATGGGATAAGGGGTTTTGGGGAAGAGTGGGAGAGGAGATAGCATTGAAAGGTAAATACGTAAAATATCCAATAAAAAAAAACAGATAATGGGTCTGGAAAAAAAACAAAAAACAAACAAACGAAAAAAGATAGTTTACTTATTTCAAATTATTTTCAAAAGTTTCTAGGAGATGCTGATTGGCTAAGATCTTTCTTTTTTTAGGAGTCACTAGGAAAGTACATTAATTTCGATTATTATTGCTAGGATGAAACACCATGATCAAAAGCAACTTAGGGGGGAAAGGGTTTATTTTGTTCATAGTTCTATACAATAGTTCGTCATCAATAGCAGTGAGGAATTCATGTGGGGCAGGAACCTAGAGACTGGCACTGATGCAGAAGCCATTGGAGGAGTGCTGTTTACAACCTTGATACCCCTGGCTTGCTCAGTCTGCTTTCTTATAGAACCCAGGACCACCAGCCCAGGGATGGCACCACCTACAGTGGTCTGGGCTCTCCCATATTGATCACTAATTAAGATGTCTTATAACCAGATCTTATGCAGCCATTTTCTTACTTGAGATTCCTTCCTCTCTGCTGACCCTATATTGTGTCAGGTTTACATAAAATTACCCAGTATAGAGAACAAGTGATTCTTAAACAGCGTTCTTGCATTTAAGGACTATCCTTAGAACATTTAGAAGTTACTTTAAGTGAATATTTGCACAGGAGGTTTAACACATTACTGTAAAGATATTAATTAAGTGAGTTGATACTTCATCCCATATGACATTGCTTCCCCAAAATAAAAGCAAGAACTATATGATCTCATGTATTCTCCAGGCTACCTCCTCATGCTACAATTTTTTTTTCCTTCTGTGATGCACTCTGTCCTCTCCATAACCTCTGTTGCCCATAATTACACAGGTTCATTCATTAACCAAAAGGAATGACAGAATGATTCGAAGATCCAAGGGTTCACGGATGTTACTTCAAGGGCTTTATACACAGGATGGCTGGGCCCCACCTCGCTGACGCTCTTTGAATGACAGGGAGTACTTGCAATAATCTATATTGTTAGAAATTCCCCAGACAATCTGGATACCACAGATGCAGGGATGAACCCCGGGGAGCAACTCTGTTAGAAGACTCTCATTTCTCTCTATCTTCTTAGTAATTTACCCTTGGTGTATATGGGCACATTGATTTTTTTGGTTCTGCTTGTCTCAAATTACAGCCCTTATATTGATTATGCAAGTAAGACTGACAAAGAGCCGTGTGTCTTTGGTCCACTGTTTCTCATGATGGCTCCAATTGCTTTTAAACCCAGGTGGAGGGTCCAGTATTCTTATTTGTAAAATCTTGCTAGATTTCCTCCTGCCAATTGGAACCTATCCATATATTCATTGATCCTCTATTGTTTGTCTTTTGTATTATCACCCACGTTTTCCCCTTAAATCTTGGCTGTCTGTTCTAACTTTGTAACTTCACTACAGTTGGCCACCAGTGTTCAAACACACATTAACATTTTCTTTTCCCCATTTCTTAATGTTCTGAGTCAATGACGTCGCACTCACTTTATCCCATTTAGGTTGATTTCCTTTGATATAATTTCATACAGGAGGTAGGACTATTCTTTTTGTGTATGCAGGCATAATCATCCATGAGTACGCATTCTTTCACCTGTTTGTGCACATGCAGAGGTCAGATGAATATGTTAGCTCTCTTCTTCAATCCCTCTCAACATTAGTTTTGAGACAAAGTGTCTCAGTGAAATAAGATTTCTCCTTTACAGTAGGAACCTCAGAGACTGGCTTCTCTCTCTCTCTCTCTCTCTCTCTCTCTCTCTCTCTCTCTCTCTCTCTCTCTCTCTCTCTCTCTCTCCAGTGCTGGGTTATAGAAATGATTCAGCACACATGCCAGGAAAAATGGCTTAGGCAACATATGGTTTTTGTCTAGTTGATATGCTCTGTGTGACCTGCCCGATGTTATAGTAAATTTGGGTTACAACCCTAGCTGTATGAATATTCAATATGTTATAGGCAAAAATATAATAATAATTCCGGCTACTGAACATCAATTGTGGTACCTTTCTACATCTCTATCTATGCTATGCTTATTACAGATTTAAATGAAACACATTTGAGAAATCAAAATACCGATTACACTTAAATCTGTGTACACAAACTCTACATCATCAGTTCACCAAAAAAAAGCAAATAAATAAACAAACAGAAAGCAAAAAGCAAAATCACCTGTAAAACAAAAACAAACAAACAAATAACCCCACAAAAATCAGTTTTTGGAAATTCATATTTGAACCTATCATATACTAATATCTATTTACTGTGATTTACTTTCATAATAACTTGAAGTCAATAGGCTTTGAGTAGGCACATACAAAGATTCGCCACTTAAGGCTCACTAGGTAATATGTGTTTGATCATATTAAATACATTTAAAGTTTATTAGTTCGAAGGAAAATTTAAACAGCTTAATAAAATCCCTAAGCACCATTACAGAATAAATCTCTGAATTGTTTCCTTCAAATGCATCATACAAAGAACTCAAACTATATCACCTGTAATCCAACTGGCTGGTTGGAAAATGGGTAAAACAATAAGGATGACTATGTGTGCAGGGTTCTGTCTTGGTTTCCTACTGTCGTAAACTAGATCTTCAAAATTAAAAACTGCAACTAATGGTTTTATTCATACAGTGCCTATAAGGGAGACTTGTGGGTCTACGTCCTTAGAATATTGAAATTTGTCTCTTTCCGATGAAAATTTGAGTTTAGTTTATGACCTTGAGAAATATACTAAGCCTTCACTCATCTTCATCATGGAAGACCCATCAGAAATCTTTGCATCTACCAGATGTCAGAACTCAGAGACCAGAGTATAAACATCAGCATGAAAAACAAAGGAGATACTCTAGAGGAAACAAAATTCACAGAAAAAGCAACAGGGCAGAAGTTGTTCATAATAAAACAGCAAACAGTGCGTAATATAAGAACAAATCAGAGTCCTTTTGCTTAATTAATTAATTAATTAATTAATTAGATAAAGCATGAGTTTGAAACCACCCTGATCTACCTAATGGATTCTAGGCTAGCCAGAGATGTATAGTAAGCCACAAACAAAGAAACCAAAAATACAAACAAACAAAATTAAAACAACCCACCTCTGGGCATGTCTGGGAGGGAGATTTTAGATTGTGTTAACTAATGTGAACATACCCACCCTAAACTTGGCTGCTATGATGCCCTGAGCCAAGGTTCTGTACAAAATTAAAAGTAAACTGAGGACTAGTATTCATCACTCTCTGTTGTTTGACTGTCATTTGACAAGACTATCTACCTACCATGCCCTCCTTCCTAGGATGGACTGTATCCCCTTGAACTGTGAGCTAAAATAAAAGGTTACTGCCCTAAAGTAACATTTACTGCTCTAAAACCTTACTGCTTGAAAGCCTTTATTAATTTAAGGCTTGTAAAATGTACACTCTTAAGCAGCAGTGTGTTAAGTCTTGTGGACTGCATGCTCAAAACTAAGACAAAAGTCCAAAAATCAAATGATTAAAAGCACATAGAATAGCTTCAAAACCACTGCAACTATCACAGTGCACAGTATAGCATTGGGAACAGTGTGGAGCATGACAATAATTACAGAAATGTCTCAGAACAGCTTTGCAGCATTCTGCTTCATCTGCAGAAGGCATGCATGGACCCGTCTGGGTTCAGCTTGACTAAAGGATAAGATGCAGAAAGCACAGACCATTAAGTCTTTATGGTACAATGATACACGCATATATACAAAAGGGCAGCGTGAAGGCAGGTATTGATTTTTCATTCCTAATTCCAACAGGCTGCACATCACTGCGCAATTACAAGCGAGGTAACCTTGAAGATGAGCAAAGAACCTTGCAAGATCCTTACTACATACAGTCCCAATTTGTGTAGATATTTTATTTATGTAAAGTTTTGAATCTGACGCTAAATAAACCAGAAAACACCTGGCTTCCTCCTTTTTTTGCTGAAAGTCAAATAAAGTAAATTAAAGGAAGAAATGAGTCTGAAGAAATATGCAACGGTTATTGCACACCGTTTTTATACTGTCTCAATTTTCTCTTGGAGATTAAAAGGTAGGATATTTGAAGAGTATTACTCAGGAGATCACCATACTTTCACCCAGAATCTTCAGAGGTAGAAGAGAACACATGGACTGAACAAACACATGGTTGCCTGATTTGATTGGTACTGAGTAGAGAGCTGAAGAGATTTTGAGGAAATTAATAGGTATTTAATTGTTTAGCCATAAGGATTCAATGAACATCCAAAATAAATATTTACTGTATAGCATGAATAAATATTAACAGGGAATTTCAAAGTCTTGCTGTCTGTGAGCCAGGAAGCTCTGAACTAAGGTATCTGCATCTATATTTAAATGTTATTAAGTGGCCACACAGAGGGCATGACCAATCTTCTACTGGAAATAGGAGAGTAAAGAAGAGGAAAGAAATGTAATTTGCAGAGAACGATTTGAAGGTCATGACCATGTGACTGATTAGTTCGACTTGGATAATAGAGAAAGTTGTCCACAGGGAGCCCAGGATAAGAGCCTAGAAATCACAACCCCCATGGAATGGTATGATTGTAGAGTTGACACTTTCTGAGAGAGGATATCTGTTTGTCTTCTCCTGTGCCTGTAGTTGATCAACTAGAAAACATTATGTATTTATTTGTTAGTATTCTTTACTCTATTAGATATTTTTGAATTCTACTTTGGGGAACACAGCTCAGTTCTTTGAAAACAGAGTCACCGTTTAAAGTTATATGATGGTTGGTAGCTACAATACATACAGGACACACAAACAGCCAAAGCAACAAATCTGCTGTATGATGAACAGGAGAGGGACTGTGTAAGCTCTAAGGTTCTTTTCTCAGACATATACACCAACCAGTATGTACCTGTATAGTCAAAGTGGGCCCTAAGGCTTCTGGAAATTTCTAACCCTATGGCTTCCTTCCCTTCTCTATTTATGCTGTAAAAATCTAGGCTTAGTTTCCTTGGGGCCTCACCTCCAGAGATGCATGAGCCCCACCTGGAATGTTATTTCCTGTTTTCTTAGGCAGTCATCACACTGCTGCAGGCAGGAAGATAAACAGAGGCACTGATACACTGTTCTATTTTATTAAATTGTTGAAGATACTGATTGGAGTGAAATCCTGAGTGTAAGCAAATTGATTGAGCTTTGTCTAACTGTAGGAGGTTCTACAGCCCAGGATCCAGTTAAGGTGCCTTTATATTGCACTTCAGAATACAGTGAATGCCAGTATACCATTCATTGGAATTGAATTTCCTTAGGTGGATACTCAACTTACATTTCTATTCTTTCTATTCTTTCCATTCTATTCTATTCTATTCTATTCTATTCTATTCTATTCTATTCTATTCTATTCTATTCTATTCTATTCTATTCTATTCTATTATAATTCGTTTGCTCTGTTACGTTTATGACTGCTCAAATCATTAATTTTATAGTCAGTTGATCCTTTTAGTGGCTCTGTACCAACCTGTTTTTAAAATATTCTGGTATATATTTTAATAGTTAAAATATGATAGGACACAGAAACCCTGATTATATTTCAATTTATTTAATGTGGGATATCTTATAGGAATTATTGTATATCATCATTGTATATGATCTTAAGTATCATCTGTTTCATCTTTTCTTAACTGCATGATGGGGCTGTTTGAAAACATAGATAATTAAAATTGCTACATGCTTGAGTCTTAAAATTCTCTAAATACAATGTGGAGGTTTCAGTGTCTAGCCATAGAGCATCCCATTGTAGACCCTGATAAAACATTTTTAGTTGATATGATGATTACAAACAAGTGATAATTTTCAATTGCTCTTAATACTTATTTCAATGCTCTTGTTTTCAAATATACACATAACATAAAGCATACTAGTACCAAAATATTATCAAAATCATATATTGTCATCCTAGAGGCTCCATGGATGTCTCCTTCTTCTAAGGAAGCAGTAGGTATCTCACTACAGAAACCTGTCTCCAAGGTTACTAAGTCATGCCCATGTGGCAATGATTCAACAACACTAAACTTGTTAACGATGCTTATTATTTAGGACATGAAACAGACATGGCTTCCAAGATTAAGCTATGAAGCAAGGATTAGGAAAGTGACAGGCTTGTCTGACTACTAGATGTTGGAAGACTTATCAGTTGATGAGTGTGTGCATTCTTAAGAACATAAACTACATTCTATTGGTGTTAGCATCTTAAGATAGCAACTAATTTATGAGAGTCAGTTTCTTCTATATGCCTATGCTTAGGGTCACTTCTAGCCCATAACTATTAAAACTCAAACCTTCCTACAAGGTAGCTGATATCCAAGTACTGTAATAAATCACAGACCCTTCATTGCTTCTTCTATGAGTTATTATACACATACCTTGGGCAGCATCACAGCATCAATGACATGCTCTAGGAAGTAATAGTTTAAAAGTAGAAGGTGTATATAAATTTTTGACTTTAGAATGTCTTTTGAGTAGGGCAAAGACAGTCTCTACTCCTGACTCATGGTACAGTAATTAGATACGGCAATTCTGACGACTATCTCACGATGCTAAGCACTGTGAATCTAAAACAACTGATTTAACCAAAGCCAGTTCGTAACACTGAGGGTTAAATTGTTGCGGAAGATGATCCTGATGTGAAAACGTACCTATTCAATCCCAGTCCAAATCTATTTGTTTTAGACTTGACCCTGAAGCCTTCTGTAGTCTGTCCAGATTCTAGTTTGATTACTATACTGCACTGCTAAGTTTGTCCATGTAGAAAATGCAAAGACTATAGAGCACACTAAATCCATTTCTAGGATCCCACCTGATAAAATGTATTCACTTCTCCAACACAAGCTTGTTTTCAAGGTAGAGCATTTGGTCATAGGTCCCTTCATTCTGAGTTTCCAGGGGAGGTGTGAGAGAGAGTGTGTGTGTGCGTGTGTGTGTGTGTGTGTGTGTGTGTGTACTGACGTGAGGCAGAAAATAGATAGTACAGAAGCCACTTGCCCACAAGCCATCAAGGACAAGCCAGTCAATGGATAAATGATACGGGAAAGTATCGGGTTACTGCTATAAATGAAGGGCTAAAAAAATGCAGCAGCGAATGGTTAAACAGATAACAGTTTATGAAACAAGTCCCTCAGATTTTAATTTTATATATTAGAACAAGAAATGTTAAGCTGGTGAGATTCCCTGTAATGTACTCCCTCCTATGGAATTTTTCCTTGACGTGTATTATGACGTGATATGTATTATGGACTTAGAAAGGAGGTACTGGAACCTGGGCAGAATTTATTTCCTATCATGAACAAGATCAATGAACATCCTTTAAATTAATCAACATTATTCCCTGTGTTGTATGTGAAACACTAAGGATTATTTAAAATTCTATGGAAGATAAACAGAGAGAACAGAGAGTGCTATTATTTGTTACCTATACAGAAAAGTTTTCATCACGTTAAAAAACGTCCAGTGAAAGACTAGAATATAAATGTGAAGCGACTCCATCAACTCCTTAGCAGAAGGAGTTTGTGCTTTCAATTCTTAAAGAAAGGAACAAGAGGGAGGCTGTCAATTGCTTCAAGTATGAGACGCTCCTCATAGCCCTGTGATAATTACAAAGCAAGTGTGCATTTATAAACGCACACAGACAGCACAGTGCAGAACCTCCGAGGGTGAATCATTCTGCACACAATACTGCCATGATTAAGCGTTTTTCCCCCCCTGAGGAGCTGTTTACGCTTTTATTGTTATTTTGCAATTTAATAAAAATGTAAATGCCAGCCTAGGTGAGAGCACTTGGGAAAATGTTGAGAAAATGGATCAGAAAGGCGGAGAGCTCACAGTGGGTGAAGGCAGATGGCAAGAGCAACCCTGGGTCAACCAGGGAGTTCAGCGCTCAGAGCACACACAGCAAGTCAATGAGGAAGGCCGTCAGTCACCTCCAACTCTGCGAGCGGTCACTCCAAAGCTACAGAGCTGGCCTAATAAATGAGGTGAGAACGTTGATAATTCAGATTTTTTGTTTTCTTGTGTTTTGTTTCTGGAACTCCATATCCCCAGGGCAATGCTGTGTGCTTAAGTATTTATTTTAACGTTTTGTTTTGGAGTCCTGATCTTGTTTGTTTTATAGTTCACATTGGCACTTAAATTAATATGCTGTTCTCCATAACCTTTGAAAGCATTGTTTGCTGTTAAGAAGAGGGAAATGCCAAAGGGGCTGTTTCTGTGGATATTTATCAGTGTAACTCTGAACTCTGTTGTATACCTGAGAATGACTGTACACTGTTCCTATCCACATCCAGAAAGTCCTACAGTCCAGTTACTTTAAACCTGTGCCATCTCACAGGATCTTTGTGTCACAGAGGAACATGACCAGAGCTGTCTCTCTGTGTATTGTGTTAGAATGGCGGCTCATATCTGGACAGATCACGCCAGGCTGGCACAGCTCCATAGGAGAGGAAGGTTTATTGGGGGAGAAGAGGGAAGAGAAAAGAACAAAGGGGGTGCAAGGAAGAGGGAGGAAGAGGAAGAAGAGGAGGAGGAGGAGGAGGAGGAGGAGGAGGAGGAGGAGGAGGAGAAGGAGAAGGAAAAAAGGGGTAAAGGTCCAGGGGCTCTACCTTTTATTTGGGCCATGATGTAATCACATGCACCATTTTGCACAGGTAAGGCACAGGCAGGTGAATGCTGGGAATGTTTGGAGGTTGCCGCCTATCAGATCAGATCATCGCTAGATTTGGAGGCTGCAGGCTCCAATGCCCACACTGTGCATGAACAGAAACAGATAAATGTATGCACACTCACCAACTACATTCAGACTGATGTGCTGTACATCGACACACAGCAATGCAAGTGTGTAGTCAGAAAGGCTGGAGAACAGAAGAGAACATTCCCCTTGGAACTCAGTGCTGGCAGTGTGCTGGCAGAGATTCTTCTTGGAATTGATTTGGGGCACATCTGCCATGACCTTTGTCGATTAAGTGGGTCATACAGGGTTACCTGAACAAACAGGTGTACTCTGTGGGGTCAGGAGAGGCAGGTTCTGATACATCCTGGTGGCTCCATCCTGGCTCCATCCTGATCACCTTCAGAGCCTGCTGATGTGCCCTTAGCTCACTTGCTTTGGGTTCTTGTTCTTGTTTTGTTGATTTAGAGGGTTGAAGACTGCCATGCCATGCTCTGGAACCCTCTATGAAAGATGTAACCTTCCCTACCAAATGGAGCTTTGGAAAACCTACCAGTGTTCCTCCCTGCTCTGACCACTATTTAATTTGAAAGCTTCCCAGGCAATGTTGTCCTGCGCCTTGGTTAGAAACAAGCTTTTGTAAAATAGGAATTAAGGGTAGGAATAGTTACAGGTCTGTTTTCCCCATATGTCACAGACAGAAAGCTTTTGCGCTCCCAAGCTGCCCGTTTACTATAAGGTGACACATTGCCTCAAGTGTTGACCTGGGGTGACCATAATATTCTTGGATGTAGACTGTACGACACAAAGAAATGATCCTTTTTGACATCAGTTTGCTTCTTTATACATAGGACAACTGGCCAGAACACATTTTATTAACTGTGAGTGAAAGTCTCTGTGTTCTAGGTATTTGACTATTAGAGTAATATACTATAAGGAAATTATGATACCACCAAATCAGCTGCCTTATAGTTCCTTGGCAGAAAAACAAGGGAGCAAATGGCGTCTCATCACATTTATTCTCTGTGTCACTTAATGAAATTCATTTTAAAATTTTGTCATCTACCTTCTGTGATCCCCTGCTTTAACTGTGCTGTGGGGGTCTAAAGAAGAACTTTGCCCTGTTAGTCTTTAATGGAAATGATATTAAAGTTTTCCAAATGGCAGTGCCATTTGGAAGCCTAGCCTTAAAAATTCAGCTCTCAAAGTCCCCTCTTTACCTTCACATGCTTTCCAGTCTTCCAAAGAGCCAAGTGGTGTCTGCAAAATTGGCGCCATGAATTTGATGATCAGGGAAAGAGCTTCCCCAGCACAGAGACACCTACTAGCCTGTTCATGTGTAACTCATAAGAAGCTGCATTATGAGCAAACTAATCGGTAATAAAGCAGTCTAAGAAAATAATGATCTTTGTTGTTCAGGTCTGAAAAGCTGAACAGCATTCCATGATCAAGTCAAGTTTATCTATTGACTGGAAAATCCTCTTCCGTGTTGGTACCCACTGTGTTTGATCACCCACATAATAGAGAAAATGTCTCCCTCAAAAGCCTCCTGGTACAGTGGTGCTTTAAGGAGGAGAGTGTACCATCTCCAATTGGCTAACTCATCGCAATCAACTTTATTCCTACTGGTTCATTTCTTTACCACTGATTGGCTTCTGCCATGCTGTGAGCAGACCAGATTTGTATGTGGATACAGGCTAACACAGAATTAGATGTATGATAAAACTGGATAAAATTGAGCTTTAAAAAAAATCACATATTAAATGTGGAATTCAAATTAGACTAGAAGCAGATTAATCATCATTAATGAGTTTGTTTAATGTCTATTGTGATCTAATCACTATGTTCATGAATATATAAAGGTGGTATGAGTCCTTGAGGAATTTAGAATCTCCTTAGGGTTTGAAAATCATCACACGATACAGTCATAGGAAAAGAACATCTATGAGTTTGTGTGTATGTGTATGTATGTATGTATGTGTGTGTGTGTGTGTGTGTGTGTGTGTGTGTATACATGTTAGACACTGTCTGTAGCAGTAAGTTTTGGCTATACCACTTTGTGTTCCCAGTGTGTCACAACCTTCTTGACATCCACCCAGTAACTCTATTTGGATCCACAAATGAAAAACACACACACATATTAGCTCATTTTTGAAATGTCTTGACTACTCAAAGGCTGGGCAGTTTTAATCCTCCAGCAGCTAGCATACTCTTCCCTCTGGTACTCCTGGCACAACCTCCAACTCTACCTTTAACTTTGCTGCCCTTTTACCTTCTGGGAGTCTTTGCTGCCCAAGACTCTTCTGGACAAGACTTCTGGGGGGAATGTTTTCCCTTTCCTCCTACATTTCAGATAATCTTCTTTCTGCAGCTCTAAACTTCTTTCATCTCCTAACACTGCATCATGGCAATCCTCTGTCTCCCCCCAAGCCCCTGAGTCCCAGCCCTAGACTCTAAGACCCTAGACTCTAAGGGTCCCTCCTCATTTCCCTTTGCCCAACCATTGGCTGCTGGCATCTTTATTGATCAATCAAAAACCAATTAGGAACAAGGACCTTTAGTATTTGGACATGCAGATTCCAGATAGAATCAAAGCATTAGAACCAATCTCAGACAAGACACTCGTTAAGTATCTATACCTGCTGATTCAGTCCTCAACAATTAAAAAAAAAAAGATTAGTGCATCTCCTGATATACCTGAAAAAGCAGATTTGATGCTATTAAAGAGAATATTATACAGACAAGTTCTGTTGCAGCTGAAGTACTAATAGGAGAATCAGGAATGGTGCCTAATGTCAGTTATCCTTTAACTCAGATGGCTGAGGCAGGAGAATTGCCGCGATTTGAAGTTACAAGATGAACTCCAGACAAGCATGGACAAGTATGAGACCCTACCTCAATCAATCGACCAATTTATAAATGATTGAATATAAAGAGAATTGAAATGGAATTCTAAAGTAAGAAAAGCATCTGATACAGAAATCCTTTGTCTTGAAAATTAGGCATCTAACGGTGAATGGAAGGTGGAAGCTATGAGAAGGTTTGAATAGATCAGGGCAAAGACAGAAGTGGTAGATACCATTCTCCTAGTCTTCAGCCTTTCTTTTCTTTCTTTCCTAGCCCTGCACACCATAAGCAACCATTCTCCGGAGCATAGCCTAAAATAGAGTGCATTTATTAATAACAGCCTGATATCTTACCCAAGATTCCCAGGGAGAACATTCTTTCACCCAGGTGAGCACTTCCCTGCCTCCACCTATTGAATTCTTCCTTGTCTAGGCTTTAGTAGATGTCTTCTGAGCTGTCCTGCCAGTCTTCTGATCCCTCTCTTCCTCCTCAGTCTCATAGGAGCTCAGTTATTTACTGCCTCCACTAGGGATCTGAAGTGCATCACAATCGGCAGCTCTAATTTTATAGTTGCTCAATCCCTAAGGCACTTAATGAGGGATGGGGTTCCAGCTGTGCCTCAGTCAAGGAGGCAAAGGAAGAACAGACACAAGGACATTTAGGACAGGCTAAGCCCAGGATATCAGCTTTCTGGACCCAGAGGAAGAGTGGAACCCAGAGAGGATGAGGGACACACCTATATTCAGGTTCAGAGAATGACATAGAGAAGCAGCTGAATTGGAAAACAGACCCACCCACACCAACATGGGCAGAACCAACACTTGAGCCCACCTGGACTATGAAACATATGTTCATGGTGAGATGGAACTTGAAATGTGAACATTCAACCAACTTAAAAACCACTCTTGTCTAGATTTTCCAGGTTTTTTTTTTTTCCTAAATCAGTGTTTGTTTATGTGTGTACTTAGCATATGTACGGAGGTGGGGAAACACTCTCATAGAAGCAGAGGAACAGGGATGGGATAGGGGGTTTGAGGGGGCGGTGAAAGGGATGACATTTGAAATGTAAATAAAGAAAATATCCAATAAGAAGATAAAATAAATAAACAAAATAAATTGACACTTGAAATTTTCAAAACAAGATGCTTGCTTTTCACAGCTTCTAGGATTGCTCTCTTTCCAAGGTTTCAGGGAATCTACGGTTTTTAACCACTGATCCATTCATTCTTGCTTTTCTGTTGTTCTCTTGTTTGAATGTTCCCTTTAACTGGGGTTTGTTTTTTCCCCTTAAAAAGAATGCTGTGAACTCGATTGTCTTTGTGAGGTTATTTTCATGTTTTCCCTGTGATATTTTGGATCGATTTAATATGTAATTTGCAGAGATGTGTTTTGGATGCTGATTCGCCATATTGCTGTGATTATCCCTGGAGAGATTTTTCATTTCCTCAAATTCTTATTTATTTTATTCAGTTGTCTTGTGTTTATGCCATACTCAGAAAATCCAAGACACTTAATGACCACATTCATTACAGAAACAATCACGACACTCAGATAGCATTTATATTTCCTCTCCCAAAACTTGCTCAATTTTCCGGTTTATAAAATTATTTGAGCAGCTTATTTATTAATAAAGCTTTTCTGATGAGGTCTGTATGAAACAGATTTGTTTTTCCCAAGCATTTACCCCAGTTCATTTAATAAATGGTCTGTTTTTAGCTACACGTTGGGGCAGAAGTCCATATAATGTTAAATTCATTTTACCCCTTTTTAAAGTCCCTATACCATTTTGACCACTGTACTTTGATAGTCATCTATCTGTCCATTTTTAATTTTAAGGCAAATTTAAATTTATATCAAATATCAACAAAAATGCAGTTATTCCCACATCTAACCCCTGCAAACACATACAGCTGCCATAGGTTGAATCCCGGTATAACACAGGCCATAGATCTGTACAGATATAAGGTAATATCTATCCATCATTGCATGTTCAAAGTTTCTTGGTTGATCTGCAAAGTCCACTGTACTTGCCTGCTCATTCCTCTGCTACATGTATACATTACCTCTTGTGCACATGGTCCCATCTCATGATCTCCATAGCTCTGTCTTCTCCACACCCTCTTACAGATGGAATTGTAGGTTGCTTCTATTAGCAATGTATTTTTAAGTGTTTAACTTGACTTTTAAAGAGCTGATAATCCCTATTACTAGCACCAACTGATGTTCTAGCATATAAGTATCTTCCTGTGTATTTGTCCATGTTTGTTTCTGTGTCTTGGAAATTATCAACGTTCGTGGTTTGATTTCTGTGAACATTTCTGTGTAGACAAAAGTTTTCAACCTAGTCATGAATTTCAAAGGTCCTGTTAGAATTATTTTCCCCTAAGATTCTAGACTAGGTTTAAATTTCATATATTCAAAGCAAGAAACTTCCCATCAATAAATTTCAATCATATAATTGATTAGTATTATGTTCTCTATTCAACATAAAATTTTTCAAATGAGAACATCATATAGATATTATAAAATTTGTGAGTATGTTCAATCTATCAATAAGTTACATATATATAATTATTATATGTTAGAGGGTAGGAGGCTACTTGTATATATACAGTTAGTCATGTTAGCAACTGTAGTATCTCCTATTATCACATATAAAATTATGTTGTCCATACACTCAATGACTAATCTTAAATACATGTTAACTCATTTAGTTGTTAAGCCAATGAATAATAAAAGTTATGCAATGTTGAATATAACATAAAAACAAATTTTAAAAATATTCATTCATTTTTGTTCTTTGGTTTGCTTTTACTCAGAGGAACATGACACAGATATAGAAATATTACATCTGGATGAGTATTGTCTTAGTTAGGCTTTTACTACTATGAACAGACACCATGACCAAGGCAAGTCTTATAAACAACATTTAATCGGGGCTGGCTTACAGGTTCAGAGGTTCAGTCCAGTATCATGAAGGCAGGCACATGGCAGTATCCAAGCAGGCATGGTACAGGAGGAGTTGAGAGTTCTACATCTTCATTTAAATGCTGCTAGTTAAAGACTGGCTTCCAGGCAACTAGGAGGAGGATCTTAAAGCCCACACCCACAGTGACACACCTACTTCAACAGAGCCACACCCACTCCAACAGTGCCACACCTTCTGATAGTGCCACTACCTAGGCCATATACAAACCATCACATGTATGTACTCCCTCAAAACCCACCCTTAGATTCAGAGCCCAGTGGCAAGAGAAACTGTTGTCATCTTTATTCATTTCTCAAGTGGAAAAGACTGCAAGTCTGTTCAACCCAGGCACTGCTGTTTGCCTTCATGAGAGGTTAGGGATACGGAACACTGACCTCTTATTATTCAGCTGATCCTTGAAACACCTGCCCGGTGTTTTAGAAGTGCTTTGCTTGTAAATGAGTGGAGAACACTCTTGAAATGAAGAGTTTAAATATAGCTTTGAAAAATCTCAAACTAAACAAAGTGAGCTTCTTGGAGAATATTAGTTTTCATTTTAATATTGACTGTCCTTTGGCAGAAAAAAAAAAAATCAGTGCCCTGTGATTCACCCTAAGCTAATCCTTGCAACTCAGTGTATTTCTGATGAATACTGACCTCCAACATTCATTTCTTCTACCAACAGGAAGATCTACCAGCAAGAAGGAAGATTTGGACACCGTTGTCCAACTCATAGAAATCTCATTGTTAAGTAAAATAAGAATAACGGACATGCATCACAAATGCTTTCTTTTCATTTATCTTTATCTGTGCTGACATTAATTTTTTTTAACCACGGTTCTTGAATATTAGGCACAATTGTTTCCTCCTTGAAATTAATGAGGTTTGGGAAATTACTAAATCACTCCAGTGACTCACGAGTTCATACCTCAGAGTTCTTCTCTGTCTGGTGGACTGAAGGTCATACCACATCCACTAAACAAAAATATGCTTCCATATGGGGCTGAGGATGAAAAGGAGAACAAGGCCAATTTCTGGCATCAGTAAGAGCCGTGTCTATAAGCACATTTCAATTTGACATTGCTATAAGTAAACTCTGGGTCGCAAGGGGTCTTAAGAGTGAAGGAGAATTGGGAGATCAGAAGTATTACTGTACACATCACACCATTTTGGAATGAGGAGCATTGATCCACTAAGTAGAAAATAGCAGCATATTAATAACTGAAAAATACCTTCTTAGATTCAATCTATATTTTTGGAAGGCTAAATTCTACACAGAGACTTAAGGAAGAGGAAAGAACCATATAATTATAGTGATTTTTCAGAAGAATGTGTATTTGGCAGAAAGCAGGCCTTTTAAATTTCCAATTGGTCTTATGCAAGACCAGCAGTATGGAGAAACAGGGTTGGGAATGCAACCTCATTTCTGTTTGCTTTATTTAAGCATGGTTCTGAATTTAATATAATTATCAATAAGTAAGCTACTGTGGTTTACTTAATTAAATATTACATCTTTATATCACTGGGAGGAACGTTTTGTCTTGTCATGTTTTAATTATTTTCCCCATTTCATACTAGACTACAAACACACTATCAATCCCTTGCAAGTCTACCTCCCAAATATTCTAACGTGATTACGTGGTGGAAGAGGGATGGGTAACTGTTTATCAATGAGCTTCAAGTTATAGTTGGGCATGAGAAACAATCCCTGCTTTCTAACTGTTGTGAGTAGTAACAACCTTTACAGTTGTAAATACGGTAACCCAAGTGTTTATTCAAACAGGTAGCAGATGATTTTCACAGTAACTGATAATAACTGAGCAGACAAATACATGAACAGGACCTGATTTAAACAGTGCAAGGTGAACCCATGTAGGCAAGCCACAAGGATTTTTATTTTTTTTATACAGTTTTGTAAGTTTACATTCTAGCTAATACAAATTTTCAAATGTCATTCTCTCCGGATATCCACATAGTTGCCTTCCTTAGGCTTAGGATACCTCCTCCCACTTCATGCTTCCAAGTGTTTATCTCTTAGCCATGCAACCCCCCACATATACACTTCACATACTACTTTCAAATCTTTTACCTGGTTTCTCACTATAGCAGTTATCTTTAAATAGCATTCTTCATAATACTGGAAAAGTATTAAAGACAAAGATGGATACCATTAAGGTTTCTTATAACTGAAGAAACTGGAATAGTTTACACGTGCTCTGCATTGGTTTGATTTTTTTTTAACTTGTATTCTAAAGTTAGAAAATACCAAATGATCAAAAGGTGATGTCTTTATAACCCCCACCCCCTTGCTCGCCCATTCCATCTCTGAGAAGATCAGATATTCATCCTGCCACTTTGGAGGACCACTAACACAGGTAACAGCCAGAACGAGTCACATCACAACCAGATAGCAAATATCTCAGACACAATAATTCAAGTTTTGCTTTGTTACACAGTCGTATGTTCAGTTGTTTTTTTTTTAATTTGATGACATACTACTATACATGAACACTCATTTTATTAAGCTTATTGCTTAGTAACCAATGCAATAATAGGGAATTAATAAGTGCATGCTGAGAAGGATATTGAATTAACTAATTAGATCGCTATGGAACGGGCTAGGTTTGAGTTATATTTCTGGAAACACATCAAAGTGAAATCTATATCCAAGTATTTTTTTTTTTAGATATTTATCTACAAGAACGGTCCAGATTTTCATGGCTTCCTTTCTTATTTGTGGTCAGAGGGAGAAGTATGTGAGATCGTGGGAAAGCATCCAACAAGCTGATCCTGCCTAATCCCTACTTTCTCATGGGACAGCTGATGGGACATTAAAGTCTCCCAAAATGTCATATTTTCAAATACAATCAACAATTATGCAAACCAGTTACGAGAATATGTTCTCCTACTTTGAATCTAAAATGAAATGGGAAATGGCTCAAATGTTGCCATGATATATGAGTGACATAGGTCACTCAGAGAACTATAAGTGCATGTAACTTATACTTCTAAAGAAAAAAGCATATATTTAAGAAGAAAGAAATCAGCTCTCTTGTGATTGGGCTCAGGGAAAGGCTTCAACAGGAATCCAAACAATTCATCCTTTTTTAAATAATTCATGCTAATTCATCATATCAATTGTCTATGGTTTGATTTCACTTTTGAGCTGGTTCACAATAAATATAACCAAGGAGCACTGTGTGACATTTGTAAAAAGCAGTGAAATATTCTATAGATTGTATTTGAACATCTCATTTCCTCCCTCATTGAGCTGTCTCATAGGTTTTGCTTTTATAGACTATAGGAGAAAAGAAATCAGATTTGCTGTGTAATCTTGACTTTCATGTTGGTGTTGGCTCTTAAAATCAAACTTTTTCAGCAAGTAAGTCTGTCCAGGATGAGCCTTATATTCCAACATGATATTATAATCTTTCAGGGAAAATGTGATCTAGAAAATATATGTTTAGACCCCCATTTATTACCTGAATATTCTTTTCTTTCTCACCCTCTGCCATTTTAGTTTCTGTTTGTGTTTGGATTTTCTTTGAAACAGACTCCTATTATATTGCCCTGGTTGGTCTGGTATGAGCTATGTTACCCAGATTGACCTTAAACTTGCTGTAATCCTCCTGCAGCTGCCTCTCTAGTGCTGGGATCATTGGTGTGGGTTACCCTGACTGTCTCATACTTGAATAATCCATACTATGTGAACAGAGAATACCAACTCTTCGAGAAGTCACGCTACCAAATCTCTTTCAGCTTCTAAAGCAGTGTCATTGGCCAAAGGTCATAACTATTTGCCTACTTCTCCATTCAAGAGCACAGAGCCTTGTTTTTTTATATAGAGCAGGTAAAGGAGGCAAGAGCAGAATGTCTAAATAAAGTAAAGCCTTAATGAAGGAGGAAGCAATGAAACATACTTCACGGGTATCCTCCCTGACCAATTGGGTGCCATGTGCTGAAAGTATAAAAGCAACATCAGAGAAATGGCCAAAGCAAGTGAGACCATGAGGATAACTTGTCTTCCTTAAGGGAGATTGAAACTCTGATGCCATGTAATTTGAGCATTGAGGGGAAATATCCTATCACTGTTTATGTATGGACTCTAGGTTTTGAATGCCACACATTATACAAACAAAGCAGTTAGTGTAGAACAAAAAGTCACAATGAAAATGATGTTTCACTATAAGGTAAGATGACTTCCCTCTTTCCTGTGGTTTGGAATTTCTCCAACATATAGTAAATACAGCCAAGAAGAGATCAACAAAACTGAGAAAGTATGTATACTTTATATACTATGGAATATGATTCCCAGTTATAGTTCCAATACATCATAGCATTCTAAATGTCCAATTGCCAATCCAATGCAAAAATAAAACCTAGTAATGACAAAGTATAGTCAAACAGAGCTGGATAGATGGAACATTTTCCCAATGAAGACATTCACAGCATGTCTTCTCTGAATAAAACAACAAGCTTATTTCTAAAATATAAAAGTCATGGGAAACAAAATAGCAAAGCCAAACAAATTTTATGATGGGAAATTTCTCAACACAGGCCTCACCTTATTTGGGATATTTTATGGAATTGATGTAATTACAACAATGCCTTAATTACACAAAATAGACATGAAAACCCATACAACCAATACAGAAACTCATATACACAGCTAAGTTACATGGAGAAAAACTATACTTCTAACAACTTCTTGGGGAACCTGGATGTCCAACAGGACAATGAATGACCTTTACTCATAGAACATTAAAAAAAAATCAGTATAGATCATGTATCTAAATGTAGGCACTAAAAATGGACAACTGGTAGAAAATGGAAACAGTTTTGTGACACTAGGTAAGGCAGACATTTGTCCCCAATGACAAAAAAAAACATAAAAACAGTATTGTTTGTAGAGGATAAAAAGATAAAGTTAACATCATCCATGCAAAAATGAATTTTCTTTAGAAAATATTGTTTTGAAACAAAAGAGAGCCAGTCACTGACTAGGAAAAATACTAAGAAAAGAGATCCACCTGTAAATATTTAAAGACATCTGAAAATCGAAACATTGCAAAGCATCGCAAAGCAGTTGTAGGAAAATATTTGCCAGTATATATTACAGACGTGGTTAGAGGCGTAGACAGTACACACAGGATTAATATTAACTAGAACAAAGAATCAGCGCCTTGCTCAATACCAGTGTGGGTATCACTCTGAAGTCATTACCAGGTGTCATGGCTATTTTTGCTTGTCAACTTGGCGACATCTGGAATGAACTAAAACCAAAATGGTTAGACACAGCTGTAGGGGATTTTTTTCTTAATTAAATCATTGTAGGTGGGAAGATTCATCTTTAATCTAAGTCTTCTGGGATGGAAAGATCCACCCTTAAGATGGGCAATATCTCCTCCTGGTAGCCTATATAAATGACATGGAAGAAGGAAGTGTTATATCTTTCTCTCTCTATCTCTGTCTCTATCTGTCTCTGTCTCTGCCTCGGTCTGTCTGCCTTTCTATCTCCCCCTACCCCATCTCTACCTGCTTACTCCTGTTCTGGCTAGTAAGTTCATTTCCATAGATAGATAGATAGATAGATAGATAGATAGATAGACAGATAGATAAAAATATCCATTCTCTAACATTCATTTTTCTAGAGAACCCTAACTAATACACCAGGCATCAGTGAATGTGGAGCAAATATATTTTTCCACAGAAATCCACAGTTTCTTCAACATTTAGCAGTTCCTCAAAATTTTAAATATAATTTTCCACATGGCCAGCATTCACCGCATGAAGAGCTCTTTACTCAAATGCACTCACAGCGTATATCCACAGAAAGACACATTCAGAAAATCAAAGCAACACTTTCACACAGGCCTGAACTTGAAATAAACCAAGCATACCTCAAGTACTTAAATAGGAACAACTGTGAACTCTGGCTACTGCCCACACTCAGCAATTCAAAACTGAAATATAAAACCACAGCATAAAATGATACAGAGTAAAAAATGAAATCAAATACCTAAGACTCCATATGATGCCAAATAGCATCAAAGAAGAGATACATAAGTTATTCCTCTGTGTGTCTAGTAGAAAAGCACATTGCTTGCTGTAACAACCCATCATTGGAAGGAATAGATCAAGATGGATATAAGAAGTGAGGAAGCCATGGGAGAGAGTGGCATGCCGATACTTAATGCAAGTAAGAGGAAAGGATGGTTAGAAGAGGGAAAGAGTGGGAGCCATGTGTCTCTGTTTATCTCCATTTCTGCCTTCTTAATCCTGGGCTTTGAGACTGAAACACAATTCCTGGCCCACCATAGTGAAATATATATAGAGAGAGCCCAGGCAGTCTATCCTAGGCTGACATCCCAGACTGAGCAATATAGCTACCTTAGGCAGACATCTGGCTACCTTTGTCACCCCACCCTCAGCTTAAGGATGCAGAGGGGCACCAAGGTAATATTAAGTGAATGCAAAGAAAACAAATCTTCGTTCTAGAAAAAACTTAACAATATATGTAAAGCATCATCTCTGTCCTAGCACAGGGGCTTTCAGCCTTCCAAGTGCTGTGACCCTTTAATACAGTCCCTCATGTTGTGCTGTCCCCAACTATAAAGTTATTTTGCTGATACTTCATAACAATAATCTGCTATGAATCATATAGTAAACATCCTTGTTTTCCAATGGTCTTGGGAAACCCCTGTGAAACGGTCCTCAACCCCCAAAAAGGTTGCAACCCACAGACTGAGAACCGCTGCCCCAGCAGCAGCTTCACAGCTATTTGCCCCTTGAGCAAATGACAGATTTAGTCATTTCTCCCCACAGAGTTTCGTAGGCAGTCAGAAGACCTCTTCTTCAGGGAAATCTATGAAACCTCACCTTAATTAAGACTTCAGTAGGCATCACCTGGCTGTCAGAGCGCAGAAGGTACCTACGTGTGTAATTGGACAGGAAATGATGGAAAAGATTCTTTTGTGAGTTCTTCCACCTTCCGAACTCCAGCCTGTATTGTCAGGAAAACGTCAGACAAGCACAAACATGGGACACTGTACAGAAGCTTCTCAAGACTAAGGTCATTAAAACAAGGAATAGAGAGAGACAGTTGCAGACTGCAAGGGGCCTCAGGAGGAGAGACAACTGAATGTGATTTTGTATCCTGGATCTGTTCCTACAATGGGGGAAAGATAGGCGGGGGCAGCCAAATAAAGACTGAGGTTAATTTAATAATACATACATACCAATATCAGGGCTTTCTTTAGTCGCTAGGCATGCTCCAATAATGTAAGATGTTTAGAGGGGTGAAGGCTTGGTAAGGTATGTGCAAACTTTCTATACTACGTCTGCAATGTTAATATAAAACTAATTAAAAGTAATAGCGAGAAGATCTCATCTCATTACTTAGTAAATTCATTGGAAACATTATCCAGAAAAAAAAAAAACAATTGACTTACTTGAAACAGTGATATTCAATACTCATGACTGCAAGGGCAAAGACCACTGTTTTTGATAGTGGTTTTCACCTCTCTAGTTAAGTAGCCAATAAAGGAACTAAAAGTCAATCCAGTTCTGTGACTAAGCAAGATTCATGGCTGATGTCGACTTCCCCGAAACATAAGTCAAAGCAGCCTGTCCTAAATTCCCGAGTCATTTTTATATTGAACCATAGAGAAGAGTCTGGATTAATTAAACTTCAGTAACTGGTTATAGAGAGAGAAGTCACCAATGACGAACTAATCACAAGAAAGCATCAGACAGGATTGACCTACCAGTTAAAATTAAAATACATAGCGATAAGATTAGCTTTAATGTTTGTGCATTTCACACAGGAGACTCCCTGCTCACTAAAATTTACTTGCATGCTCAAAGTCCATACTCAAGTCCCCCCAAAGTCAACCACAGTCTTGATGGTACAGCAAAGAAAAATAAATGTGGGTGGATGACAAACAGGTCCCTTCCATAGGTCAAAACAGCACACTGACTTCAAATTTCATACTGGTAACCAACATCCCTTTCTTAGTATAGTACTATGCTTTCTATACGTCCATAAATGATGTGGTCTCAAGCATAATCTGAAAATTTTGCCTATGTCTTTAATGAATCATCAACAAATACTTAAGGCAGAAGCTATGAAGAAGCTCAAAGAAAGCAAGGTTGTATAGTGATGGGTTGAAAGACATGCCATGGTCAAAAGTCTCCAGAATACACTCCTTTTCCTTTCTCTCCCCCTGTGAGCAATAGTTGTGGACCAATGAACTTTGATTCACTGTGAGTCTGGAGAACATAACCACAAAAAGGCAGGAATTATGATGTATTGATTTTTTCTATTTTTTATTGGTTATTTTCTTTATTTATATTTCAAATGTTATCCCCCTTCCCAGTTTCCCCTCTATAAACCCCTTATACCCTCCCCCTCCCCCTGCCTCTATGAGGATGCCCCCCTACTAACCCACCCACTCAATGAAAGAACTCCTGGGGGAATCACCATCCCCAACCTCAAGCTGTAGAACAGATAAATAATAATAAAATCTGCATGGTATTGGTACAGAGACAGGCAGGTAGATCAATGGAATGGAATTGAAGACCCAGAAATAAACCCCCATACCTATGGTCACTTTATCTTTGACAAAGGAGTCAAAACCATCCAGTGGAGAAAAGACAGCATTTTCAACAAATGGTGTTGGTTAAACTGATGGTTGGCATGTAGAAGAATGTGAATTGATCCATTCTTATGTCCTTGTACAAAGCTCTAGTCCAAGGGCATTAAGAACCTCCACATAAAATGTGATTTATTGATCTTAAACCCTATTATCTTCAAGACATATAGGTAGATAGGTAGATAGATAGATATAGATATATGGATTTAGATATAGATATAATCTGTTGGTGTGCATATATATATATGTGTGTGTGTGTGTGTGTGTGTGTGTGTGTGTATCTGTGTGTGTATACATTTGCTTCACTTCAAGTTAAAATGACACAATGCAAGCCTGGTAACCTCACAGACAACGTTTAATCCACTTCCCAAACTGTATATTCCAAAGAAAGTTACAGTTTCATTAGGCCCTTGGCTACAACATGGGACTGGGCATGATGAATGTTTTAAATAACAACAGAGTTTTGAACCCATGGGATTTTAACACTATAGACAGAGCTTTTTCTCTAACACATAAGACATTCCTCCAGTGAAAGATTACTTTAAAAGTCTATACAGAGTGTGAGCCTACAAATCATTGTGGTTTTCTCTATTCCGGCCATTAAATAATTCATATGTGATCTGTGTGGTCTGTTATCTCCTACATGTCAACCAGTTATCCAGATATTTAGAGGTCCTCGTTATATGGATCCTCTGTCAGAGGATATTAGGATGTATAACATATCCTTTTCCTGTATCAACTGGACATCATCCCTAGTTTTAATGACACCTGAGCTTAGGCCATACAACACTGAGACAGGGCAGCTGTAGGTACACAACTCAAGAAGGCCCGGCCATATTGTAGAGTGATACTTCTTCTTACAAAGTGATTATTTGTTTAAGCATAAGATATTTCTTCAGGTAAGTCTTTGTTTTCCACAACGAGTCCATGGATGTGGGACTGTTGCATAGGGGCAGGGGGGCTTCATGAAGGAATTAGCTAGACATAAGAGCTGGAAAGCATTTGCACAGAACTAAGACCATCATCAGTAGCTGATGGCCACCACAACATATTCTTTTGGGTAGAGGTGCTCAATTGGACATGGTGGTAGAGACAGAGAAGAGATGTTTAATTTTTATTTAGAAGTTCTAAATCAATATAAGGCTTAATTTTGATGGATGTTAATCCCTTTTAGTATTTACTCATTAATAATAATCTTGTTATGCTGAATTAAATATCTGATTTTACATGCACCTCAGTTGTATTGGATTCCAGGGAGTTGCAAAGGTTTTTTTATGAACAACCTCATAGAGAAATTTAGTTCCATACAGTTTTGAGATAACTCAGGAAAAGCAGAGCTCAATCAACTGCAATACCATTACCAAATTAAAGGATCCACAGAAGTACAAAAGCAAAAAAGCCAACTCCAAGTGTTCAAGACAACTACTGGAGAAAACTTTCCAACTAATGTTAAAGTGCTGGTTACTCTTAAGCTAGAGCTTCGGGGCCAGCTCAGAGGTTTAGCAAGTGCCCTGTTCCTGCAGAGGACCTGGGTTCAGTTCCCAGCATCTATACAGAGCACTCACACCACCTATAGCTGTAGAGCATAGCTCATATGAGTGCCTATTTTGGACTCTGAAGCAACAAACTCATATGCATTAAGACTTATCAAACAATAGCATCTTCCAACAGTAAGATTTAAAAAAACCCCACAAGAATAATATTTAAAGAAACAGCAGAAAGGTCTATCTGTAATCTTTGAATCTCATACATAGCAATGTTAGTCCGGGACCTTAGTGCTCATACAGCCCAATCAAACTGAATTCTACTCCATTATGGAATCATTATTTGACACATACTCAAATCAGCATACATCGATATTCAAAGCGATGAGCAGAAATGTATAATGAGAAACTGAAATGAGGAAGATAAAACAAGAAAAGACAAACTGGAACGCTTAGATTTCTATTGCCTGTGTTGTCATTTAAAAAGAAAATAATCACCTGTTCAGATGATTTTATGGATTTACTTTTAAGGTAAGAAAAACAATCAATGTTATATTAATCTTTTTTTGACATTCTCCAAAAACTGCCACCAGAATAGTGACTGCGGGAATTATCTCTAACAGCAACAAATGCAGCAGAAAAAAAATAGCAGGTCCACTAACTTATTTTGGCACATATGGACTCTCTCTGCCTTGATGTACCATAAACTTGTTTAAAAGCCTTGAGAAGGAGGAAATATGGAATCCTGTAATGCTGTTTTTTTTTTAATTTCAGAAACTATGTCCAATTTAAAATATGTGTTCTTACACAGTATAGGCAGTGCTAAATCTCCTTCACACTGAGATGCTATGAATAATTCTGCCTGGAAAGTCCTTGGAGGAGGCCCTTTGAGCATCTCTGGCAGAAAGCTTTTCTATTTGCATGTACTTACTGCAGGGAGGAGTAGTTAACAGGAAGTGCTTGTCTTCCTCTCTCTTTTTTGGATAAAAGGAAGGATTTTATTTTTGCTTTTAATTTTAGAAAGTGGTATAAATAATGTAAAATATCAAGCAGGTGATTTTCTGAGAGATATGTTTGCTTTTCTTCTGAAAATTAGACATATAGGACATTTTCCCACTTTTCCCTTCTAGTCTTCTATCTGAAGTAGAAGGTGATTTTATCAGTTTTAGCCACATCTTGACTGTAAAACAACGCCTGTCAATCTGTTTCCACCTTTAGCCCATGTGTGATAGGTGACTCTAAAGAAAAGTTATAACAAGAGTTATCCTATTTTAAACTCTTATCTTAGGGTGCTGTCTTAGTTAGTGTTTTACTGCTGTGAACAGTAAACTCTTATAAGGTCAAGGCAACTGTCATAAGGACGACATTTAATTGGGGCTGGCTTACAGGTCAGAGGTTCAGTCCATTATCATCAAGGCAGGAACATGGGAGCATCCAAGCAGGCATGGAGCAGGAGGAGCTGGAAGTTCTATATCTTCATTTGAAGGCTGCTAGTGGAAGACTGACTTCCAGGCAGCTAGGTGTAGGGTCTTAAAGCCCGTACTCACAATGACACACCTACTCCAGCAAGGCCACACTTCCTAATAGTGCTACGTCTTGGGCCAAGCATATTCAAACCATCACAGGTGCTGAACTGAATTTCGTTATTGGACCCAAAGCTTTGTTCTATTTCACAAAATTCTAATTATTTTGTTTTTTAATTTTAGTAGGTTATGATCATATATCCAAAACTGGCCTGAAACTCAGCTGCACTCAAAACTACAATTCTTCTATCTTACACAATACCTGGAATCCCAGGTGTACAATGCCCAGATGGCATTGATAGTTCTATATAATTTCAATTAAACATAGGCATCCATTCACAAGAGCTAAGTATTCGATATCCTGGGCTATCCATAGAGAAATAAGAACATTCAATATACCAAATGTCCATAGCTTTCATAAAGGGAAAATTCCTGGACCAAAAAGAAAAATTCTTTCTTCTCTAAAAAATATATATTTACATATGTGAAGATATGTATGTATCTACACAGAAAAACTGAGGGTTTCATTCACTTACAAAATTAACCACAGTATTTTCTTGTGCTCCTTCTTATGCCTTATGCCTCTGTGAATATGCATGTGTGTATATTACCAAACATACATGTATGTGTGTAGGCCAGAGATCCATCTCAAGTTTTTTTCAGGTACCATCCTTGTTTTTGAGACAAGGTGATTTGCTGGCTGAGCTCAGGGATTTGGCTAGACAAGCTGGTGAGTGAGTCCAGGATCTGCCTGTATCCTTCCTCCAAGTTCCTTGTCCTCAGTGGTGGGACCACAGGCTTGTGCTCCCTGACTAGACAATTTTTATCCAGATATTAGGGCTGAAAACCAGGTCTTCATGACAGAAGGTTTTACTGAAAGAGCTACCTTACCCAGCTTCACTTTGACTCTAGAAACCAAAAGATTAACCCGCTAAACTAGACCTTTGTTCTTGCCCCAAAACAGTCTAAACCGCCACATGCATCAGGACGTAGATATATGCAACTTAATGTCATTTACATTTCAAATCATAATCAATACTTAGATTTTTACCTTTGCCCCCACAACTATGCTCAAAATAATGACCCAAAGAGAAAGGAACACACACACAAACGCACAAAGATAAGTCATACTTTCTTAATATATGGTCTTTATTCTTCATTGGAACGAATGGGAAAATAATCTGAAATCTGTACCCCTGCTTCAAACCGAACAGCTTTCTTACACTTGCAAAATACTTCTGTTATCATGTTGTAATGAATCTAAATGCAATGGAAGACTCTTGGTAACTTTAACCCACTCCTGGAAAAGTCAGAGTACAACTATGTCCCAAGAGCGTATCCTTGTTGAGTCTGAGAAACTGAAGTAAATGAGCCATGTTTTATGTTGTGAACGAGGGACTTACCATAGGAAGACACTCACACTCCAGTGGGGACACTGTATTTTTTTTTTTTTTTGGAAAAAGCCAGATATTAGATTCCATGGCAAGGCAGACATTGTTTACAAGCTCTAAATTCAGATTGTTTTTATTTTCCAAGTTGAATATAAAATTCTCATAGTCGGAAAAATATCCCTCTTGTAAGGTCTCTCTCAAAGTCCAGCAGGCTCCCAGGGCATCTTCACACACTGTTATCTTGCTTCCAAAATCCCCAGTGCTCAAATAATCACAGAAAAGGGTCAAACATAGTTCCCTTACACTTTCTAAAAAGATTTAAATGTTACAGAGACTTGGGTAACACAACTCACTGTGTTTCGCTGTGTTCCTTCTTTGCCAGTCTGATAAATAACTCCCTTTGTCTTGCTTCATCTACACCAGCAGTCTCCTCTGCGGGACACAGTCTGCCCTAAAGGCAATATTTGAAGTTGTGCCATCTGGGAGGTAGCTCACTAGGTAAGAGCACTTGCTGCAGGAATATGAAGGGGCTGAGCTTTGATCCTAAGATGGGCATAGAAAGCTGAGTTGAGGCAGGAGCATGATGGAAATCACTGAGCAGTCAGCTCAGCCCAAGTCTATGTTCAGGGAAAGACTATGAGAGAAGCCAGAGAGTGATAGAGGCTGACACCCAACACAAACCTGACGCACACAAACCTGACGCACACAAACCTGCCTATGTATATGTGTATGTGTATATGGATATGAATATGATGAATATGATGTATATGATGTATATGGTGTATATGATGTGTGTATATATGTATATGGTATATATGATGTATATGATGTATATGATGTATATGTATATGATGTATATATGATGTGTATATATGTATATGTATATGATATATATGATGTATATGTATATGATATATATGATATATATGTATATGATGCATATGTATATGATGTATATGATACATATGTATATGATGTATATGTATATGATACATATGTATATGATGTATATGTATGTGTATATGTATATGATGTATATGTAAATATGTATGATGTATATGTAAATGTATATACATATGTATCTATATCTGAAAAAAGTAAAATAGTAGAAAGCCTTCTTACAAAGCTTCACTATTAATGACTTCCAAATAGAAAACATATCAGCAGAAAGGACAAAGGGAGGGGACCTTACAATTAGACCTAAACAAAAGTGTGTTAACCACTTGAAAAACTGTTTTTCTGCTAAAGCATACTTTTAGAGATGCCTTTTGACTGTGATAAATTGTGATTTAGAGACAAAGAAACAGAAGAATAAGTGTTGTGAGAGGAAAAGAAAAATGTTTACACTGATCTGTGGTATTGGATGCCAGGCAGCAGTAGCTAAACTATATGAAATAAAAATAAAGTAAGTAACTTGCAGTCTTCATTTTCATGATGCTTTGTCATGAAGCAATTTACAACAATGCAAATACAGAAATAAGGAAAGCAGAAAGGAACGGAAGGTTTTGTCACATCATGGAGACAAGAACTGGAACTCAGGGACACTAAGGTTCCACCCACCTGCAAGACAAGGAAGTGAAGGGAAAGGATCCACAAGGAAAACTAGTTGCAGAGAGAGCTTAGCTTCCTGGCCCCTGCCTACTGTGGGTCTGTAGCTGAGTATGCACATGGAGCTATTGAGGTAAAAGAAAGACAATTTTCATTGTGCTGAATGGTGGAGTCACTCCCAGCTCTGATAACCTACTGGGAAACATCAGCATTGTCAGAAGGCTTACCTGACAACAGCAGCAGAAAGGAACACATTAGTTATGAAACTATTTGTCTTTAGAATGAGGGCTACTTGGGACACTCCCTCATGCTGTGATGGCTATTCCTGGTTGTCAGCTTGACTACAGCTGGAATAAACTATAATCCAGAAATGGAGGGCATACCTATGATCCAGATTTTGACACTGGAAGATTGAGGCTTCTGATCTGGATATGGAGATCTTGAGGTACAGTGACCATGAAAAGCTTAGGCTCAGACAAAGTAATACATACCTTCAATCCCAGGAGACTGAGGCAAGCAGATCTCTGAGATCAAGGCCAGACTGGAGCAAACAAGTTCCAGAACTAGGCATGGTGGTACAAACCTTTAATCTGGCCCATACCTTCTGCTGGAGGCCTACATAATGACATTGGGAGAGGAAAACTCACTCTTCTTTGCCTGCTTGTACTTACTTGCCAGCACATCTGTTGGAACCTACTTCTTCAGGATTCCAGTTTATATAGACGACCATCTGAAACAACTAGCCTCAGCGACTGAGCAACTACTAAATTTTTGGACTTCCCACACACATCTGCCCATTGTTGGGTTAGTTGGACTACAGACAATAAGTGATTCCAATAAATTCCCTTAATATCCAGAGACATTCCATACGTTCTGTGACTCTAGAGATCCCTGACTAATACAAATGTTAAAATTAATCATCATGGTCAGCTTTAATTTTCAACTTTATATAATCTAGAATGTCCTGGGAAGATAGGCTGAATGAAGGATTGTCTACAGTGGGTTAGCCCAAAGGTCTGTCTGCCTACAATGTTCTGGATCCTGTTATGTGATGTTAGAAGATACAATCTACTGAGTTCAGGTCCTGGCCTGTATGAAAGGCATGAAAGTACATGGAGAAAAGAGTGTGTGCATTCATCTCTCTCTTCTTGATTATGGCTGAGACTCGACACTGAGTTCCTAAGTGATGCCCATGACTATGGACCATTTCTCCCATCGTTCTTCTTCTCAGGGTGTTTTATTATCACAGCAACAGGAAACGGAAGTAGGACAAATATCCACCAGAAAATCACTTAGATGGAGTAGCATCATCCACAGAGGAGAGTCAGTGGAGACAGAAAAAAAAATTGAAAATATTTGACAGCTGAGAAGTTTTCACATTTTGTGGGATGAATAAAACAATGGATATCAAAAATCTGAATGAATGTCAAAGAATAGTAAAATAAACAAGAAATCCACATCAAAACACATCATAATAGAATCTCCATAAGCTAGAATGAGAGAGAGAGCCATCCAAAGACATTCAAAGCCTCAAAAATACATACTTTTGTTGGTGAAATATCACATTTCTAGCAATTGGACTCCTGGAAGTAAAGTTTTAAATCATATAAGTTCTTTTGAAAGTTCCTAAAGATACACACTGCCCTGATAATTATATCCTCAAAAACATACTAAATTTCAGCAAGACCAATGAGAATTCTTGCCTTCTGAGCCAACGCTGCTTTTTACAATGGTTCTTTCACTAGCAGCATCAGAATTTAAGTAGATGTGGCCAAGAAGACTGGTCCTGGAGAACTCATGTCTTATGGAGAGTGGAGGGAATCCAAAGAGTTTCAGATAGATACCTTTTAAATTCTTTTTTTATTTCCCTGGTGTTTAAATGTGATCTAGCAGGTTCTTCTCTACTTATTCACCCCAAAAGGACACAAACATGCACCTCCCTCCGTCTCCATGACTGTGCCTAGCAACACTATTTACAAGCAACACTGGATATAATAATCCCTGTGTCAATAAATTTCTGGTTGCATCAAAATGGGAAGGCATATTATGACTCAACCTTACTAATGAAATTACTCAATTAGTGATGTGTGCAACAACATGCCTCAATGAAATGCATGATAATAAGAGGAAGAAGACAGTTAAAACAAAAAGGAAACAAACAAACAAACAAAAATCTTCCACTTATCATGAAAAATCTGGGCTAGGCAAAACTATAAACTTTATAGAAAGAATGGTTAAAATTAAAAGTTAATAGTGGTGGGTTCTTCCAAGGTCTCTGTTCCCAAAGAGAATACCTACTGATGTCATCAATCATGGGGAAATCAAGATGATGCCCAAATAGAAGTCCCATTCCACTACTGCCTAGTATTCACCGCACTGGAAGTTAATATACATAAAATCAAAGGAGAAAGATAACCTTCAATATCTCTGATCTACAAATCCTGTAGCCTATAACAGTGACTAGCCAGGAAATTATAGAGAGATACTAATAATATCACGCCATAAACTTTATAATGTTATATTACCAACCATTTTTCGATTAGATATAAGACCAACTCCATGAGATCAAACCCACATACCCGAGACTAAATGAATAGATTATAAGCCTAGAGAAAAGCCTATTACTATTATTCTGCTAATGAAAAAAAAGAGCAATAAAATACCTCCTAATGGCATCTTGCTAGGTAATAGATCAACCCAAATCAAAGAAGATTCCTCTTGCAGTAGGTGGGGATTAACCCAGGGACTCACAACTGGAGAGTGTACAGAAAGTCAGAGCATTTGGATCACTTAGTCTTCATGAAGCCCCTCTGCTTAGCATTCAGGGAGCTATGAAGAACAGGAGGACAAACGATTTCAAGAGCCAGAGCGAGAGGGCAACATTAAGGAATCAGTGTCTTCCAGACTAAACAGCTATAACACAGGTATAATTCAAAGAGACTGGGGCAGCATACACAGGTTCAACCCAAATGGATTCCTAGTGCTAAGAGGGGAAAGTAGACCCAGAAGCATTTTGCAACTGACAGCTGCTAGGAGAAAGAAAAATTCAACTCTCTTTAATGATCCAACATTGGGTATATCAGAAAAGAACTCTCTCTATGATGTTGTTTATGTGTATGTGCTTTGGCTTTAGAAGGTTTTGGATTTTTGTTTCTTTTGTTATTTGTAAAGTACATGGTGGCTGTCTTCAGACACACCAGAAGAGGGCATCGGATCCCATTAACAGATGATTGTGAGCTACCCTATGGTTGCTGGGAATTGAACTCAGGACCTCCGGAAGAGCAGTCAGTGCTCTTAACCGCTGAGCCATCTCTCCAGCCCCCATTGTGTCTTGTTTTATAATCAGGAGAAAGAATATGAAGTTAGTTGGGTGGGAAGATTGGTGCATAGTTGGTGTAGGAAAGAATGCAATTTAAGTATGTTGTAAAAGATTTCAAAGCATAAATAAAACACAACAAAAACCCTAAATATACAAGATCAAGAATCTAAATATATTACTTTATGTTAAAATTACTTCTGACAAAATTTATGGATAAATAAGGATAGAAAATACAAAGTGAATGAAATTCAGCATTTTCTAGGAGAATTACAACTGACTGTTTTATGCCATTTATTTCCATTTTATGAATCTTCAAGAAATTGAAATATATCTATCTATCTATCTATCTATCTATCTATCATCTATCTATCTATCTATCTAGTTTACCAGGAGTGGGTGGCTACAGAATTTTTTCAGTTTATTTTATTGTTCAATTTTCCTAGGAAAGTTGATCTTGATAAAATGTCATGCCCAAATAAATTAATCCAAACAAAAAGTACACACAATGACCAGAAAAAAACATCATGTTATTAATGTCTATTTGTACAAAAAGATTTTGCCTTCCATAGACATTGGGTAGTCATTCGGTTTATTTTGTACAACACATGGGTGTGATGATATCATACAATTTTGTCCAATTAGAGGCTTCCTGACTTATAAAACCTTTTACAATAAAACTTATGAATTCTAACAGCTAAAATTGATGGCATTCAATCTAAAGAGAAGATCAAGGGGTACTCTAGATTGGTTATGAAAACAAGTCCCAAAATGCTTAGATTTAAAGAGAGACTTCAGGTTTGAAGACTCCATTTGGCAAGCATTAGGTGATTGTAGCTCCCTTCTCCCACACTACCTGAGTTCAGTTTGTACCCATGCACATCTTTGCCAAACCTGAAAGGAATAGAAAGATTGTGAAATGTACCGAGTGACTCAAAATTCTGCCGAGTTCAAAATGTACAAGATCAGTTGATGATTTCTTGAGTCTTTGATTTAAATTCTCTTTTATCTATTGGTAAGTATAAACCTATTGGGTTTACCCTGTATCCACTAAGTACAGCTTCATTAATGTTTACGCCTCTAAAGAATGGATTCTGAAGATTCTATGAAGTGTCTTCAAATACAAGACATCTGAAAACATGTAAAATAGGGTTTTCTATCAAAATGTTTCTGGGAAGACTCTGGGAGAGGAAATAACTGTTTTTTAAAGTCAAGAATACAGGTAAGGATCTTTTTTTTCTTTTATTTTTATTGGTTATTTTATTTATTTATATTTCAAATGTTATCCCCCTTTCCAATTTCCCATCTGCAAACCCCCTATTGCATCCTCCCCCCCTGCTTCTATGAGGGAGCGCCCCCACCCACCCACCTACTCCTGTCTCACTGTCCTAGCATTCCCCTACACTGGAGCATTGAGCCTTCACAGTACCAAGGGCCTCCCCTACCAATGAGGCCAGATAAGGCGATCCTGTGCTACATATGAGCTGGAGACATGGGTCTCTCCCTCCATGTGTACACTTTGATGTTGGTTTAGTCCTTGGGAGCTCTTGGGGGTCTGGTTGGTTGACATTTTTGTTCTTCCTATGGGGTTTCAAACCCCTTCAGCTTCTTGAGTCCTTCCCCTAACTTCTTCATTGGGGTTCCGGTGCTCAGATCAATGATTGGCTGCAAGCATCCAGATCTGTAAGTCTGGTTGTTTCATGGAAGATTTCCAATAGACCATTGTTTCCAAAGAGCCAAGGGCTACTAAGATCTCTAACTTGACTGACAAGGGAGTACCCGGGTCAGTGTGCTTTTGAAGCAGAATTTAGACCTTTGTCACCAAAAGAGTTTCAGTTCACCCACAATGTGAAATGTATTCCCATTTGTTCTAGTCAAAACCTGAAATAAAATATGCACAAGATGTCAAGGAACTTGATTTTTTTGCAAGACTTGTTAAAAGAAAAAAAATAAATCAGATTGTCATAAGCCTAATGGTTTGCTGCCCCCTGAGGTGACAAGTGAATTTGGGTAACAAGGATTTTAGTTGGAGCCACTATTGAATATCATAAGACATTCAGCAAATAAAACCGAACTGGATTATGGTACATATGGATTCAGTAAAAGCTGTACTTGTTTATTTACTTGAAAGAGAAAGAATCATCTAGGATGAAATACTATAATTATCATAGATCATAAACTAAGTGTATATGACGGCTTAAAAGATCTACTTAATAAGTTGAAATGTGTAAATACTAAGGAGAAATATCTTACAAAATATGTGATATTTGTATTACATGATGCAAGGTCCTAGAAGACATAATTTTCACAAATTGGTCACTGCAAACTAGAATATTGCTCTTGATAATTGAAGGTTATAAAGTAAATCATCAACGGTAAGTAGCATTTTAAGAATAAATGGATTTAAAATTGGTAGAATTATGATAAGTTGGTAAAGGAGTACTTGAAAACCTATATACATATATTACATATATACCCATATGTTATACATATAATACACATATACACTTATAATGTTTTAACATTTTCCTACTTGTCCTCATGAAACTGACAACAGAGAGTTGAAATCAGATGATTGCATATATCGGAGAAAATGTCTTCACCTATTATTGTATATGTATATAAATTAGGAGTCTGAACTATGACAAGTTAAAGACATACAGAACTAAATTTTTAGAAACATTTAAAAATAAGACCACTGTGTGACTAAGTCACAGACACAGTGTGTAAATCTGAAGCTCATCGTCTTATCTTTTAAGTTGCAGTATTTTATTAATTCTTAAGTTAGGACACAAAAGTGGCTTAGTTATAAGATTCCATGTGTCTATAGAAATCCTCTCATCCCTCTCCACACTGCCCTCCATGGATCCAAAAGGCTCCTCCTGCTGTTCCTTTTCTTCCATCTCCTAAAATCCCAACTTCTACACTCATATCACAGGTTATACAATCTTCTCTTCTACCCTGCTGCCCTCTCTTTTACGAGTGTTTCCTGCACTACTATAGTGCCTTTTAACACACACACACACACATATTAAAATGTAGATATTATATGTTGAATCTGGCTTATTTCACCTATTATAATAATCTCCAGTTCCATTTTCCTAAAGATTTCATGAGTACTAATCTCTAATGATACATATGTGTGCATATGTATAGCATGTTTTATATTTATATATAAATTGACATATACCTATATCTACATCTATGTATATATCTTTATCTATATAAACCACTTAATCCATTTAGCTACTGGTAGATATACAAGCAGGCTGGTTTCATTTCTAAGTGCCATGAAGAGAAATGTAATGAACACAGATGAGGAAATACCTCTGCAGTTCGCCACTTAGAATAATCTCAGCGATCAAACAGAATTATTACAATCTGATCAGTTAAAAGGATCATTGTAGCACGTTGTTGTGATTTCATTGCTACAAAAATGCTTAACAATGCGTATTTATTACTGAGTGGGCCAGGAAATAATTGAAATTGGATACACATATGCATGCTATAGACCATAAACTATGCTGATTTGGGGAAAAAATAGTATTGGTAAGGATGTACAACATAGACGGACTCTGATACTTTATGGTTCAAGGAAAATCATACAGAACGATAACTTATCTTTTACTTTTATTGTTCTCTAAGTAGTTGTCTCTTCCACACTAAGAAGCAGCCAGAGGGCTCTATGACACTGTCAGCTGAGGCAGCAGATCCCTGCTTTATTGGGTCAGGAAGCACTGGTGGCATCGACAGAAGCCAGTGGAACACAAAGGAAGTGCAGTTCTGATGGATATTCTAAAGAGAAGTCATGCCATAGGTATTTGATTCAAAATGTGTGAGGGACTCAACTATAGCTGAAGTATGTGGACTGAAGGTGAGAGGTATTGTGTATATAAGCTTGAATTCTCTTTCCTTTCCATTTCTCTGTATCCAATGCCAAATTTAGAAAGTTGAAATGAAGATAGCTGAAGCACTGGGATTTCTAAAATTGAGATGATGCTACTTTATCATTTAACACGCAAATTCCATTTCGGTTTTTAAGATCTGTTGTTTATATGACATTATATACTTTATTACACAGAGAATAATAAAATAAGAAGCCAGATCAAGTGGATAGTACAGTCCATCCAGGAAAGCAAAGCTTTTAAAAGCCTATCAAGCAAAACACACATCAAATAATTTTATATGGAAACCCTAAGTCAAGCACAATAAAATAAAAATGAAGATCTATAGTTTATAACAGAATCTTTAAGATGTACAATGCAAAATATAAGTGATTTAATATTATGTTATTATAGTAAACAATGAAGTACACACGTGACAGGAAAAAATTAGAAAATTAGGATTTATGAATTTGGAATTCATCTATGGGGATATCCACACAGAATTCCAAGCTTTGAGAAACTGAGGTAGGAAAATCTCAAGTTGAAGGCAACCCTAAGATATGTATCAGATACTGTCCAAAAGAACAATCACAAAAAAGTAGAACATAGTTAAAGAATTTTTTAAAACTATCAAAGCATGCAGACACCTGGCTTAATTCATCTTCAAGTGACCCAAAATTACTCTCCCATCTTTTTGAGACACAGCAGAATGTATGTAAAATGTCAGGTTGGAATATCACTCAGAGGTGAAAGGAGGGTCACACAAGACCACATGTTATCTTGAAAACAGGAAGCAGGGGTCACAGATGTCTGTCTGACAGCAAGCTGACAACTGAAACAAACCTGAGAACCACACAAATCCAGAACAAAGCACAGCTGTAGGAGCCACAACCTCCTTCTATGAAGCAATAGCTGGGACAGAGCTGAAAAACAGCTCACAGTTATAATTGCTAATAATATTCCCCAGCCTACATTTACTCAGATGTACAACTGAGAGAGGATCCACATGCACACACAATTTATAAGATTCCCCATCAAAGTAATTACAGCAATTGGGAGTCATTCATACAGATGTTTGGCCTTACAGAATCATTTCAGGATTAACACAGTATGGCATGTAATACCTTTCATTCCTACATGGCGTCTCAGACTTCTCCGCATTCAATTTGATGAGGAGTTTGGTAGCAATCTACATTTAATTTTAATCTTGCAGAAAATTGGGTGCTAAGTCAGTAAGCCGGAACGTAACAACAAAGAGTTATTTATGAGTCTGGAGAAAAAGGGCTTCTGCACCACAAATCATAGAGTTATTAGAACTCCCAGCTAGGATAATCTTAGAGACAATCTAGTCACTGTGCACATGAGAGAAAATGTAGCTACCTAGAGAGATGAAGTAGGCTGCAGGTGGACGTGCAGCTGCACGCTGAAGGCTGGATTAGAACCTGAGTCTCAGACTGTGGAATGGAGGGTCTTCCACAAACACCGGTGGTCTCCCATAATACATACCATACAGCATGAAACCATTGACATTGCCCTACTATGGTCTGCTACATAGGTATGAAAAGTTTGCCCTACTCTAGTCTGCTAGATGGGCATGAAGAATCTCTACTGAAAGGTATTTTATAGCTCTAAGAAATGGAGATTTGAAACACATGTATATATTTTGGTATACTGTTTGTATAGATGCTATCTATACTTAAATATATGTGTGTTATCTACCATGTTTTAGTATGTTTTATTGTATTTACTCTTTTCTGTAAAGTACAGCTATTTGTGCTTATATGTTGTTGCCCTGACTGTAATATGGATTAGAAAATCTGGAGGGAAAAACTATCTTCCCAAAATAATAAAATCACACATGTCAGCCTAGGATGCCACTTACACCTAAAGCCCAAATTCAACTCCAGCTCCGTTCTCCACATAGGAGCTTCGTCAGGAGTATTTACAGTTAATATTTAGGTAAATAGAAAAATGTTTCCTTTGTTTATAAAGTGAGAAAATATAGGTTTAGAAGGGAAAGTAATGGCTTAAAGCCAGCTGTTAATTTTTCCTTCCCTTCCTGTGTTCTTAAAAGCCATTTGTGACTGCCAGAGTCATTGACACCAGATCTTCATAGATCATGATAAAGACCCCACTTCTCACTGGAAACCTAGAGATGAATTCTGAGGAACCTCAATATTAGCATTTATTTATTCTCTTAAGAAAAATATCTTCAAAGGTTACCAAGAAAGTCTACACCTGTGCGGTAAAACCCCGTTCCCTTCTGTTCAGACCCTGCACTGTTTGCATTTCAGAAGCAAAACGGGTATCAGGTTATCCTCTTATAAGGATGTATGTCTGCTTACTTTACAGATCAATAATAACGTATGGCACCATTTAACTCTTACTCTATATTGACTAGAAACTGTGTTAACTAGTCCCAGACCTGCAGCATATGAACGTGCTCTGTGTGCAAGCTCTGTGTCCACCTTTCCTGGATAAGTGTAACTACCACCTCGCATCAAGGAAACATTTCTTTACCACATAGGGAGACTATCACAGAGAAACACGATTGGACTCAATGCAGAGATCAACAGATTATGAGACACTCAGCTCCATTAGAGACATCTACAGCTCAGCGCTTACATCTGTGGCTCAGGGACCATAGATAAAGAAGGGACAGAAAGAATGTAAGAGCCAGAACACCAGGAAGTCTGCAGTGAAACAGCCTCTCCTTAGGATGGCTGTATAAATAATAAGACTGGTGTAATAGCAATGCCAATAGAATGATAATGCGAGAGGAGGAACATTGCAGGGTCCTGGCCCTAAACAAACAACTATAGGCAACTAATGGCTGCTGAGAGGAGAATTTGCTAATCCCAGGGATGAGCCTCTTTAGTGATTAATTGGATAATGTGTAGTGGTCAGCTATGAAACCATAAGACACACACACTCACACACACACTCACACACACGCAAGCACACGCACATTGAGTCAGCAGGTTGTATTTATATGTATTTGTGTACATACATACATATATACACACACGTATATATTTATATGTATATAATAATGATAATGAAAGAATAAGAAAGTTATTAACTTAAGAGTGGAGCATGTGCGGTCACCAAAGATAGATGTTGATGTGGATGTCAGGAAGTGCATGCTGACAGGAGCCTGATAGAGCTGTCTCCTTAGAGGTCTCTTAGAGCCTGAAATATACAGAGGCGGATGCTCACAGCTGAACCATTGAACTGATCATGGGGTTCCCAATGGAGGAATTAGAGAGAAGACTGAAGGAGCTGAAGGGATTTGCAGCCCCATGGGGAGAGCAACAATACCGACCAACCAGAGCTCCCAGGGTCTAAACCACCAGCCTGAGAGCACAAATGGAGGGACCCATGGTTCCAGCTGTATATGTAGGGGAGATTGGCCTTGTTGGGCATATGTGGGAGAGGATGTCCTTGGTCCCATGAAGGCTGGATGCCCCAGTGTCTGGGAATTTGAGAGTGGGGAGGTGGGAGTAGGGATATTGGAGGGCACATCCTAATAGAAGAAGGAGGTGGTGGGATAGGTGGTTCCTGGGAGGGGAGAAACGGAGTGAGGGGATAACATCTGAAATGTAAATATCCAATAAAAAAAAGAAAGGTGTCAACAATAAGAAAAAGAAAAGAGTGGAGCAGGGAACATGGGAGCAGTTCAAAGATAGGAAGAAAGGGAAGAGAGATAGCCACACAATTTTATTCCAACATAAAATATATTTTAAATGTCTTCTTGAACAGGGTTGGAGATTGAAATATGATGTTAACTTTCAAGCAACTCACCAGCAGGTTATTTCTTAAACTTTACATAAAAGGCCATACAGAGAATCCATCTACACACACACACACACATCAGGTACAGAGATCACAATGTCAAATACAGATGTGCGTCACATTCTTCTCCTCTTACAAAATGTTCTGTGAAGAGATAAGTTCGGGACAGGGACACTGTCTTCAGACAGTCTATTTCTACTTAAAAATTCAAATGTTATCTACACAGTATAGTTTCATGTTTTAGATATAAGTTCTGAACATTATTTTTTACAGTAGATAGAGAGACAGACGTGGTGGACTTCACAACACACCCATGAGTATCTTCACAGGGCAGTTATGAACTCTTTTCTTATGTAAATCATTGTGTCTTCCCATAAAGACACTGCTTTTTCTAGGCACAGATTCAAAGTTTGGCTTCATTCAGAGTTAGTGGGCTATATACATCTTCAGAAAATAATTCAGGACAAGGTTGGTATCACCTTGAAAGGACTAAGTGTCCAACGTTGCTTCAAAGACAGAAATGCATGCTAAATGAATGACAATGGACCTGCCCCTTGCCGACAGTCTACAGTTTCTGAGTTGCTGCCATCCTAAAGGAGGCTTGGACAGAGCTCACAGGATGTTTGCATGTGGGTGGTACACCATTAGCACTTCCTGAAGCCTTTGTGAAGGTAGAATATTTCATAAGGTATGAAATACAGATTTCTAAATTAGTAATGCGGCTCTAAGAAGATTCATTTTAAAAAAAGAATGTTTGAGCTGGGCATAGTGGTACATGCTTTTCATCCCCGCACTTGAGAGGGAAATGGATCACTGTGAGTTCAAGGCCAACCTAGTCTGCATAGTGAGATTCTGTCTCAAAAAGAAAAGAGAAATCTGGGCATGAAAGGGGTTCACTTTTTCTACTATTCTATTTTCTTCAAGAGAACACTGACTAAATACTGGAAACTTAAGTGATGATTTTTTTTTAAAAAAGCTTTAGAAGTATAAATATTTGATAACTTGACTTTATTATTTGGCATTCTGGGTCTGTTTCAATGAGTTATTTTTCACTGCATCTCTTGAGACAAGTACATAGGACCTTTCTATCTTCCACTCATTTCTCCCATGGATTCTTTTAGGATCACAAGACACCTTGAATAGGAATGGTCCCAGAATTCACTTTGTGATATTGTGCCTGGATCTCCATGATTTCCCTGCAAACAATTCAGGCATCGGACTTCCATAGGGATTTTGCAAACACCTTGCTTTTTATGTGTGAATAACAGATATTTCCAATATTTCAGTAAGCCAGAGGCAGGGGAGTACCTCTGCCACAACTTTGCTGTGGTATCAAGGCAGAAAGCTCTGCTGAACTATTCTTGCTATGGGACATCAGTGGCTCATCCTTCCTGTGGCATCAAGGTAGGGAGCATGTCTGGGTCATCTTTGCTTGGTACCAAAGTGGAAGCATTGCTGAGCCATCCTGGGTCCCACTGAGAGTCTTTTTATTTCAAGAACCCCAGCACCTTTTGTAAATACAGTTGGCAGCTGGAAGAATGGGTCCTGTTAAATTTAAATACTTTTTCCTACCCACAGGAGGCCAGGTCGAGACAGTGGAAGAAATATTGCTTCCTACTTCTTTGGAAGTTTGGTTGAGTGATTTATCATCTTTACTCACCAGATTTCTCCAAACAGAACAACAGAAGGAGAAATGATTAAATAAAATTTCTTCCCTCTCTACAGGAGACCCAGATGACAATGGCAATTTGTTAACTTCTGGAAGTAAAAGAGTGATTAGGGAGAAATAAATCTTCTAGCATTTCCCTACATCTTTAACTCGTTTTATGGCTGCCTGTTGCCAAGTTTCAGCATACATACTAGCTTCATCTTGACAAAGTTATATGCAGAGCTGATATCCAATCATTTTGGTGATTAGTTGTATGATCCTTCTTGAGAGTTATGCAAAGCAATAATCAGTAATCAATACCTGTGGATGGGATTCTTTGAAACGATGCAGGAATGACTGTATACATTGATAGGAATATTATGAGGAATTATTGATGTGCAGATGTAACAGAGTGCTTGTATCAAGCTCTGACTCAGTTACCTATGAGCACATACTCCACATCTGCCTCTCTGCTATGATCCCAGCTCACCCTGGTGCTCTGTTTTGTGAGTAACCTTGGTCATGGACATCATTCCATTTATGGTTGTCTAGTAATGAAAGCATCATCTCTTGCCTGCACACCCTTTGTTCCAGTTGGAGGTTATTCCAGTGCTATGTTGTATTACAGAAATTAAGAGCTAAAATAAATGGATCAAAATATGTGAGAATAAGCATTCAGTGTTCCATTGCATCCATCAAACATGAATCTTAGAAAAACCTCATCGACTATGTGATTTTACGTGTGAGGGACTTAACAGTGAATAAGTATCTTATTACTGCCCTTAATTTTAAATAAATATAGAAACAAAGAAATGCTGGACTCTTTAACTCTCAGTTTCATTCATTTAACACTGAGATTATAACTTTTATATTAGTCTAGCAGAAAAGACAGTTAAAATAACGTTTCTTGACTCTGCTACGATTGGTTCTGAAAATACGTTCATGGCAAGGGACCCAGACTAGGCAATTCCAGTTTCTTTGTCCTCAATACCAATTCTATTTTTCACATGTAAACACTGGAATATTTACCAGTTGTGGCACTGATACAAGATTTTCAACTCATGCCCTTTTAACCCAGGGTTCTCAAAGGATGGGTTAGACTCTCTGGGGTACCCTATTATTTTTGGACGGTTTTTCACTTCCAAAATAATTCCATTTTATTATCAAGTTTATATATCCTCTTTCCATTGGTCAAAAGCAGAGTCACATACTCTCAGGGTCTGTACTGTGGCATGAATGAAGTTGTGTGAAGAAAGATTGCAAAGTCTGAAACACTGGCTAAAATCAGCTATAATCCAGAGACCAACAGAGGATGCCACACGATTCCCAAAGGTAAAAGATAATTTAGAGTTTAATAGATACATTGTAACAAAACAGGATACAAAAAAGTCTTGCTGGTAGTCTTGGATTCCTCACTGAAACTACCCTTAACACATTACAGTGTGATGAGATTGGGTATGGTGCCCTACCATGGAGATGTGTTCTGTAATCTGAATGGCAATGCTATGTGTTTCCTGACTATGAATCTGTGAAAGAGTAACTATGCCATATATACATGTAAAAACAAAACACACATTCAGAGGACTGAATACAGAAGCAGATTCTAGGATTCAGACATCATCCATTAAACTAAATTTTCTACTGTGTAATTAATTAGCATGTTTATCCTTGGAGTAATTAATCATTACTTATAGAGTTCTGGGTTAAAATCTGTCTTTGACTTTACATAGAGGCAGCTAGTCTACATAAACAAAAGTTTTAGGGGCTAAGAACAATGTCTCAGAATCATAAAAGTTCTCAGGCTTGAAAGTTTGAAACCTGTTTTTTTAAAAATCAGCAGTAGCATTCAGATCAAAGAACTCATCCACCTATGTCAATATAGCCATGTCTCGGTTAATGCATGAACTACATTAAGTGCCAGATTTCATAAAAGAGACCATATCAAGCATTCCTGCATCATCCTCTCAAAGGAGAATGATCAGAAAGACACCCATTCCGTTTATTTGCTTGAAGAAACAAACAGAAATTCTACCCTGAGAGCTAACGTTAAACCTTGAACTTCACACAGGTCACCTATGGAAGAATCCATATTTCGGTCACACTTATACCCTGCAGCCTTTGATTTATACATATTTTCTAACCACCCAATAATCAATCAATAACAAATTTCAGGAGGGAAAATAAGAATCATGACTTCAAGCAGTGGCCTCTTGCCCAGTGCCATCTGCATGCCACTCTCCTGGATGCTATTCAAGGAACCTGCATTACATGCTTTTCCCCAGTAACTTCCCTGTCTCTGCAAATCACACAGTTGCTACTTTTATCACTCCACTCTTCCCAATAAATTTTAAAATCTGTTAGAGAGAAGAAGTATCAGAGGCAGTTGTTCTTTTATAGGGATATCTGACCAGATGCCTTGGGATTCATAATATTTGATATGTAGTGCCGTGTGGCCAGAAGGTGAACCAAAATTTAATACAGCTAGACAGATCACCCATTCTGGGAAATAACGACTTCAGACTTTTGTGTGGATGCAGTCACGTGGACGGTGCATCTCCATAACTGTTCCCCTCTAATCTCATATCAGCTAATAGAGACTTTATATAAATTGCGGCCAACTATAAAAACTTAGATTTAAGGGATACTAAAAAGTTGGTGGTGGCTGGCTCAATGAGCTTACCACAGGAGGACAAATCAAATCCTGAGAAGACAGATGAAAGTTATATAGAAATATTATGGGAATGAAGCTAAATTAGCTGAAGAACAGTAGAGAGTATCTTAGCGGCACGGTGCATATCAATAAGAGCCTGGGAAAGTATCTTAATGGGATCTTAAAGGTAAGATCAAGGTCAAAATTCATGAAATCCAGTGTATTAGTTTAGTTCTCTACAGCAAGCAAGTTCTTTCAAGTGACATTTGACTTGTAAATGAGCCAACGTGCAGTTTTAAATTTTTTTGCTACTGTTTAACCTTCATAAGAAAGAAGGCTATAAATTAACAAAATTCAGGTATTTTGAACATTTAAATGCTGGTAAATTATGTTATCTTTGGCAGGGGTGAGGCAGCAAAGACAAGTTTCATTCCATAGCTCAAACTAGACTTTGACCCACATCAATCCTCTCTCGGGTCTCAACTCTATTCCCATACCTGAATAACACTTTATTATCTTAAGAGACAAACTCTGTTACTATTTATAGACTAAAATCTCTATAGTTGTATTTCATGTTACTCCAAAATCTTAAAGCAATAGACCCAAAAGTTGAGGATAGAACTCAGCATTTAATCTCACCCATACTTCCTTCTACACCAGACTAACACCACATAGACAGGGCTAAAGTTTCAGAGATTGTGACGTAGGTGAGGAGAGAAAAATACATGAACTAAAACTTTCTAAATAAGCAGAGCATCAGTCAGCACCCTCTCAGACTCTTACTCTGTTCTCACAGCGCAGCAATGGATGTTACCATGTTCTATTTACAGGATTGTTGGTTCACAGCTCCCCTGCTTTCCTGACTATTGGTATTAAATAATACATTTAATAAATCTTTGAAGATCTCCTAAGATAAGCTTTTATATAAATGGAGCGTATGCAAATTGTGTAAAGAGATCTTGAACTCCAAATCAAAAAGGGGAAGAAAAAAAAATTGTCCAACTGGAAAAATGTGTCAAAAACGTAAAAAGATATTTCATCATAGAAGAGAGGTGGATGGAAAAAATCTGTACATAAAAAGAGTGTACATTTATTACCCATTCAGATGAATGTAAATGAAGTCTATAAAGATATATCATGACACATTTATCAGAATGGATAAAATTAATGAAAAGCGATGACAGCAGTGAAACCTGAGGCAGGGCAGGATCGCTCACATATTGTCTGCAGGAATATGGAGTGACACAGATGTTAAAGGAAATGCTGTGATGATTGTCATTAAGCTCAGCTTACCATTATCGGGCATTCTGGAAACTGCAATCCTGGGAATTTAGCCTGTACACTGCAAACTAAAGTCACACACACACACACACACACACACACACACACACACACATCTACACACAGATGTTTGTTGCATCTTTGTATTCCTGATAGCTAAATTGGTTGCAATCTAGACAGCAAGAAGATGGTTAACAAAGCACACTACTCAACAGAAAGGAGACAATTAACAATGGCAATCAAGAATCTTTCCTCTATTAAACTGTTGCTATACTCTAACAAGTCTTCAACTCTACTAAACTTTCCCCAAAGCCCTTAGAGTCTTAGACTAAACGTTAGCATAATCTCCAGTATCCTAAAGCTAGCTACATTCAGTAAATTGACCTTAATCTCCCCTAAAGTACCTACCTAAGAATTCTCAAGGCCATAAGTAAGAAGACACAGGATCCAGCCTTCTAATCCCTGAGATTACATTATACCCTGCCTTCTGTCAGTTCTTGTGAAGAAGCCCTGAACAGATGATATGAAAAGGTTCTTCTTATGAGCTTTTTATCTTGTTGGGTCCTCACTCTCTTGTTGAATTCTGGTATAATCCCTCATTCTCTCTTTATCTTGTTTAGCCAGCCCTGCACAGAAGAGAGTTACACTCTTAATGCAGGTTAAAGCCTACTTTACCACCTTAGTTTCCAGCTCTACTTACTGTTGTCAGTATACGAGACAGACAAGATCCATCTGACTGGGTTGCATTGAGAAAAAGAGCAAAGAAGCTAACCCAAGTTTGTATGTGCTACCCATTGGCATTTGCGTGAAGGGATATCATCACAGAAGTTAGAGATAAAGTGGTAGCTCTGAGCTGTTAAGGATGAGGTACTTGTCAAAATGAGGGCTTGAGGGTGGCTATAAAAAGCTTTTATTATAAATGTGAAACAACCTGTTTTTTTTTAATTAATCCTAAGTATGTACAGTACAGTGTTCTCTCTGAGAACATTGCTTGCTGAGTCTGAGACGTTTAAGTACGTGTGACATTGCCTATGTTATTCATCCCCTATAAACCTGTTTAATCAAACCATAATATGAGAGATAAATGGCAAGGCATTTCTCTGAAGGGGAAATAATGTCTGCGAGTTATACAAATTTCCATATGACAGAAATTTAAAGCTGTGGGGGGGTGGAAGGTAATATTTACCTTTAATATGTTTGAAAATAGAAAATTAGAGTATCAGTTGCATCAAAAATTCCATTAGCCATATTTGCAAAGAAATTACTATTGTAGCAATGGTCCATAGGATAGGCATGCACTGCCGAATGGCAAATTCTGTCACTCAAATGATATACAGACAAGAGTAATGAGACCCAACCCAATGGTTCAATGTTCAGTATTAAGTTACAGATGACCGTCTTAGTTAGTATAGTTAGCATTTGTCCATCAGTGATGCAATAACTCAAGGACATGTTTCCCAGAACATCTTCTGAGAACACAGACACAGGACCAAATTTCCAGGATTCTGGAAACCCCTACAGAATGAATGATGTGAGCCATTTCACCCAAGACCATCTCAAATAATGATATATTTCAGTCTGTAGTCTATTACAATATCTTCAAACCTTTGAATTTAGAAGGCTTTTATATCATTTTTTATTATTAAACTTTGTTCGGTTAGAATTTTTTTCCTACTCTACTTTCAGTCATCACTTTGTGGCTCATTGAGCTTTTTAAAGAAATTAGTTCAGAGTTCATGTCTTAATTTCATTGGGATGGAGCAGTTGTCAAGTTCCACGCAGCTTCTCATTAAACGTTCAGTGTTTGAAGGATCAAGCATCTTCTTTAGACTCTTCTGACAAGACATCCTGTTGACCTTTCCTCACCTAAGATCATATTTCAGAGTCTACAAGCAGACTGTGTGGCTGCTGAAGTTCAGCAGGCATCTATAGAGACAGACCTGTGAACAATGGGCATGGGCTGTGTCCTTGGGTAGAAAGTATGGTATTAGAACATTGTCAGTATGTTCTATTGGATGATATTGGGACAGTGATTTGCTTCAATGTCTATAATCAAGACTGTAGAAGCGTGTCCAGTACATAGGGAGGTGTAACTCTTACCTCAACAGTTTTGCCAAGCCCATGATCGGGTCCCTAGTGAGGCAGGATTGCCTGAAGTCACAGATATGTTCTGATCCATGATGGAACTAGATCTGCAGTCTACAAGTCTTCCCTATAACTCACAGATATCATGTGGCACTATGGATCTCTGAACGCACAAGGTATTTTCTAGACCACAATAGCAACATGCTAGAGCCAGGTATGAGGACATCAAGATCCATAACAGGAATGATGTAGACACATCGTTGTCCTGTATCACAGATGCTCATATCCCTTGGTGGATATCTGACTCTGTACAATGTCTTTACCATTCATCTTGGAGGGTGAAACTGTAATGTGGCCTTGTCAAAACAGTTGTCTCTGTGGCACCTTGAAAATCATAACTGATACATTGTGTAATGGTTCATATGTGCTCAGCCCAAGGAGTGCCACTATTAGAAGGTGTGGCCCTGTTTGAGTAGGCGTGGCCTTTCCTGGAGTAGGCGTGGCACTGTGGGTGTGACCTTTAAGACTCTCATCATAGGTGCTTGGAAGCAAGTCTTCCACTAGCCGCCTTCAGATGAAGACGCTGAACTCTCAGCTCTGCCTGCATCATGCCTGCCTGGATGCTGCCCTGCTCCTATCTTGAGAGTGACAGACTAAACCTCTGAACCTATAAGCCAGCCCAATAAAATGTCATTTAGAAGACTTGCCTTGGTCATGGTGTCTGTTCACAGCAGTAAAGCTCTAAAACCCATTGATTCAAGGCCATGAAGAGAATATCAACTTGTCAATAGGACCCTGTAGTCAATAGTTTACTAATTATAAAAACACAACTTAGCAAATATAAATCTCATTAGATATTGAAAAAGCCAAAAGTCCACAGTACTGAGGTAGAAATTATAGGTGCAAGACTTCTATGACATGACGCATGTAAGCTTTGAATTTCATTTGACAATATTCCTTAATAATTGTTAAGGAAATTCTAATCTTAACTCACAGCTGCCAATGCCACATAAAAAGTACTGTCACATAGAAAGAATTATTTTCTCCTAATCATTTCTTATTCTAAGTCTCCCAATTTTTATTGAGGACTTCGAAATTCTTAATCAATTCAAATATAATGAATACACAATATTTTAAACATTTATTCTCTATCCCATGGGAACACAGTAAAGTCTACATTCTTTTAAATAGATGAATAACATTACAGTGGTAATCAAACACGGTTTTCAGAAATATAACAATATTTACTTTAAATAAAAAGCTTGGTTTAATTTTGTCCTCAACCTAATACATCTACATGTTGCCATTACTGTTTGTCAAACCAAACTGTATGGATTATCAGCTAATTCTGAATATTTAATTGTAGTCACAATTTAGTAAGTTGTGGTATTATGTATTAAATTCTAACCCGGAGAGCAAATGAGAATTTGAGTTACAGGCATCTTAATATTCAGTGCCCCTGATATCATTTAATAGATCAGTCCAGTGAGATATTTCAACTTTCCGTGTAACTCACTTTGTAAATTGAGTACCATCGATTAAGTGTGGATGTCCTGTGTGTGTGTGTGTGTGTGTGTGTGTGTGTGTGTGTGTGTGTGTAACATGCACGGGAATGATCAGATAAACTTGCTCATGCATTTAAATTTAAGGGACCAGAACAGGGCATTTGCTGTACTTCTCCAACAGAGAAGACCGAAGTCTTATTGCCTTGAGGCCAAGTATCTACCTGAGCTAGAAGTTGAGCCTGGATTCACAGCCAGTAAGCCCCAGGTTCTATCTGTCTCTCCCCTTCTGTGGACACCTACACTCAGGTTCGAATATACACAGGCACACATACAAACATACACTCATGTGGGTCTGGCTCCAGATGGGGTCCCACATGGATCTCCAGCTTGGCTGAGGACAGGATGGTGTGAACGGCTGCTGCTTCTGCCTGCGAGTGGTCCTGGAGGGATGGAGTGCAGACAGTGAGAGTTCACTGCTGCCAAATGCCTTTGCTACAGTGGGGATGTGAAGGAAGTTTCACCCCCAGATATGCTACTCACATACTTCTTTACAGTAGAAAAGGCCACATGGTAAGAACTCTGAGAATACATATTTATTCAGGGGTAGAGCACACATTGTGTTTATGTGTTCACACTAAATTATATGCTGTCTCTTAGTGGTCTTTCAGTTAAGGATGTTTTGGCTCATAAGAAAGTCTGCCTTTAGCATGAAGGTATTTCTTGTTAATTTTGGAGTACCTTCACTGTGGCTATTAAACAACTCAAACCATATCATAACTCTGCAAAGCCTAAGAAAGATAGCATTTGCAACTTGACTAATAATGTAGTCTATGTAGAGTTGAAGTACATACGGGGTATTGCAGGCTTCTTACAACGCATGTTCATGTTCATACTATGGAATTGAAGAGACTAACTCATTTTTATCATTTCTCTATTCATCATGGAGAGATTAAGGTGAAATCAATAATGTGGTATAAGTAGAATACATACATACATACATACATAATAAATAAATAAATAAATAAATAAATAAATAAATAAATAAATAAATAAATCCCAGAATGAAGCTAACTGGAACTGAGAACCTCGGCTTCCCTGTGATTGACAGCAGCCTGCAAAATAGCTAATCAGCCCGAAAAGACTCTTTTGTGAAAATGAGATCTTAAGACTGAGAGCTGTTAGGAGCAATAAATGTGCATCTTAAATTTGTAGACAGCCATTCAACGTGAAATTTGCTTAAAATCATTTCCTTCGTATGCATTCAATCCCCTGTCTCTGTTTAACAGCATTTGTAAGTCACCATCCATGACACTGGACTGAAAATGTGTTCTTCTACTTGGGGATAATACTACTGTTGTATCTGCCTAATAAATTAGCCATGTAACTTTCTTAGTATTGACTTATAGGAGCAAGGCAAGATTACCCCAGTTTATCCACTTAGTGCTATCAAAATGAGTATTATTATAAAATTGAAGACTCATTCGTCTGTGCATATCTGATGTCTGGAGAATAGGATATGCTCAATATATCTCTGTGGGTTTAATGGATGGCACATATCCAAACAGTTACCAACATCTTTAACAGAATGCACACACAGTAATTCATTCTTGTGTTTTAGTTAAGATACAGAAGGGAGAAGGGTACAGTCTTATTTGCCTTCCTCTATCTGGCATAGTCACAAAGTAATATTGTTGCTTAACATAACATCTTATTGTGGCATTCTCTCTGCAACTCAAAGTACTCTGTGTGTGTGTGTGTGTGTGTGTGTGTGTGTGTGTGTGTGTGCCTGTGTGTCTATGTTCGTCTGTGGGTTTGTATGTCTGTGTGTATGTCTGTATGCCTGTGTCGATGTAAATGTGTGTCTCTGTGTGTTTATGTGTATGTGTCTATCTGTGTATGTATCTATGTCTGTGTGTCTATGTCTGTGTGTCTGTGTCTGTATATCTGTGTATTTGTGTCTATGTGTATGTGTCTGTATGTCTGTGTGTCTATGTGTCCATCTGTGTGTGAATCTGTCTGTGGGTCTGTATGTCTGTGTGCCTGTGTGTTAGTGTGTGTCAATATGTGTGTGTGTCTGTGCATCTATGTCAGTGTGCCTATGTGTCTGTATGTCTATGTATTTATGTCTCTGTGTGAATCTGTGTGTCTATGTATCTATGTCTGTGTATCTATATATGTGTCTGTGTCTATGTGGCTGTATGTGTCTGTATCCATGTGTCTGTGTATATGTTTCTGTACGTGAGGCTGTATGTCTGTGTATCTATGTGTCTGTGAGTTGTCATCTGGGATAGGCTTCTTGTCTTATGCCTTGATACTATTCATTCAGAGAAGAATTAATACACAGAGAAACTGGACAAAATAATCAGGCTAATAAACTGAACTCTTGATTCTGTCATTTCCTAATTAGAAATTTACAAAGCTAAGAGCCATATAACAAAAATTAAGTAGATATTGTAAAAACTTTCCAAATAAAATTAGCTTGTCTAAGCTGTGTCACCAGGCAGCAGACAGACCTATGATGGTCTGGTTTACCAAAATAAAGGGGCTATCACTCAATTGGTGTAAATTGATTAGTTTATTAGTTTTGCCCTTGTTCTGACATTTTTACTTCAGTTATGTTAAAGGAACTAGACAGGATTCTCACTTCTTATTCTCCCTTTTCTCTTCTCTTCTCTTCTCTTCTCTTCTCTTCTCTTCTCTTCTCTCTTTCTTCCTCTCTCTCTGTTTTTAAAAATGTTTTATAGTATTAAATGGTTTAAGGTCAAGCTATCTACTAGTAGCTCTCTGTCTGTCTGTCTGTCTGTCTGTCTTTCTGTTTTGTGTTTGTTGGAGCGACTCTACTTTCCTTGGCTACAGGCATTCCCCTAACCCTACCTCTTCTTCCATTGTTCTTCCTGCCTACTGATTAATGCCCAAATTATCCCTTTCTTACCTTTCATGATGACACTGTGGTGGTTTGAATACGCTTGGCCCATGGAAAGTGGAACTATTAGGAGGTGTGGCCTTAGTGGAGGAGGTGTGGCCTTGATAGAGGAAGTATGTCACTGTGGGAGTGGGGCTTTGAGGTCTCATATATTTATACTTATGTTTAGCAAGTGTGACTAGATCTCCCCCTAGCTGCCTGTAGAAGATAGTCTTCCTGGATACCTTCAGATCAACATGTATAACTCTCTGCTCCTATAGCACCATATCTGTCTGCAAGCTGACATGTTTTCTGCCATGACGACAATATACTAAACGTCTGAAACTGTAAGCCAGTCCCAACTAAATGTTTTCATTTGTAACAGTTGCCTCGGTGTCTCTTCACAGCAATGGAAACCCTAACTAAAACAGATACCAACCAACTTCACAATTCTCTCTTAAGTGCTTATATTTACAAAAATTATACACATTTGTTCATGTCTTATAGTCCTGGAAGTTAGGGATACAGCATATGGATTTTTTCTAGAAAACAATTCAATTCATAATATGAAAACCTTTAATTTATATGTATGAGTATTTTATTAGCAGGTATATCTATGTACCACCTTCATGCAGTATATATGAAGGCCAAGAAGGGTGCCAGATAATTGATATTGGAGATACAGTTGCTTGTGAGCCACCATGTGGGTTCCGGAAGTCAGTCCCAGCTCCTCTGTGATTACAGCTGCTACTCTTAACCATTATTACGAGATCTCTCCACCCCCTAAAATCTGAGCATTTTTAACTGCATCTTGTCTATTGGCTTTATAATGAGAAAAGGCAGAAAATATATACAAAAGTTGGGATTTTAAGCATTACTAGGATCGAGTTACCTGCATGAATGTATTTGCCCTCATCCCCTTGAAAAACTGTTTCTTTCAGACAGATGCAGGCTAATGTATTTTTCAAGGTGTTTATACATTATAAAAGGATAATAAAAAGTCTCATATTCGGACAATTATTCGTTCCTGCTCTACTAAGGTAGTTTACCTGCCTCTGTGCATGGCATGTATCTGTGGGCATGATTAGGAGGTAAGGGCACTGAGAATATAAGGCAAATGTCTACAGTGACAGAGGCTTCATCTACCAGCTTTAGCTAACCAGAATGCTTTAAAGACTTCTACATTTAACAGTCACAGATTACTCACTAATCCAGTGGCAGCCTTTCTCTGGACAGGCTTTCTCTTTTAGGTTTTACCTTTTCCTTTGTCAGAGTGCTATAAGCTAACGCCGACTACACACCTCTTCCTGCAGGGCAGTAGTAACACTTGACACAGACTCTCCATTGGGAACAGCTGGCTGCTCTGTGCGAAGCCCAAATTATCCCACTGACAATCCTATTCACATTGCTATGTAACTGTAGAACCCAAAACTGTTTTGTAAGTTTACTACAGAAAGGTAGAGATTAAAGGAAAAAAAACCGATATGTTTTCAATCATGGATTTACTGTTACAGGTTCTTATCTGTTTACATGATAAAGAATTACAGAAGCAGCTTAAAATCAGATGCACAACTATTATCCTGCTTTGCAGAGCATGTACTGTTGAAAGCGAGTATCTTAATATAATAACTTTAGGATCAGGAGGGAAGAAAGCAGGATACTTAAGGAGAATTGCACAGATGACATAAATAAGGATGTGCCATAACTATATTTGAGAATACAATTGGTTAATTCCTTCATTTGTTGATAATGCAAATGATGCATTTTAGTTAATTTGCCTCATGATACAGAATGTGGTTCCATTTTTTCTTGTGACTATAACACTAATGGCATATGTTTAGTTAATTCAGCTCATGATGCTGAATGTGTCTTCATTTCTTTTTCATGTGACTCACCATTGTTGGAGTCTAGTACCTGCACTTGGTACTGAGTACCATGTACAGAATCTCGCCTTCCTTTCTCATCATTAAAACACAGCAAAAACAAGTTTACTACTATTCTAGCTTTTTCAAGATTAGCTTGCATTGGTTGAAATATCTACCAACTCCCTCCAGAACACATTGTTCAAAGAAACAAATACCACTCTAGTCTCCAGGGTATGAGTTCTACAGCAGTTGGATAAGACCTGAGTCACACTGTGGGCAAGTGCCATCCTGACGTCATGGTATAAACAGGCTTTTACTCTATCCAACTGCATTCCTTAAATTATTAGACACTCATACAGAGAGTTACATGTCATTTTATTTTGTTTGATCGTAATATTTTAAACAATTAAAAATGATTAACATTGGTTAGCCAACAGAGTGGATGTTGGCCTGATAAATATGAACACTGTGGGTTTACTTGGAATTACATTTAGCTTTTGGGGGTTTCAAACTCTTCTAAACTTTCTTTGAACCTAATCTTATAAAATTATTTCAAGATGGCTGGATAGATTTAATTCAGTTCTGCAGATGGAAGAAGCCAGTCTGGGAGCAAGCTGATTTCTGCAGCACTCTCACAGGTATGGCAAAGAATGCTATAGTCAGGTCTTGGTTTACTGCAGTTTGTGGAATCATTTCCAACATATATTCCATGATGATGTCTCTGTAGTTGGGTATAAGCTTCAATGGACATGTTTTGGACCATCATGACCTACACCTTGGGGGATGCCAAAATAGCTCAGTGGGAAAAGGAACTTGCCCCAAACTTGGCAGTGCTCCTGAGCCTGGTGACTAGAGTTCAATCCCTGGTGGAAAGAAGATAGGAGAGAAGAAAGAACTGACTTTCACAAGCTTCTTTAAGGGTGGAGTATGCATGGGCCCATGCGCGCCCGCGCGCGCGCGCACACACACACACACACACACACACACACACAGAGAGAGAGAGAGAGAGAGAGAGAGAGAGAGAGAGAGAGAGATCATAAATTAATAAGCAAATGTACTAATTGAAAGGCTCGCAAAATAAACAACAATATTGAAGAACAAATACAAGACATGTGGCTTAAAATCTGTTCCCGTAGCAGCTCACACATCTATGTAGAAGAGATATAATTATATAACTTCTTTTAATAGGCCCATTTGGTTTTTTTTATCTCCTTTGTAATTTTCACATTAATTAAGCAAGGCAGTTGTGCAAACAGAAAAGATAAAACTTTGCATGAAGACTTGTTAGACTCGGGTTTATCTTCTTAACATCAAATTATCTTTAATTTATTGGGTAGAACAGTTTTTCTTCATACACCTTTCTTTTTTCAGAAGATGAGTAATATTGTAAATATGTGGCTCTTAGGTCTAGATATCAAAATAGCCTGAAAGGCTGCCTGCCCGGGTGTGGACACCATCTTGGGAAAACAACTCAGAAGCTCTGAGAGAGTATAATTAGGACCCAATTTTGAAATGCACGATTTTTCTAACAACTGAAAGTGTCCTGTGTGACCCTTCAGAATGATCATGAAATAGAACCATACCTATGGCATAGACTAAATTTACCAAAAAATAATACAGAATCATCTCTGCCAAATATTTTGAAGTCAGATTTCCAGACCATTATCACTCTCCTGCCAAGTAGAAACTTAAATATGAGGATTGATTTCTGTGAAGTAGTATATCATTACATTAACCTATGAATATTAATTAGCACAATGGCATCAAGGCTTCCTAAAGAGTACAGGCCCCTGTAAATAATTATCATCTGCAGAGAAAAAGAACACATAGTAGAATTCTTTGAAATGCCTAGTGACTAGGAGGACAAATTGTGAAACAGATTAAAGAAACTAAACTCTTAAACAGGGTTCAGTGGCACAATCATTTAATCCCAGCACTTGGGAGGGAGAGGCAGACACATCTCTGTGAGTTTGAGGTCAGCCTGGTCTACAAAGCAAGTCTAGGACAGCCAGGGGTACATAGAGAAACCCTGACTCAAAAAAGCAAAATCAAAAACAAACCAAAACAAAATGAAACTAAATTCCCGAAGTACTGTTTGAGAGCTACGGTAAGAAAAATGATAAAATTTAATGAAGGATGGAATTTCTTAGGAGTAGCAATTATACCAGGTTGTTTCTTTAGTTTACAGTGATGACAGAGGAATCCTTGGAGGAGGGTCCAATATCTTTCAAGAAATGTCCAGGATATAGCTCATCTTATGCATGTATAGTGACTGAGTGTGCACCCATAGGCTGTACCAAGTGTTGCTTGGTCTCATCAGGGTGACTTCACCTGCTTATGTTGATAGGGCTTCAAGAGGCCTGTCTGGGGTTAAATGTCACTATATCTGACATTAACACATGTAACTTTATCCATTAACCTTACTTTGGTGAAACTAACTTCATAAACTTTCCAGCATTGGGTGATAATTACAAGTGGCTTCCACCAGCAGCCTTGTTAATTTCAGCCCAATGCCAACTGTGTATTCATTTATTTATTTGGCAAATGCTATCTAAAATAAGAGTTAGTGGGCTTTTACAGATGAATAACCCATTACTCCCTTTTCTCATGGAGGAGGAAGACTGCTGATTTATTGAAGCCACATTTCCAGTGTTTTAGGAAGAGCATAAGCCCAGATAGGTTTGCAAGAGCAGCTGCTACATTCTATGGCTGTCACTCTTTTGTGCAGAGTGAAAAGATAATGAAAAATGTGGTAAATATACACTAGAAATACGATTCATCTCTTTTTAACAAAATGAAATCATGGCTTTGCAGTTAAGTGGATAGAATTTAAAAAGTTCATCTTGAATGAGGTCATCCAAATGCTGAAAGACAAATGTGAAAGTTCTTTCTCACCTGGGACTCTTAGCTCTAAATCTTCATACATGAGTATGTCCTAGAGTAGATATAGAAACCAGGAAAGGAATAATTGAATATTGCAAGGATACAGGGGGGGATTGGGAGTAACATAAAGGAGAATATCTGGGTACAAATGGTCTGATCAGAGAAAGAGAGGAGGAGGCTCTAATTAGTGATGGGGAGGGAGAAATGGAAGGAGGTTAAAACACTCACTAGTAAGAGTATCTGAAAAAGTCGTAAGGAACACACTATTTACCTAAAAAGCCCTACAAGGTACATAATTCTGTGTATAAGTATATACACAGAGTTTAAATGAATTTTTCTCGTCTGGTCTGACAATTCTCCCTCTAAGAGCCAAAGCTCACTTAACAAAACTCCCCAACACCAGACACAAGAAGGTCTATTTTAAGTTGACAATGTTGTATAAGAGACCCTCAAAACATACAGCCTATTGCTATTGTCCTTTGTTGTGCTCCCAGTGAAGGAAGGTAACTCTCTGTTGCTGAAGATACCACACACTGCAAACACAGGGTCCAAAGGATGCTAAACTGGGTCTTCCCTGAAGATCTCTCATGGGGATTAGCTTTTATGGTACCAGAAGGCACCGTGCAAGCTTCCAAAGGAGGAAGGAAACCTATAGTCCTATCAGCTATGATGCCTCTCAACCACAACAATGACCAGAATGTCACTACTAGCCTAATGATACAATTATGTCACACATAACTTGGTAGTAGCCAACAACTTTCTAATTGGACTTAAGACCTGCTCAACAAGGATGAATTAATGCATGACACTGAAAAAAACCTAACCAAATAGCTAATGGCTGCTGAAACTGTGGTAATTGGAGGAGAATCTACAACCCAGCACATTAGTAAAAACAGCATAATTCCTAACTGAACTGTGAGTATTGGTCCTTATGATGTGAGAGCCAAGAACCACATTTTAAGGTTTAATTACTGTGCCTAAGACACCAATAAAACAAAATGCCTTTAACCTAGAAGCTCCTTGTCCAAGTACAGATAACTTCCTGAAATGCCAACTGGGAGAGAATAAGCCACATGTTTTCTCTCCCCCAAACATGTTTGACCAAACTGCATCTGTAGGCAGGAAATAGGCCAGGATATATGCTTGCCCTTGATTGAATATAGGCAGGAGGTACACAAAACAGAAAAGACAGTAGGATAAATCCCTGCCCTTGATTGGACTTGATTGGACCTGATGGGAAACACGGTGGCCTTATGTGTTTGCCTTTTTAAGTCTCTGCAAAATGTGACTCATTGCCATTTTCTGGGAACTCAGAATGGTCCTGGCTAGAGTCCATCATCCTGGCAAGTGTTTAAGTAAAGATTGCTTCGAATTTGGGTCAAAGATTGTGGCACTGGTCTTTCCCTTGGGAATTTTTTTTTTAAATTTAACAATGACCCACAGATAAGTGTAGTACTAACTCGTCAAACAAACTTCTCTATGCAACGGATGGAGAGACCATTACAGGAAACCGCAACCAATCAACATGGAGAGTGCTGCAGCCCAGTTTCAGTGGCTACATCTACAAAATAGTACTGCTGTACTTCAGGCTCAGGAAACATTGAGGAAAGGCGGGTCAGAAAGATTGTAAGAGCCAGAAGATGAGGGAGTTTGCCGTGATGGCATGCCTCCTAGAAATATCAGAAGTCATATCAATAAATTCTCACCAGGACCTCCTAGACATGAGATGAACAAGAACGGCAGCAACCGGCATGCCAAAGAAAAGCCCATGAGACCTCAACCCTACACATAGAAATACAAGCAACTAAGGAGTATTGGTAGCAAAAAAAAAAAAAAAAAAAAAAAAAAAAAAAAAAAAAATTGTTTTTCCAATGGAAGGGCATATCAATAGATCATCTAATGCCAAATGGTCAGCCCTGAAAACATGCATACAGGTAAGATCATGCAGACTAAGCAGGTTATATTTAGTAGTAGTAACAGTAGTAATATGGGTGTGTGTGTGTGTGTGTGTTTGTGTTTGTGTATGCTTGTAATAAAAATAAGTGTAAAAAGGGACCATGAATTCTAAAGAGAGCAAGGAAAGTTATTTGTAGGGAAAAAAAAAAGAAGGGAGGAAATAATAAAATTATATTATAGTCTTGGGGTAAAAAGACAAGAGGTAATAAAAATAATTATACAGTATTTAAAAATAAAAGTTCTGCTTGGGAAAAGGGCACCACTAGAATGGAAGCTTCAAATAGGCTAGGGCAGAGTAGAAAAGGGTTTGCCAGGAGGTTCAGTATCCTCTTCTTCCCTCCCCTACACCCGATCACCACAGGTCTCTTCCTGGATGACTCCAGCTTATATCTTTCTCCTTGTTGTTCAGATTGTAACTGATCAAACAACTTCAGGGGAAAAAACAAACAAAACACAAAACGACCTTGAATTCACTACCATCCTGGATCCCTCACCTTTCTCTATAGCCTCTGAGGACACTGGGATGCCCAATGCTTATCTGTCTTCTTCTGCAACCACAAATAAACGAGATACGGCCAAGGAGACCTTTTTTTTAAGTCTGCAGAATAGAGTTATGAAAGCTTTTTATAAAATAATTGGCAGGAAAAGTAAAATGATTAGAATGGAATTTCCATGAATATTGGAGAAAGTAGGTGCTTAGAGGAACTTTGAAACTGAATGTTAGGTTATTAGATTAGAGGCAGAAATGAGTAAATCTGAACCCAGCACTGAGGTGATAACCAGTGACATAGACTTTTCTACCAGAGACAAATCAGCAAGGTAAAGACAACGGTGTCTGAGAAATTATCGACTGAAGAAATTTAAGAAATACAGTATCCTACATAATTAAATATTTCCTCAGGTAGACACTATAAATTTGTTCGTAATGAAATTAAAGTCTGTGGTATAGTCTTTCTTTTTTACTGTTTTGGTCCTTTTTTAATATTGGGATCTTTTAATAACAACTCACATAAATGAAGTTTCCATTGTAGTCAGAAGTACACACATATCAACAATCTTGTGGAGATAAAAAGAGATACTGAAATTGATAAGGACAAGCATCATAAGTCCCTTATATCATGCTTAGGAGATCAAAGCATAATTTAGGTATTTGGAATCACACATAGGATTTTATGAGTGGCATTGTTTCTGTCTCCCCACAGTTATATTGAAAAAACAAAATTCACATATCACTAATTCCAAAGACCTAATTTTGATCCTGGAACCCTCATGGTGGAAGAATTCAATTCCCACTGGCTCAGCTCTGACCTCCACATGTGTGCATGGCATGTGTACACACACACACACACACACACACACAATCCAAGAATACCTACAGGAAAGTTGATTAACTTTCTATACAGCATCCACATTTCCTGATGTTTTGAGAGCAGCGACTGGTTGCTTCCTATTCAGTTCCACTCATGACACTGATACTTTAATTTTCCACACTGTATTGTGTACTGTGAGAATGATATTCAGTACAGTCTCCTTTCAGATACCTGCCACTGATTTTTACTGAAGAATGCAGAGTGTGCATCAAAATTCGTCAGTTTCCGGGTCCCGTGGAGGAGCTTAAATCTTCTTGACATGCAGTAGCTTGGAGGATTTTTTACAATCCTGACTTTAAAGCATTTCTGTCTTTGAATTAGAGAGCTCTGAATCTCCACTACAGGAAATTTAGAGGGTGGAATATGTGGTTTTCAGCTGCATTTGCGTCTTCTGCATTTCCCCTAACTGTTAAAGATAGACATAGAGAGAGGATAACATCAGAATTCAAGCTTGGGGGACAACACTCTTTACGTACTCCTTTCCTTACTCACTGGAAAGGAAAAAGGATGGGGGAAGATGTGGAAAACATTTCGAGCAGAAATTCACCATTCTACACACCAGGTGATTCAATTTGCCTAACCCAGGATTTGCCAATGGCTCCCATTTCCCCCCAATTTCCATTTCTTTTGACCTAACTACAAACACATGTCTTCTCCATCCCTGAGGAGCTAGCTCTTTGCAGCCACATGACATCTTAAGTGGCCTCAGTCTCCCTCATTGTTAGAACTACTTTGTCCTTTAATAAAATGGTGTTTTGTTTTGGAGGTTCTATTATTGTTATTGTTTTTTCAAAAACTTTCCCTCTTCTATCCTTCTCGGTGAGCTGTCTGATATTCTGTATTTTATTCCCAAACTTTCAAATTTATCCTTTGGTAGGCAAAATATTGGCACCATTGTTTAGACTTAAGACAGGAATAAATTATAGTGTGGGAACTCTATAATTTATGGCTAATATTCACTTATAATTGAGTGCATCCCATGTGAGTCTTTCTGTATTACCTCACTCGGGATGATATTTTGTAGTTCCATCCATTTGCCTGTGAACATCATGATGTCTTTGTTTTTAGTAGCTGAATAGTATTCCGTTGTATAAATGAACCCCATTTTCTTTCTTCATTCCTCAGTTGAGGGATATGTAAGTTGTTTCCAGTTTCTGACTATTACTCATAAAGCTATTATGAACACAGGTGAGGAAGTGTCCCTGTGGTCTAGTGGGGCATCTTTTGGGTGCATGCCCAGGTGTGGTATAGCTGGGTCTTGAGGTAGAACTATTCCTAATTTTCTGAGAAACCACCAAATTGATTTACAAAGTGGATGTACAAGTTTGCACTCCCACAGTGTGCCCTACTCCCAGCCTTGAGCAGGCCAGAAAGACCTTGTTTACCACAATAGATCAAATAATAGGACCTAGGTGGACTTACCCACCTTGGCTACACATACAACCTGCTACAGGAACTTAGAATAGACTGCCCACTGTGCTTGCCTTGAGACATCTCCTTCTGTGAACAAGGATGGGTTTCCCCACACATCTCCAGCTGAAACAAGAATGGGTTCGGGTGGGGCTTTCCCTTTAAATTAGAAGAGCTGAATATTAAACTTCGAGCTTTGATCAGAAAACTTTGTCTTGGCTTCATGCTTCTCTCACCCTTCTGTACCCTTATTCATTTCCAGCCCCCCTTTCAGGTGGAACCCAGTTCATTCGTGGCCACAGACGGCTATACCACAGCAACACAGAGGTATTCTCCTTGCTCCCCATCCTTGCCAGGATGTGCAGTCACTTGAGTTTTTGCTCTTAGCCATTCTGATGATTGTAAAGATGCGGTCTAAGAGTTCTTTTAATTTTCAATTCCATGGTGATTAAGGATGTTAAATATTTAAGTGTTTCTCAGCCATCCAAGATGTGTCTGTTGAAAATTCTCTGTTTAGTACTGTACCTTATTTTTTAATTGGCTTATTGGGCTTGTTGGTGTCTAGTTTCTTGAGTTCTTTATATACTTTGGATTTTAGTCCTCAGGAAGATGTAGAGTTGGTGAATATCTTTTCCCATTCTGTGGGCTGTCATTTTATCCTTTCTATCCTCAGCCTTGCAAAAGCTCTGCAGTTTCATGAGCTCCCATGAAGTAATTGTTTTCTTGGTCTATGAGCCTTTGGTGCTCTGCTCAGGAATTTTTCTCTTGAGCCATAAAATATATATACACACACACACACACAAACACACACAGTGTGTGTGTGTAATATATATGTATATGTGTATATGTATATGTGTGTATGAAATATATATATATGTGTGTGTGAAATGCATATATATATAAATGTGTGAAATGTATACATACACACACATATATACACACGTACACATACATACACACACACTCACACACATACATGTCATTTTATTCTGTTTATTCTTAGCATTACAAAAGCTTTCAGTTTTAGGAAGTTTCATGTATTAATTATGTGTTCTATATAGTGTGTGTATATGTGTGTGTGTGTGTGTGTGCATGTGTGTGTATGTGTACATTTAGCACATGTATATATATACATTTCACTTATATATACATATATACACATATTTCACTTATATGTATATATACATATACTTTACATAATATGCATATACATATATGTATATATATATACAGAGAGACCCAGAGAAACTAAGTAATAAGGAAGGCCCAAGAGAAGAAGCATGAATCAGAAGGGGGCACTCACTCAGAAGGGGACATAAAATAGTCACTGGAAGTTGAGAGAGAGAGAGAGAACTTGGTAGGAGGGGGGTGAGGAGGAGAACAGAAGTGAGGTCAGGTGTGGGAAAGGGGGTGTGAGAAAGGGCTGAGAGTGAGAATAACAATTGATAGGGGGCATCTCTGGGACTATCTGGAAACTTTGAATAGGGGAATCTAAGGGGGCGTCCCTAGCTGAGACTGCTACCAGATGGGGACATGGAGACTGAGGTCACCATCTCCTGTAGCCTGGTGGCACTTCCAGTGGAGGGAGGGGGACATCAACCCACCTACAAAACCTTCAACCTAAAATTTGTCCTTCCTATAAAAATGTGCAGGGATGAAGAGGGAACAGAGGTTGAGGGAACAGCCAACCAGTGCTGGCCAGTTTGAAACGTGTCCCATGTAAGATAGCCAATCTCTGGCACTATTAATGATACTCTGCTATGCTTGAAAACAGGAGCCTAGCATAACTGTCCCCTGAGAGACTTTATCCAGCAGATGGTCGAAACAGATGCAGAGACCCACAGCCAAACACCAGATGGAGCTCAGGAAGTCTTGTGGGAGATTGGGAGATAGAATTGAGTGAGCTGCAGGGGTCAAGGACACCACAAGAAGACCTACTGAGTCAACTAACCTGGGTCCATGGGGCCTCACAGAGACTGAACCATCAACCAAGAAACATGCAAGCACTGAACCCAGGACTCCTGCACATGTGCAGCAGATGTGCAGCTTGGCCTTCATGTGGGTCCCCTAACAATTACAGCAAGGGCTATCTCTGACTCTGTTGCCTACTACTGAATTCCCTTGGGACTGGGAGGAAAGAAGTGAAAGGAGCCACAACTGGGATGTGAAGTGAATACATAATTTTTTCAAGGGAGGATAAAATGGGATTGTTAACATATGTTGGAAACCAATCTTAAAGTACCCATGCCTTCTCTTCTCATGCAGCCCCGAAAAGATGTAAAAATTCATAGAGAAGTTTGAGACACCCCCCCCCCCATCTGAATTAAGGTTAGCAAGTTCACAGGCCTAGGTTCCAGGAACTAGCTGGCCACCCAAAGACAGAACTAGCCAGGGGCAGGTCAGCTTTGTCGTTCTGACAAAGATTAGCAGAACTAATAATACAGGTTGGCTAAGTCACTCCAGGAAGTAGCTGACCACAAGAAAATGGTCAGGTTAAGGTTACATTCCTGAATAAAATGTGTACAGGATGTTTCCCACTCCCCACCCTGGTTTATGAACAGTTAAATAATGAGTTAAGAATTTTCTACTATGTGGGTTGGGATTTTCCACTGTTCCCTCTTAGTTTTCCCTTTCACCCCCCTAGTTTGTGATTTTTCTCCTTTAAATACCCCTTGCTCCCAAGCCTGAGGGTCGATGCTCCTCTTGTGAGTCTCAGCCTCAGCTGGCTGATATCCCAAAATAAAGGCTTTTGCAGTTTGCAGCAAGTTCGGTCTTTTGCTTGATTCTGGATGGTTGTAATCTCCTGTGGCTTGAGTGGGGGTCTCCCCTATCTGGGGGCCTTTCACCCCCACTCCAGGGACCATTGAGGAGAAAATAAATTCCCCTCAGAAAAGCCTGATAGAGAGAGGATCTGTACTCCATTCCCACATTTAAGAGAAATAGTTCTTATGAATGATTTTACATGACCCCACTTCTACGCTACCATTTTCTGCTTATGTACAAGTGATTGACCTTATTTTGTGGCACCAGCACACATCAATACTGAGAAGCTGCTGGATTTTTCATTGTCTGGTTTCATCATTATTTGCATACGGTCAGAGCTCCATTCCCAGATCTGAATACTCCCTCCTAGAGAGAGCAGGGATTGAACAACCCAGACAGTTGCCAAGGTCCAGAAGTAAATACAACTCAGAAGGCTGAGGAGTCTCAGAAACTTACAGGGTTCACTAAGCACCTCTCAGGGCTGTTTCAACAGAAGGGGAGAAAAGTCAAAAGGAGAGGACAATGGTGTGTGCCCGAAAGCCCTCATGTTGGAAGCCTTTTGATGATAAAGCTGCCTGGGAGTCACTGGAGATCTCCCAAGTGACCCCAGTAAACTCTCTGGCTCTCCAAGTTCAACTTGAATGGAGCCATTTTTTTTATTCTCCTGTTGGTATCCCCATCTGGGGTAAATATACATTTGTTCATGTACAAAGTACATATTTTAGAAATTCAAACCTGACGTTACCAGACTACAGCAAGCAGAATAAAGCCATATATGCTCAGTCCACTTTTCGATCTGCCTTGTCTTTAAACGATATGATTTCTATTTTAGAAATAAGCAGAAAGTCTGAGTTTTTTGAGTAAACCAGAGAACTCAGGAAATCATAATGAAAAAATTACTCTCTAAAAACTTAGCTATAATAAACTGTAATGAAGTGTTTTGAAGTAATAGACGATTTTTATTACTTCGGCCCTCAAGTTCTGCTTCTATCAAACTAAGCTATATCAAATTCTTCTCTATCAAACCTTCCAGGAGGGAGAAAAGAGCCCGAGAGGAGTGTGAGGAGGAGGTGAGATGAGTATAAGCCAAGCACAGTACAATCCATTCGCTCATGAAATCAATGCATTTCTAATCACAATACAATTTTAATTTTAATTATTAAATTTTAATGTATTAAAAATATTTTAAAAAGATGTGAAATTAATGAAAAGGAAAAGACAACTGGCAAATCCAAGGAACTACATTGATTATAGGTGCCTTTGACATAGTTTAATGAACTATGAGAAATACATTGAATAAGGTCAGCCCGTTTGCTGTGGTTAGTTTGAGTGATCCTGAAAATCCGCTGGGCAATGAACAAACACTTACGAGGTAGAACCTGAGGGAAATTATAACATTCAGGTTATGCCCTTGCGGGGATTATGGGAACTTCCCTTATAGGAAAATCGGTAGAATTTGGAGCTGACCAAATGGAGAAGGTCTCACTGGGAACAATCGCCTTTAAGAAGCATTACTCTCTGCTCCCTAGGTTACACTCACAAGGAGACTGGGCCTTTTAGAAACCAAAAGGTTGGGAAAAAAAGAGCCTATCCAGAAGAAGATTCCCTGGGCAAGACAAATGTGGGAGGTGAGAGAGACTGAGGCACAGGGCAGTGTGGCCCACTCCCAGGTTTTAGAGCCCTCTCATCCACCTTGATAAGAGTCCCTACTCTGTACTAATACTGCTTGTATTTTTGTCCTTTGTCTCTGTGGCAATTATTTCTAGGTTCCTGTCAGTCTTTGAGCCACCCTGGAGATTTGTGTCCAGGACTCTCGGACCTCCATTTTCACCCTAGGTTGTGCCGTTGGCTAACTTCTTTCATTACTGTAAACTCTTTTTGTCAGACACCAAGAGTTCTGCTATTTCTACTCTGGGGTATTCCCCAGTCTCAGCCCTCTAGTTCTCATCTCCATCAGCAACATGGACAGAAAAGTAGAGGAACATAGGGAAACAGGGAAGATGAAGGTACTCTACCAGAGAAAAGGTGGGTGGGTACCAGGGCTGGTATTTAAACCAACAGGAGGAGGGATGGGCTCTAACCTTAGGATGTACATATAAATATAAACTTCCCTATTCTCTGCTCCTTGGTCTTCTATCTTTTCTGATCAAGTCTTTGTTTTGGGAAAGAGCTCACCAGTAACCCTGCATGGGCCTTCTCCCTGTAACTCTCTCTTCGGTTTCCTACTTGAGTGGGTCATCTTTACATTTCTTTATCCTACAGAAGCAACCAGGAGGTACCCTTAGATAACCATCTCTTTCCCAAGAACCCCCATAACACTCCATCTCTTTTATGTCACCAATTTATTAAATATTTATTTATTTATTTATTTATTTATGTGTTTATTTAATTTATTTCTGAGCTGCCAGAGGAGAAACTGACTGTAGCTTGAACACTTAAACTCTGAGTCAAAAAAACCTCTCATTTCAACAAATGATTTTCTTTGCCTTTTTTTTTTTAAACATAAACCGTGGCTTGACATTTTGTCTCTAGCACATATTCTACATAATCTGAATTATCCTTTACTTCTGTGATAGATGGGAAGACCTCTCCATATTTAACTTCCATAATCACTTACATGAAAGTTTCATTAGTGCTTTACAAAGTTCAATGTAATATACAGAATGAACAATCTATAAACCTATACCCATGGAATAAACTTTTAATATATATGTGTGTGTGTGTGTGTGTGTGTGTGTGAGAGAGAGAGAGAGAGAGAGAGAGAGAGAGAGAGAGAGAGAGCGAGCAAGAGAGAGAGAGAGAGAGAGAGAGAGCGCCTTTCCTCTCCTCCTGGTGCCCATCAGTCAAGTCCTTTCCCCATTCCACCCCTCAACTGAGAAGGGGAAGCTCTGCTCTGGGTGTCACCTTCTACTAACATCCCTCCCAAAAATTCTTGCCTCAAAAGAGTGAACAAAACCAAAATCAGAATAATTATGATACCTGCATCACCACTATCGTCGTCAAACCCATCACAAATCAAGAGTCATCATGTCATCAGCATAACCACTAATTACCATCATCACGAGTCATTATTATCATCTCCATCAATATCACCACCACCAATCACCATCCTCAGCACCTCCATCATTATCTTCATCAGCATCAACACAGCATCATCACCGTCAGAAATGACATCATCACTATGGACCACCATCACCATTGTCATCCTTCAACCACTATACAATATGTCACTCATATCACCATGTTCTCATATTGTATTCTTAAATGCATTTTAAGTTGTTAAAGTTTTCTAAAAGCAGACAAATTGTCTCAGTGGAAATTAACTTAATACAGTCTCCATATACATGGAAAGCTTCTAGTCTAATTTGGTATGGCTTTAAATAACAGGTGCAAGCTGATGGTTAAGAATGTTTCTGCAGGTGGTCACTGAAAAGAATTCCACTTGCAAGATCATCTTCAAATGCACCCTAATGGCATTATGTTGGTGTATGCATCCCTAGAATCTGGCACAGTGCACTGCACAGATTGGGGGCCTGGAACGTGTCTGTAACTGGGAAGCAGAGGCAGAGAATCTGCAGCTACAGGACAAGAATGCATATTCATGACTTTGTTTTTGAAAGTATTCTAAATGTGGAATATAATTTACACTAATAAACCTTGAATCATTCTTCAAGGGAACCCCTGCTGTTCTAATCAAGAAAGCCAACATTAAAGGAAAAAAAATCTAGGTATATCCATGCTGGTATAAACTCTATCCCCAAGGATTTCCTCTGTCATTTAATCTAATTATACCTTATAGTTTTAGGATCATATAAAAAGTCTCCTAATGAAAAATAACACAATCTGCATTTTCTTATACTTTCTAAAAAAATAATAAGTGTGAAAGACAAGTTAGGAAAAACCAAGATGTCTGACCAAAGGTCTTGAGCTTTGTAATATTTATCTGACAATTGTATTTTATTCGGCATATTCTGTCCTTAACATGTCCATTTAATTCACACCCATTATCCTCACACTTTAAGAAATGACCAATTACGGGTTAACTTTTAAAACAATTTTTTTCATCTCTAAAACAAATGAGGCTAGCAATGGAATTTTCAATAAATCCAAGCCTGAAATCTAAAGACTGCAAGTGTAGATATTGAAACTCCATCTTACAGATGCAGATATTAATTTATTCAATTAATAAGATCTTTCATTTTGCTAAAAGATATTTACATAGAATTTCAAGTGGTTCAAAATTACACCCAAGATCCCTCAGCTTCTCTCAGCTCCTGACTTTGAGTGATGAGGTATGTGAATATAGTTCAAATCACAAAGAGAAAAACATTCCCACAGTAGGACCTCAAATATGAAAAGCAAATTATTATGTTTACCACACTTCAATTACTAATTCGGAAGTAAACAATAAATAACTTAAGCTGGAACAAAGGAACAAGCTTCATAAAAGTTTCTAAAGTTCTTTCCATATGAATCTAACAGATTCATGCTCTTTCAAAACAGGTAGACCATAATGGTTGGAAGATACTATGCTCTTTCAAAATAGGTAGACCATAATGGTTGGAAGATGGTTTGATAAATAAAGAAGAAACCCAAGGACCTATCATAATGAATGAGTATAACAGATAGATAGATAGATAGATAGATAGATAGATAGATAGATAGATAGGAAAAATTGATAAGATATAGATACATGTATATAGCTATTGCTCCCAACTAAGAGATATATGCAATTTAATGAGCTGATACTCTTAGCAAGCACTTTTACCAAAACTTAATTGATAATAAGGTTGGAAAAACAAATATGGATATTTTAAAGACATCAAAGCTGTAATTCAGATAAATTAATTCACAAAGCAATGAAGAATAGGAAATGGATTTGCTTAACTCTGCTTTTCCCTCTGAGCCCTAGACACCAGATACTGTGACATCATGAGCCAGAAAAATGTTTGCTTCAAATGACAAAAAAACAGGAATTTGTTTTTAAAATTGCTCAAAATAATAATGTGTGAAAATAAACACACTACCATTGAGTACTATTTATTTTCAGAATGTCTTACTTTGTTTTTTCTTGATGGGCGTGTCCATGGTCAAGTGTTTCTTCAAAGCATCCCCATTATATATTATTTGTATACATACATCTAGGAATTTCTCTCTTCCTATATCTGTGTGTATGGAACTGTAATCAGAAAGAAAACTTCACTCTATTAAGTCACTGAATGATATCCATTGATATAAAAAGCCCTTGCTTTGCACCATACATCCACAGAAACAGGTAAGATAAACTGAGTTTAAAGAACATTCTCCAACATTTCATTCTCTCCAAAAATATATACATATATATATATATATATATATATATATATATATATATATATATATTAACCATAACCTTGTTATGGTTAACATATGTATTCAGTCTTCCATAGCCTTAGATCGCACATCTAAAGACTTAATCCTTGATACACAAAAACACACATGATACAAATTCTCCATGAGAAGGCTTATTTCTTTTGTCTTGTTGTTCTATTCAAAGTTATACAGTATATAAAAAATATAAATACTTACATAGTATTTACATTGTATTAGATATAAATGATGGAGCTTAGAAAATGTCTACGTAAATCTCATAGTATTGTTTTAATAAAAAGTTATTTGCATATTTGGGTATTTATAGATTTTTTTAGTCTCAGGAAAATCAGTCCCCTGTAGAAATGGAGGGACAACTGCAATAAAATCAAATGGAAGTATTCAGATGTAAAGACTCACACAAAGAACTGTACCAGAAAAAAATGAAAGCCATGTTTAGAGGTTACAGTAAGTTTTCTACTTATAATGTGAAGATTTGTGAAGGAGATGCCAGTGGTGCTTCCTTGTCTTGCAGAAGGTTGGTCGGCCACCATGAGATTCCCAGTTCATATGTGTAATAGTCCAGGTAGGACTTCTCTCAGGTCAGGAGGCAGGGTCACTGACCCAGTAAATATGTATACAAATAAAGGTTACAGTTGATTTTTCCCCAAGCTGTTATTTCAGATTACTAATGGACTTATTCTGAGTAAGTGAAATAATAATTATAATCTTTATATAGTTTTTATGGTGGGAATTTAGTGAACAATTGAAAATATTTATGAATTAAATCAAAGATACATTTGTCTCTTTTAAAATACTTCTAGAATATTCTATCTATATCATATATCCTATATCTGTATCCTATATA